>NC_090707.1:1340000-1673750 GCF_040954835.1 Lepisosteus oculatus
CTGCTTTTATAAAGGTGGTCATGCTTCCTGATGATCAAATGCATTGATTAGCAGCACCTGGCTGCTAATTACCTTATTCCTATGGAAGCAGTAAGGGTGTACTTAATTTTGGCTTACTCTTTGTTGAATAAATAATGACATAGTGAAATCTGCTATGTGTTGTCTGTTATCTGAGTCTAGATTTGTCTAATTTTAGAAGTTGGTGAGGACCATTGACGATTGTTATTTAAGCCCTGATATGAAAAACCATTGAATTGAAAGAGGGTGTACTTTCTTTTTCACATGACTGTACATGTACAAAACATTTTTGGTAAGGAACCCTAAAATCAACATTTAAGTCTTAAGAAGATGTTCACCAGGATAATAGCACATGACAAACTTTCCTACATACAAACACAATGAATACCCCACAATAAGCTACTGTAATTGCATTATTACTAATTAATAATTATTTGATGAACTTGCTAAAAAACAAGTAAACACTTATAGAGGATTGTTTTAAAACAGTTTGATCAAAATTTGAGATTAAAAATGTTTTTCCATCTTGATACTAAAAACACAGAAGAACACAAACCAGATACTAACAGCACAGATGCAAAACATACAAGTGATGTCTCTCAAGACATTATTGTGAACAATCCCTTTAGAGGTACATCTATAATCATACTTGTCTTGAACACATTTGTATTGTAGACCAGTTGAAAAGGATGTCTATTTGACTATAAATAGAAAAAGAGATCATGAACCATGAAACAATTTGCTAATGAAAGACAGAGATGCCGTTTCTAGATCTAAGATATTATATGACATGCATATAAAACTGATAAGGATAGTATCATTGGTATTCAGATTTAAGAAATCTCTAGGCAAGGTCTGGAATTATTTTTGGGGTACACTGTTGCTTAGGGGTCTCAATGAGGAATCAAACCCTAATATTATGATTTAAAGTTGTATGTTCAGTTGTACTTGGCTGGTTCTTAATTGAACCAACTGGATGTAAATATGATGACACTGTCACAATGTTATTGAAATCTACATAATGTTTCCATATGATGATACCTGTTTAACTGTAAAACTGATAGTGATCACTAATACTTTTAATAGAGAATTCACTGACTTAATATTGTTAATTCCTAGGTTTATTTGATAATTAAGAGCCTATCATGAGGATGTGTGAATCAACTATAGACCTGATTTCTGCACAACAGTAATCCTTGAATTGTTTTTATTTTATGTACTGTATATATTAAACAAGAGATTTTCTTGTATCTAGATAAAGATCTTGTGTAGATCAAAGTGTTGATTCTTGATCAAATATCTTAAAACGTTTTTTTTGCAATGTAAGAGGTACTGTAAGTGAGGGGGTTTTATGTGTTTTTCATGATTTTTGTTACAAAAAACGTATTATTGTTAATAGCTATTGTTTACTTAATTATAAAATCATACACGCGGTAGGACACTGTATACATAGAACATGTTTTAACTGCATTTCAATTTTAGAAATGTCAAGATTGCTGTGAAATGTTCTCTTACCCTTGTACCGTTTGGATCCATCCAAGTTAGAAAACAAGACATGATTGTCATCTGCCCAGTACAGCCTTTTGTTGACATAGTCAATCATTAAAGCTGCTGGCCTTGAGACTTCTGTGTCAATTATCACATTCTGATTGGTACCATCCATACCTATGCGCCCGATGTGAGGGTATTCACAACAGTCAATCCAGAACACATACCTTTGACAAGCAAAACAGAGATATTCATCAGTTCACACAGTTTTCTAATAATTAAAATAAAAATTTAGGATGTCTTTCCATATTCAAAATATTCACAGTCACGGCCATTGGCAGCATTGAGACTCTTTTCTAAAATGCTTTGAAAATATTTTCTTGCTTCATTGCACATGCGCAATAGGGACAGATTTCCAACTTTTTTTTTGCTTAAGCAAAGGTAGGAAGAAATATCTTTCCTAATATAATTCACACGAGTATTAATGAGTTTACTACTGTAAAACAGATTTCCTTGGGGCTCAGAGACCAAATGAAAACAAGCAGTCTGTACAGCTTTAGGAATTCACGTATTGGACACTCTTCCTCTGTTAACTGAGGATTATAATGTGACAGGGGGAATGCCTACCAGCCTACTGAGATCTTATTAACTATCTGTTTTTTTACTTGCAAAAAAATATATTCATTTTTTTTAATTGGAGTTTAAAAAAACTAAAGTATTTAATCTGAGATCCAGGTTAATTACATTGGGAAAATGATACTATTGAACAGCTAAACACTAATGATAGCTTAAAAGGGATGTCAAAGTGCAGATCTTTTATTTTATTAATGCAATTTCATCATTTCACATCCTGTGTGACCTTTTGTATTCTTCTGAAAAAAAGTAATGCTCACCAGAATTTGTGGATAATCATTTGGGGATAGTGGTCAGCATTTCTATCCCGTTTTTCACACGACAATTAAATCAAACAAAAAGTCTGCTAAAATAATCACAGGACATCACATGACAATAAGTAGATAGTATGTTACGTACCCTGACTGAGTATCCAAAGCCAAATCTTTTGGGTTCTTTAGACCAGAGCTCACGAGGATTGTAGGATACAATCCATTGACTTTAGAGACCTCCAATGTCTTTTTCTCTGTGTCACTCCAATATAGGTTTTTCCCAATCCAGTCAACTGCCAAAGCACTTGGGACTGCTGAGCGATGAACTACCTGAGAAGATAATAAGAAACATGAGTATGCACAGAGGAGAAGACAAAGACAGTAGGGCTACTTTCAGCTTCTAGGAAAATGAATTGTAAACTGTGGCCTGAAGCTGATACTCATTTTGGAGTCCTTTGCCATCATTAAATATTCATATCAATTCATTTACAACACTTTTTTAATTAACATACATTTGATTTGAGTTGAATTGCTTCTTCTGTGTCACTGTATAATACATTAAAACAGCATTTTTCAACATCTACTATCTTTTGCTTTGCATTTTTGCATCAATACCTGAATTCAAATAGTTTTAGCTGCATTTTAAAGATGTATAGTCAGTTAGAGAAAAATATTTAAAATTGTCACAATCACTATTCAGATAGTAAGTTGAAAAGCAAATGAAAACCTTGCTTTTGCCATGCTGACTGTTGCAAATGTAAATCTCCTTACAGTAAAATTACATTAAATAAAACCTCTAAAATAATATCTCTGTAAACAATCCTTTTTTTCGCCAAATGCAGCGTAAAGGTCGATTTCTGCCATGTCAAATATTTTCCAAAAGTGTTCTTATTTCAGCATAAATGGCACTCAAGTCTAGAAATGGAACAGTAGGAAAACTGTTTATTCAGGTAGACCAGCTAAATCGTTTCAGTATTACTACAGGACTGCAGTTTCCAGTAGGGAGATTGAGCTTTTTTTAATTCTGTTGAGAAAAAGTAAACTTAAAAATGGTGTTTGGGCTCCCTCGTGGTTTCCTGCTGTACTCATTCACAGGGCCATTCTAAACAATTTCAGGAAGCTTTCCCTGAAGCAGTAATTATAAACAGCACTGCTTTTAAAATAAAAAAAATGACAGCATGCGAATTCTCACTCCTGGAATAACAAACCTCAGTATGAATAAGGAACTAATTGTTGAAGACAAGCTTTGAGCACCAGAGATGGTATTATCATTTTTGCTCTCCCTTTATAAATACTTAAAGGGACAACCCACATCATTACAGAAAACAAAGATCAGTCAATATGTGTCATAAATCATTAGTCATTCAATAGCATACAACTGGGTTAAAAGATTACAGAACTTAGGACAAAAATTATTCAAGGCCTTAAAGAAGAGCAGCAGAACTGCATTTTAAATTTTATTGTGAAAAGAAACTAGGAAGCCAGAAGAAAGATACTCATAAAAAGTTTGAATGAAGATCTGAGTATCTGCGTTCTGAGCATATTTGCAACTTATCAAAAACAAGTAGTTATGTCGGCAAAAACTGCATTACACTAGTCAAGCCTGGAGAAAACAAACATGTTTTAGCTTCTCTATCTCAGACTGGAAGAGATGTGAAGATAATATATTAAAAGTCAAATACAGAAACGGATACAAGGGAATTACAAAAAGACTTAGATAAAATCAAGCTTTCAACAGACAGAAAGTGATTTTTAACATTAATACATTAAGTGCAAAGTGTTACACACTATCACAATATTATTGATTTAAATTAAAATGGGCATTTGATCCATAGGGTACTCCTCAATCAGTATTATCCCTTTATCTGCACTCTTTTATATTCCTTTACCAGTTTTCAATCCAAAGACAGGCATTACCTGGAAAGCCAACCACCTGCAATTTGAGTATTAATTTGATGAAGAACATTATCAAAAGCCTGCTGAAAATCAGTATTAAACACCTACTCCGTGTAATCCTTAAAATACTGTAGGTTGACATTTTTATACAGGTATTTTTAATGAACCAGTGCTTAAAAAACACAGAGCACAGCAAGGAGAGGCCAGAAACACAGGACTGTTTGTTTTCTGTCCTGGACAGGATGCCCACCACACTGCAGTGCTTCAGGGGACAACAGAATTCAATGCAGCCTATCAGGATCTTTCTGGGAGCTGGGGAAGCTGGAAAGACAGCTCTACACTGACACAAACCCTGGACCTTGGAGCTGCAAGACAGTAGTGTTAACCACCACATCCTCTTTTACAGCGCACAGAGTCCTGTACACTGTGACCAGATTTGGTCATCAAACCACAAAGAGGATATTATAGATTTGCAATAGTTCAGAGAGGAACAACAAGAATTATTCTGAGACTCAGAAAATTGTTGCATGTTGAGATGAATCTCTTCAGTCCAAAAGTGATTTAAGAGATTTGATCAAAGTATATACTGTAAATCCCTAAGGAGTACAGTCAAGCCAGGAGACTACAGTATGTCAAATTCATTACAGAAACAAGCATACATTTTTACAAAAAAGTAATCCATTTCAGATAAACACAATCCTATGTGAATTGCCCTCCATTCCTTTGTAATATTTGTAAAGTTCTTATGTTTTTAGTAGAGCTGTAGATAAATCAGAGCAAACATAATAGGAAAAAATAGAAATAATATTGAACTATGATTACACTCTTCCTATAGACCATAATGCATTATAATAGTCTTCATTGGTTCTTACAGAAAGATAAAAGACATTCCAACCACTGTCTACGCCTTATAGCTCCAGACTAATGGTTTGGTTTGTAATTCTAGACTATAATAACAATACTTTTGGTCTAATAACTTCTTATGTATTACAACCATTTTTAAACAGTTTAGCTACAGGCAGGACAAAACCAATATCTCAGATGTAAATATGAGGTTCTACGAAACTTAATGAGCCATGGTTCCCCTTATCTTAAAACTGCCCATGCAAGGGCTTCTGACAAGTGCTGTGCTGACTAACACATCTATTAGCTGTGGCACAATACACATTGCATCTCTCAAAAAACAACAGAACACTTTACTCTTAAGCTACAATTCTGCCAGTGGTAAACACATAGACAAATGAAGTTATAGAGCTTTTGGTGCATCACAATGCATTTTAAAGGTCCCCATTAAGTTATTAAAGTTCTACCATATGTAGCTTTCTAATGATATTTTAAGTGCTTTTCCCATTTCTTAAGTAGTGCCTTCTAAGTGGTGCTTTGTGCCATCAGAAGATTGAACAAATGGTATAGTGTTTCTTCTACACGCTTTTGAACACTCCAGTTTTCTCTATAAAAATCCATTCTATACATGTATTTAATTATGTTGCTTTATTACCTCTTTAAACCTTTTAAACTACATCATACAATCATTCTTGTAAAGAGGAAGTAAGACCTGTGATTTACTATGCCCTTGCACCTGTGACTAATGTTTGACCATATTACCTCCATTTTAACCAGCCTCAGGCAAGCGCAAACTTCTGTCGTACCTTAAGATCACTTCCATTCAGGCGCATTCTGTTTATTCGTCTCCCGTTAGGTCTGCTTGAGTCAATCCAATATATAAACTCCTTTCTGTAGTCAAAGTCTATTGCAATGACATTGTTGAGCCCCTGCAGTGAGGAAGAAACAAATTATCAAACACAAAAACGCTTATTGACCTCTTTGTTTACACTTATTGCTGCACAAGTGCATCATACATTGCCTGCTTTGTATTGCTTAGAACTCCCAATATAACACTTATTGTTATCTAATTCAGTAGAAGTGCATTCACACACGTATCTAGAATTTTATGTGTGCTAGCACAGTTATATATGTACAGGTGTCCAATTGCTTGTACTGTAAGTCCAAAACCACCGTTAATGAGCTATAATACAAAGACAGGTACAGCATAAAAAAGCAACACCAGACAGCCCTATTAGCCTTCATGAGGAAAGAACATTACATTGTAAATGCTTCCTTGGGAAAAAATAATACAAATTCTGGGAATGTATTTTCAATACACACTAAATTCCGTTTATATGTGTGTCACAATTTGATAGTTATAAACCACTGGAGTTAATTTATGATTGTCCTATATTTAAGAAGGGCCAGGGAAGGACTCCTAGAGGGACAATCTGGAGTAACTAGTCAAGTCAAAACTTTTTTGAGAAAAGGAAGGAAACTGGACTGTTATGTGAAAACCCACATGGACATGGAGAGAACATGTAGAATAATAGAGCCTAACCCAGAATGAAAATCCAGGACCCCAGAGCTGTGAGGCAGCAATGCTAAATGCCATGCAACCATGCCTCCCTTGACTTTTTACTATTTGCATACTGAAGTTGTCAGCAGTGATTGTAGTTCCCTTTTATTCTGTGTGGTTTGATGCCTATTTTTCATTTGCAAGTACCTGTAACCTAGTTTTTCTAATTTGCTTGGGGTATCTCCATAATAAGAAATATTTGAATACTAGGATGAATGCAACAAAATTCAAATGTTGCACTACAGATACATACTGTTGGGAGTCAGTAGCATCATAATTTCACTGCACACATTCTGATGATGCAGTACTAACCTGACAGCAGTGACCTGCCTTTGTATCTTCATCTTTTAAACACTTGAGACAGATGTTAAAAACTCCTCTGGGTTTTCACTCTTGAATAAGCACAAAGTACAGCTGCACTCTGCATTTGTGCAGATCTGGGGACAGGTAGTGAGGCAAGACAGCTCTGTTTGTTTTAACTACAGAAAATTAGGCCTGCTGGACCATGCTGCATTGGCTCTCTAGCATGTCTCTGGCATGTTTCAGTTCAGTGCTTGTAACAAGGTAAGTGATTTTGTGTTCAATTTAATTAGCTAAATTAAATGCTACTCTAAGTGAGAGGAGGGAATTTCCACTCAAAAATTTTGTCTGATTTAATCTTGATTTGCTAAGGTGCTTACGTTTTAATAATAATACTAATTGCTTACACTTATATAGCGCTTTTCTGGATACTCCACTCAAAGCGCTTTAGAGGTAATGGGGACTCCTCTCTACCACCACCAATGTGCAGCCCCACCTGGTTGCGACGGCAGCCATAGTGCGCCAGAACACTCACCACACATCAGCTATCAGTGGGGAGGAGAGCAGAGTAATGTAGCCAATTCATAGAGGGGGATTATTAGGAGGCCATGATTGGTAAAGACCAATGGGAAATTTGGCCAGGACACCGGGGTTACACTCCTACTCTTTTCAAGAAATGCCCTGGTATTTTTAATGACCACAGAGAGTCAGGACCTCGGTTTTATGTCTCATCCAAAGGACAGCGCCTATTTACAGTATAGTGTCCCCGTAACTATACTGGGGCATTAGACCACAGCAACCTTAGTTTTTCCCAGGAGGTCTCCCATCCAGGTACTGGCAGGCTCACACCTGCTGAGCTTTAGTGGATTGCCATTTGTGAGTTACAGAGTGATATGGCTGCTGGCTATAAATACATCAATATGGTTCACCGATTGACATCATCTACTGTAGGAGAGTGTTACACATAATGTGATCTTAGCTGCCTTCTTCTGTAACACTTTGGTACCAGGATGTGAACAATTCACCCAACCCAACTGGGTTAATTGGGATGCAATTAAAAACCCAAACTACTTCAAGAAATCTTCAGTATTAACTGTGTTAAAACTGTCATGGAAAAGAAGAGGCTGCCTTTCAAAGAAACTATTCTGCTTGTCCTTGATTCTCCTTCTCTTTGCACTGCCCAGCAAAGAAGCATCATTTTGCCATTTCCTTTTCTTCAAATCAAGTTTTAAATTTTGCATTTTGCAAAAGAAGGTGCTATATGTAAAATTATGTTTGTTCATGTTTATTCTTGTTGATGACAAGAAGAATAATGGTTCAGGTGTAATGGATTAATTGTGTCCTTTGATTTATGATTACATCAGACTATCATGATTTGTGCCTGTTAGAATACTTCATGACTTTAATTAGCTTCTTAGTACATTTAATTTAAGGAAAGAATCACACAGAGACAACATACAAATGTGTGTATATGAAGTTCGAGTGCTCCCCATAAGCCGCGTACTTCAATGTCACGAACTGAATAAAAAATGTCAATGTTTCAGTTCACTGACAAGTTGTCATCAGGCTACAGAATGCAGTGTAAAACACACAGTTGCACTTACAGTACATCAAGTGAGCTAATGTCATGAAACTCTATGTACAGTACTCCCAAAAATATACAGTACAGACCCTCACGCTGAAGGATTGCTTTACCATTTTCATTTAAGAGATCTGTGCAAATTTTATTTTCTGGACTTTGGGAAAGTAAAAAATTCTTACATTTAGAAACACTTTTAGAAGACAGGTATCCAACTGGAATGTGCATTACTATAAGCCATGGCAATAGAAGGTCAAGTCTTGAGCATTCTTTTCACTGAGAGCATAAATATCAGTCTATATTACTATAAACAATAACTATACACCATCTTAATTATACAGTGTTTTGCAGGACACTCATATTTTACCTGTTTCAGAAGTGTGTAATTAGATCCATCAACATCTATTTTCCTTATTTCATGATGGTCCGCAAGAATTAGAAAGGGTTTTTCACCTGGATATAAAGAAAGAAATATTATTATGAAAAAAGAGTAACGTTTCAGTCTATATATAAATCCATGTATAAAGACATGTCCTGATATGGGTGATAAATAGGATAGGAAAGCCTACACATTGTTTTGAAATTAATAATTTGCTAAATGGAGTTTATAACAGAATTTTGGGAGGAAGATTAGATCTTACTCACTTCCCCCTGTGTGTGTACAGTATATAAGTCTTCATAGGCCGTCCCTGCATGTGCAGTGTCTCTCTCTCTCATCCCCCCTGCCTCCTTATCTACACCCTTGCAGCAAACTCCCTCACTTACTCCTCACAATAGTGGGATTGCGGTGGGGGTTGGGCAGCTTATCCTCTTGATCTACTACTTACCTGATGAATTGGTTCTTGTAAAGCTAGTGTTCGTGAAAGGAGTTGGAACCAGACTGGCCACAGGAACATGCACAGGCTGGCTAAAAACACCTGAAACTTAGTCTAGCTGTGCCATGCATCCTTTGGCTCACTGATTGACTCATTTGCTGCTTCTATAAAATTATGTGAAGTTATGTCAATACTGAGATGTGGTCACCAGCTTCCCTTATAATAAAATCTGATCTAAAGTTCGAATCAGGTTTCCAAAAAAACGACCTTACAAGGCTGTGACACCAGCTAATCCCTCTAAAGTCAAGGCAGTAAAAAAGAGAACGACGGCATTCCAGATCTGGTGGATACAGTTCTCCTCTTGCTGTGCTAGAATTCGGCTGCTCATGGGTTCAGACACATGAAATTCTGCTAAGACAAAGATGTGGTTCTCTGCAGTGGTAGAGTTCTAGTATTCAAAGGGGTTATGTCCCTTCTGTAACAAGTCAAGCGCCACTGTACCATGTTGCAAAAACACTGAGAAAACACTGGAGGTCAAATACACAGTACATGTTCCTACCTGAGAGAGACTTGCAGCTGTTCGGATTACTAGCTGGTGCTTCATATCCATCTGCACACAAACACTTGTAGGATCCATACATGTTAATGCACTGCTGACTGCAGGGGAATCCAGTCAAACATTCGTCAATATCAATGCATGTTTTTCCATCATCTTTCAGTCGGAATCCAGGCCAACACTTACACTAAACACACACATAAATAAATAGGATTACATTAGCTTTACCTTACAGGAAAATCTTTGTGTACAGTCCTCCAACAAGTTAGGAATCTGGTACCCAAAAAGGTAAAATGAATCCAACTGAACTAAAACTTTTTCCAAACTTCTGATGTCCGGCTATAATTGCTTGCTGTAGCAGTAAATGGGTCAAAAATGTAACTAGGAATGCTCAACCCACTAGAGAAATTAATTACTAGGTTTTTTTAAACTCAGTTGAAATGGCCATATATCAAAAAATGCCTGTAAGTTAAGATTTGTTTAATGCTCAATTAACAGTTTCACTTCAAACACGCAAAACTTCCTTATATGGTCACAGGTTTGTCTGATGATGATATCATAGTAACTCACATTTACAGTTTGTTGTTGAAACAAATATATTATTTTGCATCTGTTTTTCTATTTGACACATTATTTTAAAAACTTGTAATGTAATCATTACATTACATAATAATATTATGATGATGCAATATCTTCAGCTTGATCAGCTTTCAGCTTTCAGAGAGAACAACTGAGTTTGAATGGCATGCATAGGGTGTAATTTCAAATTTGAATTAGACAACTGCTTATTACACAAATGTTTTGAATTCAATAAGTTTCTATTTTACCATATACTCAGACAAAATCAGAACTACAATCAATCCACCATACTGCACTATTCAAATCCTAGAACTTGGGGAATTTCCACTGAAAAGCTGCAGAAGGATTAGAATCTGTGACTGGGCCATATGCTGTGACATGACATGACAGCTTTCTCACCTATTTTAGAAACTTAAACATCATGTTTTTTCAGGCAATTTCCACATACTTGGTTGGAGCAAGGAAGACAAGTCTTCAAAATGTTCAAAATGTACAAGACATTGCTCAAGATTTAGCTGAGTGGCGGCTGAATGAGCATAAGAGAAAAAATGTCATCACAGACCTTGTACCCCACTGCAAGATCCTGGCATTCTTGTGTACATCCACTGACTCTTCTGTTTAAACACTCATTCACGTTGCAGTTTCTTTCATCTGAACCGTCGCCACAATCATCCTTCTTGTCACACAGGCTTCCGATAGGAATGCACCGGCCATTTGCACACATGAAAAATGACCCATTGCACAAACTTTCTAAAAAATGAGAAACCAATACTTTAATATTGAGTATTATTTTAACTTGCAGACTACAAATTAAGAGTAACAGCATATTTTGATATCATTGGAAAATTACAAAATCCAAAAACAGTGGCTCAACAGTGAACAGAAAATAACATTTATATATAAAAAAAACATTTTACAGTCCAAAGTATATGCTTTCTTTACTTCATGGAAAATGAATTAATGTATAATATTAAGTACTTACACTTACATAGCACTTTTCTGGACACTCAACTCAAAGTGCTTTACAGGATATCAATGTTGACAGATTATACATTAGCCCATGTAGTTATTAAAAAAAAACCTGATTTACATGCCAATGAGAACAGGAAATGACATACAGTTGCAGTCACATATGAACCCCAATGAGCATGTCACAGGAAAAAGGTTCATGGAAGTATGGGGCACTCAAGAAATGTGCTCAAGCCATTTTTCTTGCCTGAAAGGCATGCAGCAGGCCTAACAGGCCCTCAGGAGATTTATCTCTGTTCAGCCACTGCAGGAGCTGTGCACAGAACTTTAGCAGTAAAGACACATAAACATCATGGTGCTCACCAGAACTAACGGTCACGCAGGGAAAGCTATCAGCTCTGAAATTGCTGAGTAACTCCCTCTGGACAGAAACATGCACTCCATTTGCTGTACTTTATGTTTAACCTTGTGTGGGAGGAATATAGGTGGAAATGTACCAGAGAACAAGTGAACAGTAGGTCTTTGCTCAGGAAGCAATGTTTAGCCTTGAAAGCTTCAGTGTATTCCAAACAACACTGTACTCTGCAGTCAAATAGACTTTACTATAAATAAACATGTTCTGGATGCTTATGTGAGAAAATAATCTTCATTAGTACTGGCAGTAAGGCAAATAACATTAGATGTAGCAACTTCTACACCTCATCTAGCATTCTACTGTATACAGTATCTGTCTTCATGTGTTTTAGTTCTAGTGACCACAAATCTTTAACCAATAATTACTGACACAGATTTGCACAGTGATAGCAGATTGTTTTTTTGTTTGTTTCTTCATGCTTGTGTGCAGGGCACAAAGGTCTGTACACAGAAAAAAGTAGATTAAATATATTTACTTATATTAAATATATTTATAGTACTGAAATTAAAGGTAATAGATACACAATTCGTCTGATTCATCAGCCAATAGTCTATCATATTAGACTCATGAAAATCTGTCAGGTAAACTTGATGTACTGCAGATGTCCCTTATACAGAAAACATTGTAGTTGATATATGAATGTACTGCTCAAACGATCAAGTCTACATTTATACATACTGACAGTTTTCTTTAAATCTTCTGTTTAAATGGTACAATTTGACCACAAGAGAAAATTTGAACAGCTGGGTTTTTTCTATATCAAAAAGGAGATACACAGTATAATTTAACACAGGCAAATTATTGTAAATACACTATTTATTTGTTATACTATAAAGTATTTAGGTTTACATTCAACATTCAAAGTTTGCTGGCTTAAACGTAGTTAGCAATTTAATCAGATCATTCAGCTTTTAAAATAAAACAGCCACAATGTACCAAAATATTTTTAGAAAAGACAAACATTTAATGACCCCCTGCACACACAACTGAAAGGCTAATAAAGTACATCACCCACTGTAATCAAATTAACAAGAGGCAGCTTTACATTCTAGGGTTCACATGGCAATAAAGCAGGATTAATTTAAAAATGAACATATTGTTGTCTCCATTTGAACATTACTTCATTTCATTATATGTAACTATTTATGTTTGATTTTATTTCCAATTGAGTAGCTGCTACATTATTATCATGACTTGTCTTTGGAACACAATCATTATAACACAACACCTGTTTTAGAAACAATTCTGAACACTTTGGTATTGTTAGGAACGTTTTTTCCACCATGTAGCACAAATTCTCACATAAACAGTTTCTGATTTTAATCAGTGAGATTAAATGATAGTCACACAAGATCACTTGGAGCATATTACTGTAGCTCTCCCCACATAAGGCATATTGTTTTGAAGCAGTGTGACTATTTGTATTGGGAGGGGACATTTCTTGCTGTCTGAGTGAAAACAACATGTAACCTCAAAATGCTGGCAATATCGATGCAACATTTAATTGTATTTTGCATGTTCTTAGCCAATGAATGTTGCACATCCACATTGATGCTCCTTTCCATTCTTTCAGCCTTATTGACCAATAGATTCTAAAGCGTTGTTATGAAACAGGCAGAAAGATGATGATGAAAAATAAAAGAAACAGAAATAAAAAATAAACAGCCCTGATTCCTCTATGCTTAGGTAAAGTGTGCTGTAAGCCACAGCAAAGCTCTCTTTCAATGCACTATCAATGACATTCTCTTATGAGTTCTACATAAGATGGGAAAAACATTCTTGGTGCATCTGTACCATTTGGATGTGCAACTCCATTCTTTCAACAATACTTTTTCCTTGTACCAACAGAGACTTGCCTGCAGCAGAGCACTTAGGGTTTAGAGGCAATTCATCAGAATGGTCAGGACAGTCTGAATATCCATCACATTCCCACTGCACGCTTAAAAGACATCTGCCATCTGCGCAGCGAAACTCTCCAGGACCACACGAGCGGTACACTACAAAGGACTTAAGACAATGAGTGAAGTGCAAATAGAAAGTGCTGCTATGCGTATGAAAAGCACCAACCTATACTGAAATAAATAAATCTAAAATCACTGCTCAACCACTAAAGTACTGTAACACAGGCATCAGCAAAACAAATGGCTTTTCGCAGTTCCGTATCACAGAACTGTGACCAGATAGGCAGCCTCTGAGATTCATAAAGAGGTATAATCTGTTTGTTTTTCATTCAGTGCAATCTGCCAAGAACAATTTGTGGAGCTCTATTTAGAGAACTGAGGTGATAAAAAGAAAGAAATCACATCAGTCTATACAGAGTAGAAATTGCAACAGTACATTTTAAGAGCTTAGAGAATACTATTCTTATTTTCTGACTGATGTCTTAATATAGCTGTCTGTGATATATTAATCTCTGAAATGTATTTTCTGTGGAATCAGTTGTTTTCATGGTGATATTTTTTTAGCAGCACGAATCATGAGGGACTGGAGTTGATTACATTATTAAAATAAATCAAGCCTGAATAAAATAAAATAAATACATCTCTGTAAGCTCATGCATTCGGAGTTTAGATTTTGAATCCTAATGTTTCCTTTGCTGAAGCTGAGTTTTCTTTGTGTTTGATGTTTAAGTGTATGTGCTGTCAAATCAAAGGACTTTCGTCTCTATTAGACTTGATATCAGACAGTTAATAAGACGCTGAACTGTCCAGGGCTCTCCGTTGCTTAAGGCCCAGCATGTGTACATGAAAAATGTAATATTTTTTAAAGAAGAAATGCATATCCATTATTTCAGAATAATGTAATTTCTTTCTTCTTACCAAGCAATTTTCAAACATTAAGCTTATTGAAGCACAATGAAATAGATCAATTTCGAAGGACTGAAAGGCTCAAACTAGCTGCCATGTTACAGAGTGCTCATGCAGTAAAAGTTTAATGAAAAAAGTTCATTTATTTTCATCTTACTAAATTCAAGCTGCTCCTACAAATGCACAATTGCTACATTAATCACTCTTACACTTGTCACAGACCTGAATAGGCTACAATAAAGGCACTGTCATAAATGGAATGATTTTTGCATTCTTTCATAAAGGACATAAGAAAGAGACTACTTGCCACACTCAGAAGACTCGTCAGATCCATCTCCGCAGTCATTATCATGGTCACATACAAACTGCTTGGGGATGCAGCCATTGTTGTGACAGAGAAAAGTACTTTCATCACAAGTGTTGTTTGGCTCTAAAGGTGAGACAGAGAAGACCTTTACAATAATGGCACAATAGAAAATCTTTGTGTTAAAAAAGTAGTATAGTGTACAAAGAAAAGTCAATCCTTTTGAAAACCCCTAACATCGCTCAGACTGCCGACACACTGATCGACCAAATAATAATATTTTAGTAAAACGTGGTCTGGCATGTTATTTCTGTCAAAGGCTCAAAGCTGATGAAACAGTGGAAAGGGCATACATTTCTTTCTCTATTTTTTTTATAATCAGCATGAAGGCACTTCAGAAAACCTTTGTCCCAGTTAATGCTTCATTAATCTGTGTTATTTACTCACATTATTATAGTGACACTTACACTTTAATCCCTAAAAACATGCAAGCTATTTTATACATGAGGATTATTGTAATTTTTGCAGTATGACTGATAGAAGAGTTAATTACTGCAGCCAGCAGCAGAGAGCTCATCACTCCCATCTGGGCAGTCTCTCTCCCCATCACAAAGCCAGTCCTTGGGCACGCAGGCGTGGGAGCCAGGACAGCTGAACATACCAGGAGCACAGGTCACAGATCCTGGTGACAGAGTGTCAGACAGTTCACAATGAATGATGAAAGTGCATCCTGTTATTGGCAGTAAGTGCACATTTCCATTTTATGAGCTTTTAAAAGTTTATGCAATGTATTTGACCACTGTCTTTCTTGGACATATGCAATCAATTTACTAAACATGAAATGAGCTCTGAAAGCTTTAAAGTGTTTTGTTTAGCCATAGAGACCCTCTGTTATATAAATAATCCCAAACGCACATCAAGGTATTTATGTTATTTTTCAGATTTAACTAAAAATACAATTATAGAAACACAAAAATTTGAATTAAGTGATCTGTTATATAGTATTTTACCCTGAAAAAGTTGAACTATTAAAGAAAGCTTTTAGAATGGTTATTTTTTCAACAGAAGATAAAAACATGGATGATTGTGTCTAAAGAAGGGATGAAAAAGAAGAGATGCATGATTGAACTAAAATGTCTAGTCGGTACTGCATCTAAATTCAAATGAGAAGGCTGTGAAGGGTATCACAGTATGAATTTGCAATTATTTCTTGAATCAAAATCTCAGGGAAAAAATACTTTTTTAAAAAAAGCAATACAGTATGTAGTTCCTATTGTAGTACAAAAGTTAGTTTTTAAAGTTCAAAAACATATATTTGGAAAAGCTTTATTGAAAAACTATTTCCCAAATTGTAGCATTTTGCTATTTCTGGAGTTTCTCTGCTCTTAAAGTGTTTGGAGAATATTAGAATGGGTATGATAGAAGCACAGCGCTTGTTCAGTTGGAGAGGGTACATGTGCATTTTTAAAAATTATAATAATGCATAAAATAAGAAATATCAGGTTGATTACTTTCAAAGTGTTCACAAACAAGTAAAATGCAGTTCATACATTTTTACAAGGGGACATGTTTTGATGCAGTGCAGACTAAAATATTTCCAAATGCTATCTGCAACCCCTAACTTAAAGTGTTACCTATGATTTCTATTCAGAATAAATTCTGAAATTTACCACAGAATTCATCACTTTCATCCAAGCCATCATCACAATCATCTTCCCCATCACAGAGCCACTGCGTGGCAATGCACTTGTTCTTCGAGCAAGCAAACTGATTCCAGAGACAGGAAGAATCTGTAAACAAGCAACAGAATTCAAATGACCTAATTAAATGTAAATGGCATAAATAATTAATTCAGTGATATCAATCACTCACAGAACTGTTTAGAAGAAAAAAGCAGGTCTCATTCAACTGTATTTCTTAACCATTTCTAGCTTTACTGCTACAAACAACCCAAGGTCTTAAACATTAGTTTTCCATGTTTAACATTCATTTTTTCAATATGCAATATACAGTATTACTAATAATACATTCGATAGATCCTGAGTTTTTTGTAAAGTCGTTCAGCATTCAACAGTCAACACATGAAAATATACAACCTACTGACAGAAAAATACACTGACTGCTGGAAAAGACAATGTACAGTATATTGATAGATGTACTCAGTTGCATATATTAATCCATGTAATATTTTCAGTTTTTAATAATGCTGTGTCTGCATCAGACCTGTAACGTTAATAGTATTTGCAGAAGTATCTGATTGCAGAAGAAATGAACAGAAATAGTTAAAGTTTAAATTAATGTTTGGTGGAGGTGGAACTTCCTGCAGATGTTTCACACTGCACAATGGACAATTTAATATGCGATCACTTCCCGTTAAATATGAATTTAGAGATTCTAGTATGCAGTCTATGTCAATACAATAGTGGCAGGAGAAAGAAGAATGATTGAAATAAATACATTCAAGCAAGGAAGCACATTCATTTTCATTATGGAGACACAATTTGAAGAGAATTGGAAGAAAATTATTATGTCCACCCAAATTAGCATCTACCTGTTCAATGTGTTTTTACCTGTGAAACGATGGGAAGAAGAATGAATCTCAATACCAAGCTATTTTAAGATAAGATGATACTTTATTGATCCCGAAGGGAAATTGCAGCATTACAGCAGCCCAGCCCAAGAAAAGCAAGACAGACGTGAGAATAATATCAAATTAAAATAACAACAGCATTTGACCCGCAGTGCATTCCATAGCAAAATGTAATGCGGACTTGGACCAATTAATTTTCAGTTCAAGAGAACTGAAATCATCATAAATAGCATATGAAACAAAGATTAGGATATATTGTTAGCATATAACAATATATCATCGCCATACTGAAGATACAGTATGTAACTGAGTATTGGCAACAGACATTGGAGTAGAAATAGTTGATTGACTGACAGTTTGAGCTAGTGGTTCAAAGGCTTACATCTTAAGAGAAGTAAAATAGGAAAAGATAGATATGGAATCAGAGAATGGATAGCAGCCGCTTAAACATACTGTATTCTGCTTGAAGCACAGAACAGATTCACCTATGAGTAAGTAAATCTAGAAGATTTCTAGAAGTCTAGAAATCAGTGGCCAAAATGGATTAATAAATCCACTAAAAATATAAAAAGAATAAATTGATTAAAACAAGAAAGTAATCCGCTTAAAGGAAAAGAGTACATGGAATTGCAATCAGAGGTTCATGTACAGAGAACATTAGGAAGAGATAAAAAAGAATATTCCAATGGACCTTAAAATAAATAAAAAATCAGTATTAAGACAGCAAATGTACAGTGACGTAATGTATCAGGTAAAGTTTCAAATTATGAAAAGGAAACTGCTGCTGCATTTGATTAATATTTCACCCAGGAGTTTGCCAACAATGAAATTAACATCATGCCTCAGGCTGAGGAAAGACTAAAGGCGTGTCCTCAGCAATCCGGCAGTGCATTTCTGTCCCTGCACCCTTGGACTGTGTGAGCTGTGGGTGTGGTGCGGTGGCTGCCTGCAGTCAGTGCACCCACTCCTTTTCCCCCGGTGTCCACGTCACACTGCAGTTGTCCCTAGTCTGGAACCTTTGCACAACTGTCAGCTCTAGTGGTCCTCCCTGTCCTGCTTTCAACCCTGTGTCCCGAGATCCAGTCCTGCGCTGCAGCCCTGTGTCCTGAGATCCAGTCGTGTGACACAGCCCTGTGTCCCAAGTTCCAGTCCTGCTTTCAGTCCTGTGTCCCGAGCTCCAGTCCTGTGACACAGCCCTGTGTCCCGAGTTCCAGTCCTGCTTTCAGCCCTGTATCCTGAGCTCCAGTCCTGCGCTGCAGCCCTGTGTCCTGAGCTCCAGTCCTGTGACACAGTCCTGTGTCCCGAGCTCCAGTTCTGCTTTCAGCCCTGTGTCCTGAGCTCCAGTCCTGTGCTCCAGCCCATGTCCTGAGCTCCAGGCTTGAACACCAGCTCTGCATTTCACACTGGAATCTGCTATAGCCTGCCAGTTTTCCAGTCATGTCTTGTTCCTGATTCTCTGCTCCTTGTTCTTGGGCCGGACACTGCCCATGGACTGTGATGCCCCTGCTCCTGGGTCTGGAACAACTACAGGACCGCATCAATGCATCAACCATCATTGACACATCAAAAGTCAAGGACAAGAAGATTAAACGAATGGTGTGGGAGGGAGCTAGATTTCCAGCTTCATGCTAACCCACCACTGCATACTGGTCATCTGATCTTATTTTTAAAAAAATATTAGGAATTATTTGCAGTTGATGTACTATATTAATTCACAATTATACTGCAAGTATTGGGCTGAGCACCACAATTATTGGATCTGTCAGCAACAATAAAGAGTCCTCATACATGAGTGAGGAGTGCTTCATCTTACAAGATGGCATCTGAACAGCAATCTGGTCCTGAACATCAACAAGACAAAAAAGCTCATTGTGGATTTCAGGAGACCCAGAGGAAGTAACACCCCAATCAGCATCGATGGCTCAGCAGTGGAAACTGTCTGCAAATCTAAACCGACTTGGCTTGGTCTCACAACACTGTAGCCAGTCTGAAAAAGGCACAACTGCACCTGCACTTTCTGCAGTGCTTAAAGAAATGCGGTTTGGCACCACAGAAAGTGTTCATGACAGAGATGCCTTACAAATTGTTGTGGCAACGACACAGAGGATTATAAGATGTGACTGACCATCAATCGGTGAGATCCACACCATCTGCTGTCGCAATAAATCCCAATCCATCATCCAGCATCCAACCATCCCGGCCACAAACTGTTCTCTCCACTGCGCTCTGGCAAGCGGCACAGCACTATTAAAGCACGGACCATTAGACTTTTTTTCTTTTACTACTACATATTTATTGTTCTGATTGTATTATTTATTATGTCGTAATGTACCGTTTACTGTCTTTGTGTAGTGTTGTCTTTTGTACTGTGTATGTCCATGCAAATAAGAATTCCAAAGTACAGTACATGTACATACTGTATGGCAATAAACTCCTCTACTACTACTAATCAATCAATCTGTCTATATTTTATCTAATATATACTGTAGTTCTATTACTAGATAAAGATAAAAGGAACACTAAAACTCTTTCATGCAGTTAAAGCAAAATAACAATTTTTAAAATAACCCATGAGAAAGTCGTCTAATGAATAACAGAACAGTGCAATAGATGTGCCTATGTGTTTTCACATTGATTTTGTAATGACATGAAAGGCTTTACTTTCTGGAAAGAAACATTAACAATGAGGATTTCCAAGGTGAACATGATCACAATCAGAACAATCCGTCTGCAAAGCAATGTGTACATCCATCTCAAGCCAAGACTCATCCATAAGATAAAAAGTACAACAAACTGCATAACAACTAAATGTCCAGACACTGACCTTCCCCTTTCGACTTTTTAATTTAACATGTTTTCTGTTGCACAGCAGGGCCTGTCATCTCTCTTTTAAAAAGGGATTCCCTCCCTCAGACAGGCGTGGAAACTGAAATTATCGACCTCGGCAGGATTGGATAATCTTGCCACCTGGTATACCTGTTCTTTCTCCTGTTCCTGTGTGTGGCACCATGCACAATGGGGGCTGTCTTGCTACAAATGTAGAGACAATGCTAATCATAATGTTTAACTATGAGCAGTAAAGCAGTAAAGCAGTAAAGCAACAAACTGAAGAAATAGAACACTGAATGCTATGTCAAAGAACTTGAAAAATTCCCAAAGTGATTATTTAAATCTTTACTGTATCGAGGGTTCTTCAATGATACATCTAAAGGTACTGTACTAGACAATTAAACTATCAACAAAAAGACAGTGCATACACAGGTAAACACCTTCGGATGATTCATTCCTTACTTAGTAAGATCTTACTTGTACTACAGAATTATGATATAGCCAGAGCTGACAGAATAAACACGAGCCTCCACAGCCATCACTACCTTCTACATAACTGGTGCAGACAGTTGACCAAATCTTTGGACATCCCGCTTCTTAATGACCGAAGATTTCTTGACAGAATAATTTCTCATATAACCAATGTAGAGTAATAATCATATATGCACCTGCACTGATATCACCACCTTGCAGAAAACCAATCTGGACAGAATGTCAGTTTAAGATTCAGTGAAGTGTTTTCCTTTTAAATTGGGGTGCCTGCTAGGGCATTCTATTATTAACTGTGTTGTTTTTTTTTTTGCCTTTGTTGTTACAATGATATTAAAGGAGGTAACAGACCTCCTTTTGATGTTCAAGTCTTCCCATTTTAGACTGGGCCATCATTACTGTTTTCTTCCATGAGAAAGCTGATGTTTTGCAAAGTATATAGACAGATAGATACTGTAGATGTTCCATCTATAAACAGGGTCCTAGTAATTGCTATTGGAGATATTTGATACAAACATTAATTAATGGGTACAATGACTTTGAACAGTGTTAGAATAATTTTGAGCTCTAAAATTCCCTGTCTTAATGATGAAATGGCATTGATTCAGTTTTAATATGTTAACAGAGATCAGATGAATTACATAATCAGTTTTGACATTTTCTTTAGGTTATCCAAGAGTGCATGACATTTCATACAAAAATCCTCTTAGACTTTTCATTCATTGCCAGTTATTTCCCAATAACAAGGGTCCATTTTATATGATAATTAACTTTGGGGGATAGGAAGTTCTACACAACCTTGTCCTTTAAAGAGGAAAAAAGACTGCATTTTACAAATCTAATAAAACTGAATGATCCCACTTGAAATGGCAAAAACATTCTATTCATCTCTTTAAAGGCCACACTGATAATCTCTTACACTTGCTATTGTTGTAATATTTGAAAGTTAAGACTATGATTGATAAATACTGAAATACTGTATATCTGAGAGTGAGTTCGTGAGATTAATAAAAGCATTAGTAAAGTAACATGCCATAATGGTCAAAGCATGAAGAGCATAGTATGATGTTTTGAAATGAAAACAGAGAGGAATTAGTACTTTTTGGTCATACATCTTTGAAAATGTGGGTAGCGTACCAAATTTGCCTATCATCAAATTCTACCCTATAACTCTTATAAAAACCCATACTAGCCTACAGATATTAAATATATGTAAATAAGACAACTGTATAGGCTCACTAACTAGCTCTCGTAGGCGTGCTTGACATTATTCAGAGAATAAAGCTTTTTCCATATGTTTTTATTTTCTGGAGCCAGCCGTGTAAAGCTGTGACTGCTTTAGGTTGTGAGTATTTAAGATGCTTTCACAAGAGGTCCCCATGTCTGGTAAAAGAAGTAGAGGATCACCCCCAAAAAATAATTAAAACGACATGGGAAACTGGTTAAACCAATTATATTTAATCAATGTCAACGTTCGCATGTTCAACCAAAAACAGAAGAAGAAACTGAAGTAAGGTGTAAATTATGCTACACATCTTTGCTAAGATGAATATTGGTGGTTACAAAATAATGCATGGCAAATTCCAAATACTGAGGAGACATATTGGAAAGATGATGAATGCAACTGGGTTATTTTGGCAATCCATTGCATTTAGTTTTAATAAAGACTAAGAACACACTTTATCATACAGTATTACTGGAAAGTCAAGCAGATGCAAAATAATACCCACAAATATGTCCAATGGCATATACTTCAAGACTGCTTTCTTTGGTATAATACTTCATTTAACAAAGTTAAATGCTATTTTTTTAATTTACTGTACACGTTAATTAACTTCAGAAGAATTTTAAAATGCTGTTTTGTATCACAGTGTCAGAGTGAGTGTGAGTCATTAGTAGATGCAGAAAAGCAGGACCAGAAAAGGCTGAACTTCTGCCGCAGCACTTTTAAGAACGATCATATAGTACACTGTAGCAACAACAGGATCAAGTGCAAGTTTAAAAAGTTGGTTAGAGTTTAAATTAAAAAGGTGGGTGGCCAATCAGAATTAAGAGCCTGTCCCAAAATTCTGTGACTTTGTTTACCTCAGGAGAAACACGCGTAGTGGTGGCTCCAAGGTCTACAGGGACTAATCCACTTATTGTGTTTTCTGGAAACTGCAAAGGTCACATATTTTCCAACGTACATCATCTTACATGTGGTTGTCAGTGAAATTAGAATAGTTAAGCACAACAAGAATAAATATTTTGAGGGAATTCTTATTCTTCTTGAATTAGCGTTTTCTTTCATTTATAACAGGGAAGATTGCTGGTATAGACTTTTTTCAACTGTATTAATTATCTGTATTTTGCTTGCCAAGAGTACACAAAGATGACACTGCTATCTTTATGCATGCTGAGTAATTTTCATTTTAATCACAGTGTGACCATCAGGCTGTATATCCTAGATAAAACAGCAGTATAAAAAATAGAAAAAAAAGGTTAAGAACTATTTCTGTTTGCAAGGCTTAAAAAGTAATTTGTCATAAAATAAGAGTTGAAAATTGAAGTCACAGTGGGAATATTAAATTACACTGCTGTTGACTCAGACATGAAGTATATCACTCCAGAAAAGGTCAGGAGTATTACACAGTGTAAATATCTGATGGTAAACTTGTGAATTTCTTAGTTCCAGGAAGGTTAACTACAGTACTAAATACTTTGTCATAGATACATTTAATAAATAAGTAAATTATGTCACAGCCCCAGACAACTTGGCAGCTCTTCCTAATTGCACACTTCCACTAAGTTTATGGTGATATCCAATATCAGTAAACTTCAGCTAAGAACTGAAATTGCGGCTACTCAGTAAAAACAACTTTTTGCGCGAAATACAAGTGATGAGAACACACCCCTGATTCTTCTATGTGCAGTGTTTCTCTAGTGAAGACCATTGAAAACACCTTGCATGTTGTTACAGAACTTCAAGAATCACGTAGCAATAAACTGTTGCAAGCATACTCAGTGAGAAATTACTCATGAGAGGCTTTCGGATACCGCTTTGATTTATTAAAACTGCACAGGAAATTAATAAAAGGAGAAAATTCAAGAAAAAACAAAAGCATTACCACACTGGTATTCATCAGCTCCATCCTCACAGTCCTTCTGCCCATCGCACAGCCAAACACTGGAGATACAGTTTCCACTGGGGCAAGCAAAATATCCATCTTCACATCTGTGTCCCAGGTGGACTGCGATCCAGTTCAGAGGAGATCAAATTCATTAATTCAAAAGGCATTAATCATCTGATAAACCCATTACTGCCAGTAACCTTCTAATTGGAAGGTAAATTGTATAACCTGACCTTTCATATCTTTCTCAAGACTATTTAAGCATGTTTTTATACGATTTCCTACATAGAAATTCCTAGAGATCATATGCCCTTTTTTAATAATGTGTTGGCTTAAAAAAAAAATCATAAAAAATATTAATACTATATTTATCAGCTTTATTACTGCTTGACGTATACTGTATTTTTCTGTAAAATGTTGTGTTTTGCTTTTTTACTCTTCAGTAATTTTGAATAACAGCTTTATGTTCACAGAGTTTGTTGGTATCACGTTAAAACTGTTAATAAAAGGTTCACCCTGACAGTTGGTTTCATCTGCATAATCTCCACAGTCGTTCGATCCATCACAGACCCATGATGGAAGAATACAGAGGGATGTGGAGTTGCAGCTTATGAAGCCTGTAGCTTTGACCCCGATTCTGTAGTAATCCAAACAGTCTGTGTTATCTGCAAAAGGCAGAAAGGGCAGAACAAACATGAAAGAAGAAATCATTATGACTCTTAAAAATGTTGTTTCGTTGAAAACCTTTCCCGCAGGCAAAAACAAAAGCAAAAAAAAAGTTGCCAATGTCAAGGTGATTTTAAAAATAATAATTTTTGATAATGGAATTAAATAGTCCTATTCATTATTTGAGTTTCAAACCAGTCTGATAGTTTTTGGTAAAAATGAGCTTTCATAAACAGCAAACAATTATCAAACCACTTTTTTTTACATCCTACATACTTTTTTATACAGACATATGTTTTGATTAAGTAGTGTTGTGTAAATGAGAATGTTATGATTATTAATATCATCAGCTTACTGCAATAGCGCTCATCAGAAGCATCGGCACAGTCGATCATGTGGTTACACCAGGCTGAGCTTGGAATGCAGCTCCCGTCGCGACAGCGGAATTCCGAGGAAGAACAGGTGGAGTCTGGGATAGAAACAATTGACCATGAATGTGTAATTTTCAGACTCTAGTACATACTGTTCAGTGCATCAGGAGGCTATTTTGGATAAGAGCTGTAAAGGTGTCATCAGGGAACACTTCCATCAGAAACATATACAGTATACCGTATGAGATATTTTTCACCTCAACATTTTATTATTTTTATGCCAGCAATGGTAGCCCCTACTCAGATGTGAAGGCTGTCTCTTGCTGAGTTAATGGACAAGCGTGATGACCATGGGGAGAGCAGTGGGGACTGTCAAAGACAAATTGTTTAATAATAGTTTAATAAAAGAGAATGTCTACTTTATACAAGGCGGTTAATACCTAGAGAATAATGACATCTGGCGTAGCCATTGGGTCATGTAAAGAAGGTGTCAGAAAGAGTCAGTAGCACATAAAAGCCAGCGACTAAAACACCTAATATTGGCAGAAATGCAATCAGAAGGTGTGGCCTTATAGTCTGAAGAGATTCGGAAGGTATTGTGAGTTAGCTGTATATAAAAAGACTCTTGCATCATCCTCCTGATCTTCATATGCCCCCCGGGGGTGTCCCCCCCTGTTGAGAACCCCTGTACTAGAGTAATGCAAAGCAGCCCTGGCATATCTAAAAGGTACTTTCTTCAGTTCAAATAAATCTCAAAGGGAAGATATTGCTTTTGTTTGGTTGTGTTCCAACACAGCATACAAGAACCAGGGGTCCTTCAGAAATTTGTTATATCTTGTGTCCAAAAGGTTTTGGATACCAAGGTCTATCCTGCAATGGACGTCTTCTATACTACAATGAGCTTTCTTCTCTTTTTGTTCAACAATGAAATACCACTTGGTATATTTGTGTCCAATGTGCTATTTTGATTTAACGATTTATTGAAAGGACAATGCATCTAAACAATGATAAAAGAACCATGTTCTTCTGATCCTGAGGCTATCATAATATTATTTTCCTGATGTGCCACCCCCTGGAGACATCAATAATTAAAGCTAATCTGTTTGGAGTGACAACAGCTCGTCAGGCTATGAGGAGGCATAGAGAATAGTATTTAGTCACCTCAAGCAGGAGGTGTGTGCTGCAAGGGTGGAACACAGGAGCACGTTAACACAGTTTAAAGTGCTTGGCTATATGAAATGTGCATCGTTTCACTTTGACCAGCACAGTAACTGGTGCTGCAAATGGTCTTTCTCCTAATGAGGGCTTTCTTACCAGATTATTCTTTCAGCTTCAGGCAAATGACTAATTCTCTAATTAAGTCTCTAATGTTCTCTGGGTGTGGCATGGATTTGGTTCCAACTGGTAGACATTTTTATTAAATTTTACAATTTCCAAATTCTTTGTATGTTCAACACAGTTAAGGTATGAGTTTTATCAAAAAAGCTACAGTACCAAAAGTAATTGATCTAAAGAAACTGCCTTTTGCCAAATGTAGAAATTACTTGCATCATAAGGTAATCGGGGACATTAAAAATCCTTTTGATAAACAATATCCTGAATAAAATCGAAATTTCAGCAAGTCTTCTCATTTCTAATTCCCGATATGTAATTCAATGGAAGCTTCACCCTGGAAGCAGGAAGTCTCAGGCAGACACAAAGCCATCACTAGACAATGTGTTTGGAATCTGCAATTGTAGGGTGGTAAAAGTTTCATTTAATCTGGATCTACAGTATGTGCAGCTCCAACATTTAATCCTGCTGGAATTCTGCTCATTCTTTTCAATACAGCCCCAACCTAGAACAGGAATGGTTTCTTATTGATTACTGTTGTTTCTAACTCACTCAATAGGAACTTCAAGGAGCAGGCTTGTCCTTTCTGGAGATGGGCTGAAAGTAAGGATTTTCCTTCAGAATTCCTTCAGGAGTAAACTTTGGGAAAAGTTGTGTTTATAGTCTAACTGTAGTAGAATTAATAAGGCTGAAATACTTGTTAGAGAAAAAATGTTATTTTAAATGCAAATCCACACTTGGAGAAGAGAGAAATAATACAACAAACAATTAGCAATAATTAATACAAATGGATTTAAACTAATTTCAGGCAGACTGAAATTTGTTTAGAAACGTTTTTATCTTTCTCAGTGATAATGAGATTATGCAGTGGCTGCAGAGCCATATTTTATAAAGAGAGCTGGAATCTGTGGACTCATGATAAACTGCTTATACAGTATATCAATTAACAGCTAAGCAGACAAAATGTAAAAGACACTCAAAACTATTAAAATAAAAACACATTATTGATTAAAATACTTTTTAATCTTCAAAGCTTTTAAAACTTTAAAACTTTCTTTCAAATAATAAAATGTGTTCAATGTTGACCATTTTTTAGCACTCAACCAAAGTCATTTTTCAGTCATAATTAAAACAAACAAGCATAAAACTTCACACTTCTTAGGAAATAAGGTTCAGTTTTTCATAGTTGGCCTGGAGTATCAGATTTCTGCCTCAAAAGAATGAATGTTTTACTTCTGGTTTAATTAAGATTTAGTGCCTTTAAGTATTTTTTATGCATTTGTTTTTCTTTTTGATGTACAAGTAGTGCGGAAGTAATGAGTAAAATACATTTCTAAATACAAAATAGAATGTGCAATAGATTAAAAAAATGTGTTCACAATATGGAAGTTATAAGGGCAACATGTACAGTATGTTTAAATTACCCTGCTAAGCAATTCCAAGTGGCATGTGACATTGAAGTCCCCTTAGAGATCATGCTGCTGGAATAAAGCATCAACCATGGTAATAGAGATAGGTGAGAAACATAAGTAGTTACAGTAAATAACAATCTACCAACTCAAAAATGTGTTGCTTGCTTGCTTTGAGTTAACTGCTTGCAGTGGGCAGAGGGAGAATGTTTGACTTTAAATGGAAAAAAAAAACAGCACCAATATAGAGTTCAGATGAAAGACAATTCCTCATTTTGCAATTACAACAGTAGCCAGGATAATGTCAAAGGTTTTACGTGCTTAAAAAGAACAAGGAGATAGGGCTACCTCAGCTTGCTACTGTATCTAAACAATAGGCATTGAGAAGTTCAATATCACTGAAACATGGGAGTATGGAACAAGCTGCCCAGCCATGCCGTTGAAGTCAATACCCTGTGTCTTTCAAGAAGGCGATCTCAATGAGATCCTTGCATAAATTAAATACAATCAAATGCATTAGATAGGCCAAGTGACTTCCCCTCATTTCTGTAGTTTCTTATGTTGTGGGATCCACCTAGCATCCTAAAATGAAGATATTGAGCAAGCCGATGTTACCGTATGGTTAAAAGAGACTGGGATGTGTAAGCTTTATCATTTTTATTTCTTTTTTATACCTGTAATCAATGTTTTCCCATTGTTTCTTACATCTCACCCCAAGGAAAGTACTTCATCCCATATCAGTGCTTTTAAAATTGGTTTTCTGTGTTAATCCCACAGTGCAGAATGTTCAATACACAATACAAAACAGCCATAAAATTGCACAGGTGATGGATAAATATGCTGTTATGTTCTAGTAACATATAAATGTGTGTGACTGAGAGGGTGCTTTATTGCAATCAGGGCATTGCATTTGTCAGGACATCCAAGAGTGAAAAGCATTTTCTATTGACTTTTCAGGGGAAAAGGATTCATTTACGATTGTCAATAAATCAATTGCACTTTACATAGAATACACAGGAGGTACAGCAAAATGTTTTTTTTCCTAATTGAGATTTTACAAATAACTCCTCTTGCTCTTTGTATTTTTTGTGTTCAGGTGAAAGATAACTAACAGAAAAGATGTGCATTTCTATCTTTACAGTAATAGTGCAATACTGAAGTGTTCATGATAGATGACCTGCTTTCAGCTGCTTCTAGACAGATTTATTAATGTTATTATTCTTCTATTGAATACTGCACAGAAAACAAGGGACTGTTTCTTACAGTGACATATTAGCCATGTTCCATGTTCTTGGGGCTTAACATGGACCATTTGAAAAACTATATATATATTAATATAGATAATATATTGTATATAACTTTAATGTACAATATATTTACAACAATGGTGCCATAGTTTGTGATTGCTGTGTTCAATTTTAGGCTCTAGAACCATGTTCTCCCTTTGTTTCCATGGGTTTTATGCAGTGATCTGGTTTCCTTGCATTTTTCAAAGACATGTTGGTTACATTAATTGGTGTCTCTGAATTGTCCCTGTGTTTTTGTGTGTCCCACCTTGCACCCAGTCCTTCCTGGACAGACCCAAGGTGGTCACAACCCTCACCAGGAATGAGTGCGTCCTGAAAATTGATGCCTACATGGATCGATTCACAATAATTTCAATTAGTTTACTGCAGACCCATTTTTTTTGCTTATAAGGACATTGGCCTCAAAGATTGATTGTTAAGAGGAAGCAAATGTACGAATGGTAAACCTTAGGACTTGAGATTGCTCACACCCAGAATGTAAATGAAAAATCTGAATATACCCATATAAAGGTATACTGTATGTTAAAGTTTGAAAAGTAGCAATAGAACTACTTTACAGTATATGTAAACCAGGTACCTCTGTATAATTCAATAACTTTTTCCCAGGCTGCATACATCTACCATAAAGGCTCTGAAGGCAAGATGAAAGGTGGTGTTATGCAAAAGGATAAAACTTAACAAGACCAAGTAACCCTTACATTTGTGTGTTCACTTGCTTATTCAGAGGTACCCTGATCTGAGGCCCCTTGGACATGCTGACCATGAGTATGAGGTGACAAAACACATGAACACCAGTACGTTAGCGTCTACCACTAATTGCATCACATTTTCAAAATCTCTAATTCTCAGTTTCAAGATATTAGACACTGTTGACAGAATATCAGTGTAGCACAATTGTCTTATAGCATAACACCTTTCACTGTATGAGTTTTAACTGAAATAAACAACAGTTAGACAAGCTCTCAATCAATGGTATAGTCTGATGCAAGCATTACCAAAATTGAATTTTTAGGTGTCACTAATAAGAAAAAAAAATCTAAAACTAAAACTAAAAAATAGATTAGAAAATTATTTGCAGTCACTTTTAAAGTACCTGCTTTTGTACTTCGATGCTTATGAAAGTAAGTTTGTACCTTGGTTTTCTTTGTAGCTTACAGCAACAACTGAACAACTCAAACTTGTGAAAGCATCGTAGCTTTCTTCACCAACCACAGACTGTCTATACTTACAATATGTGTTTACAGTATGTCTGTATAAGTCTTTGTGTTTGCAAAATACAGTAAACTACAGCTTGGTTCCAATGACTTCAAAAATTTTATCTACTACCATTTTAAATAAAAGGAACAAAAATATTTTCAGTTAAATATAAAAATTATATTTTAATAGAAAGTTAAAAATGAGCAATTAGGGTTAAAATGCATGTTTAATCACCCACTATACATATTTTCTGTACTCAGTATTTTAAAAACTCAACGTGTGTTATACTGTACATATTGACACCTAGGCTATCACAGAAGGTATCACAAAATACTTACTATTACAGTAGGCTTCATCAGAGTTGTCTCCACAGTCGTCCACACCATCACAAAATTGGCTATTTGCCACACATCGTTGATTGTAACATTTTTTAAAACCTTTTCTACAGTTCCTGTTGTCTGACATCAAACAAAAAATAAAAGTAAGAATGACACAAAAATGAATATTATTTTATTATACTATGTGTGTCAAAATAAATCCATTATGTTAAGGCATTTCTTCAAATTTATATTCTTGTCAAAAAAATATAAGAAGGCAAAACTCTATTTTGACCAAATCAAGACTCATGGGTTAATGTTTCTGACATTGGAGTTTTTAATTTATGCACCATTTACAGTATGCACAATTTATGTACACAAATAGCATCCACAATAATTTTGTTTCTTACCACAGTATTGCAGCTTCTCATCTGACTTGTCTTTACAATGAGCTATTCCATCACACGTTAGCTGGTAGTCAATACATTCACCATTCCCACATTCAAACTCCATGTGGATGTTGCATGATGAGTTTTTAGCTGTAAAATATAGATTAAGAAGTATTATCTTAACGTTTTTCTTATAGTTCATAGTCCAAAAGCAGCATCTACCATCTGCTATGCCTCTGGCTCTCTTGTGCACAGCATAACTCATTTTCAATTCCACTGGTTCCACGTTCAGTGTTTAAGCTTAGTGCTTTGTGCTTAGGTAGCAGAAGTTACGATTCTTCTGGGATGTCTACCAAGATTCTAAACTAGGTCATCTGCGACATTCAATCCATGTTTGCACAGCCTCATAACTAATCTTAGAATATTAGCATTAATGATTTGCCTGAAAAATGGCAAAAACAAAGAAGTTCATAATTTGGTAAAATAACTCCCTTAAAGTTGAACTGCTTGTTTGTTCTGTGTTGTTTAAACCTGAATTCCACTGAGCAGCAACACTTCATTTTAACTTGTTTTCCTCTGTACTGGACAAGTTAATTAACAGTGAATGTCTTGTGTGACTTACAACATATTAAAACTTGTTGATGTAAAGGGAGTCAGACAAACCACTTGATCACCTGTGAGAAAAAATGTCTATCATTTCAGTCCACTGGTGTGGGGCAAATGGAAGATGTCAATGTAAAAAAGATGCCAGTAGCATGTTTTCTCTGTCCCTCAGAGCATACAGTACAGTATGCCAATCACCAGAAATCTGAAAATATTACCCCAAAGGCAAATAATGCAAGAGGAATGAAACAAAAGCCATGTATTGCTTAGGAAAACCAGAAGGATTTGAAAATGGAATAAAATGCTTTTCAATAACAAGTTTTCGTCTAACAGAAAATATGGTTATGATCAAGAGAGCCATTAACACCCCAAATCTTGAAGTTACAGCTTTCCGGGCTTAATTTTCACATAAATGATTTTGTGTATGTTTCATCGCACATGATCATTTTATTTGAAACTGTAGGCAGGTGAAAAGTATTTGGTAAGGTGCTAAGAACGTGTCTAAAGGGTTGCATGTGTGGAACAATTTATACAATGCGGGAAAGTACTCCAGGACTTACACACACATCTGCCACCATCTAATAATACTCGTTCTCCCCTACAGGTGCAGTTCACCCTGCCATCTGGAGTTAAAATGCAAAGGTCCTCACACCCTCCATTCATCACTCGACATGGAGACAACTCACCTGTAAAACAGGGGCACAAAATGCTTTGCAACGTGCTATGGCATAGTTTAAAGTACCTCATTCTCACTCACAACATAATATATTACATTCCATAATGTTTCTTAAGATAGCAGGAAGTAATATCATGACATTTTAAAGCGCACAGTGAATCTTTGATGAAATGTACTGGGATATTTATCAGACAATACATTTTTTTGCCTAAAAATGCCTGTCTTTTAGAAACACAGTCTCTCCCGATCCTTGGATGCCTATCCTTTCCACTATAAATTAAAAGTACCCAATGTGCAGCATTACCTATTTAGGATTGACAGTGGTACAAAAACAATGTTGAAAATATCGCACTACCCTATAAAATAATATTTCTAGATTTACTTTTGAAGAATTCATGTCTCATCAGCTGCAGTGATTCACTTATTGGGGGTTGTCAAATGTTGATACCTCACCCTCACACAGTGTACATAAAGGCAAACAGTTTTAATTGTGTATGTATTTTGAGCAAAATGTGCTAACACAAATACTAATTTCCCAGATGAACATGTTTTAAGCTTTAGCTTTTCCAAGAATTCAAGGACAATTTTAACATTAGAGAAAAGGGGGCAGGCTTTTGGCGAGTTCTCTTTGAACTGTATTTGGCACTGACAGCACCATATAGAAAGAAGTTATGAACCATGCACTTTGGAGTCTACTGCATTGCCAAGTGAGCCAAGAACTGAAGTATTCCATTCCCCAGCACAAAAGGCAGAGTTTCACTTGGCTGCACTGTGTCAAATGTAAGCTGTGAAGTGACAGAAGTCATCTTTCCTGGGAAATCCTGTCTTCCTGCAGAACTAGATTTTTTTTTAGCTATGTTTCCTTTTTAATTATTGTAACCTATTTTTCACAGTTTGAAAAAGATGATGATGATCATAATTGCAGATGATAATGACAACAAACCTTTGGGAAGAGAGGGATAATTGGAGCAAACCTGAAGCAACATAAAGTTTCACTTCATAGAAGGAACAGAAAGCATTATAGTAATGTTGATAATTTTCCATATTCTACATGTCTGTTTATGCAACATAAATTGATTGAACACATTATATCAGAAGACAACAAGTTATCATCTTTGTAAGTAGTAGTAAAATAATCTGAATGCATGTTTACCAGCATAATCTTTTGATGAGTAGCTTCAGACAAAAGCAAATTCATGGATTTCAAAAGAAGAAGAAAAACACAAAAAAAGCTTCTGTATTTGGTTTGCAGAACAGAAAATTATTTAAATGTGAATGTCCGGGGAAAATTGAAAATACAGCACAATACAGGAAAAAAAATACATATATTTTAACATTTTAGAAGATAATATTTCTAACTGATCTAATGCATATTTGTTGCTGTTCATTACCACAGTTGTTTTTTCTGTATAAAATGATACTTGGTAGTACAAAACGAGAGAAAACATCAAACTATTGAGCCACAGCGTTCTCCTGTAGAGAGTGGATCAGACAGGCAAACACTCCCTGTTCTGGCTCTTGATGATGCTGTCAGCTGCTCACAGCAGATATGAAAGTGCTCTGCAGAGGACACAAACATCTCTGCATGCCGTTGAAAATTCAAACTGGGTCCAAGTTAATATTGTTTGCATTTGGGAAAATGAGAAAATCCAAGCTGCTTGGAAACAACGGTCATTGTTTTATGAAAACAAATATATATCCCCTAATTTTAAATGGATTATTTCAGACTGTCTTTAAATCCACACTAAAATCGGGCTCATATTTACCCGCACTGGATTTCCAATGTTATTAGACAGAAATTGTAGACATTTGATTTACCTCACTGTTCTCATCATCAATTACAGAAGGCTGTTGTTTGTTGCTGGTTTAATTCAGAGCAAACTGAAAACATCAAAGATTAGTTTTCAGCAGATATACAGTGTGTAATACCCTGAGAGACAGGACTGACATATGAGTAGATGAAATCCAAAGGGCTGTAACTGTATTACTTTACAATTGGAACTTAAATTTACCCAGGGATGCCTTCTCATAGCTCAAATATTCTTACCCTTTCTGATGACACTCAAATTCCATAGGAAAATTGCAGTCCTACACTGCCAAACTGATGGAACTGAGCATTTTTATTCTTGAGCAGAGACCACTATGAGGAGATCTGATACAGAACAAGAATTGTATCAAAATCCTTGAAGGCCCTGAAAAAGTTGACCCTACAGATTTCTCAACAATGAACAGTGAAACATGAACCAGAGGGCGCAAGAGAACCATAGGGAACAAGCAATGCAGTCATGTGGTTGTACTCTGACATCTTTTATGAGATGACAGGATGAGATTCTTGGATTAATTAACTACAAAATAGGCTAGATGTGCGAATGGTCTTCTGTCATTAGTTAGCGTCTTTTTGTTCTTAAATTCCCCCTGGAAGTGGAATTTCCACTTGTAATGTTTAATTAATTATGAAGCTACACAAGTTAGTTGACTGGATTAATTTTCAACAGTTAAATCCATGCAGGTTTCCACTGTGATTCCTGGATATCGTGTTTTAATTTGTACAATATGTCTCCAGTCAAATTTGGTCCTATTAATATATCATTTGGGCTGGTTTAAGAGGTCAAAATACATTCATTTTGTAATGTGCAAGTAGAAACATTACTGTATGGATTACAATAAATGTTGCTCCTTTACAACAGAAATTTATTCCCAGTGGTGGCAAAGAGTGCTGCTGCCTCACAGCCCTCAGGTCCAGAGTTTGACTCTGGATAAGGAACCCTTCTATGTGGATTTTACCTGTTCTCCTGTGTTTGGTTCCAATTAATCATGAATCCTCCTAAGGATGAAAAGGCTTTGATAAAAAATGAATGGATTTATTTTCCACAACATGAATACTTACATGTTTTCGTATCATTGGCCACAGCTACAATTCCCATTGGCTGGTGGGGTATATCTGCTCGAAGTACCTTCATTTCACCTCCTGTGTACTTATTGGAGCGTAGAACAGCTCTCCGCACCCAATCTGACCAAAAGATGAAGTCGCCATAAATAGCCAGGCCAAAAAAGGTTCCTGGCCCTGACTTCACAATGACCTATGGTTTGAATGAAGTAGAAAAGCAATTAAATTAAGGTATAAAATTTGGTTGAGCCACTGGTCTTTAAGTCTACTGTTGTACTAAGCTCAATCTGCATAACTATTCTTCTAGCAGAAGTATAACTTTTTTTTTACATTTTAGATAGTTGACACTGCAAATGGGATAAGGCATTAAAACAGCATTTAATAGAATAAAGACATCTGATGGCCGAGCATAACAGAACAAGCCATCTACAGTATGTAACTCAAACCAGGTATGTTTAAGCATCAGAAAATTCATCAGATTGGTGCTTAGCCCATTACCATTGAATTTTGTAATGAATTGGAGGAATTTATTTTATGCAGATATACTGTAAAGGATTATAATGTATTGTACAAAAGATTAGACAGTTAATACACAGCAAAAAAGAACAACAACAAAAAAAAACTCAAACAATCGGTATGATGGACATGTTATATAAAAATTTAGAGCCAAGGGTACATCATCATTTCTCAAACAGCTCATGATCAGACACTGCAAGACTAAATTGAACTATGGGAGCCGCAAACACAGTAACACATCAAACATTCCCATTAGGACTGTATTATTTCACTCAAGAGAGACCCAGGGAATTTTCATTGACTTTTAAATTCTAACCATCAGTCAAACATGCTTGTATGGAACCAACTTTTATCCTGCAATATAACGATGAATAAAACAGGTGATGATTAAAATAACTGAATATGTGCAAATAGCAACTGTTAAATAGGGAGAAACATCTTAAAAGAACAACAGATGGTTTTACAGCAGAACAGATGAAAACCTTGACTGAATATTAATTTGGGGCATCAGTTTAATTGCACATTAAAGAACTAATTTCTTGATATTGAAGTATTCTGTTTATGAAACCTATGGACATGTTTTGTGTATAACTATACCATACATATATGGTATATAAACCGAGTTCAAACATTATTAGCAAACAGTAAGTTGAAACCAATCTTAGCAACATTATTAACAGATTTATTTTAGTTATGCTAAAACAATTACTGTAGGCCGAAATAGCCTTTAAGGCCTGAACTGTATTTGGTATTCTTTTCATGTTCTTCAAGCAAATCTTTCACTTTCTTTATATTTTACCAATCAGTTCCTATCATATTTGTTCACAATCCCTTGTATGTTTTTCCATCCTAGTTGCTTTGTATTAGTATACAGTACATTTAAACACAAGTAAAACCATCATATTCCTGGAAATGATCATGTTTCCATTTTCAGTTTAACTGATGAGTCACACAGACGTTTTATTCATGGTTTTCCCAATGTGAAGGTTCCCTCATTCCAACCATCACAAATCTGATCCAAAGTTTGTAAAATATGTATGTTTCAATCAATTAATCAACCAGTCTTCACTGCTGAATCCCACCACTGCTTCCCTTGTGAGTATATGGGTTAAAACAAGGGTCAGTAGGGATTACAGTTAAAAGCAGAGTTGTGATGAAGATTAAAGTCCAGGTTACAGTTACACGTCCAGAAGGGTTGTAATTACCTTTAAAGTTAGGATTGCAGATAAAGGTACAGTAGGTCATGATTTGGATTTGCTAACCATTGGCCTCTGCTGCACAGATTGTTTGCAGCATTAATTACCAGTCTCAGAAACAGCTGGACATTCAGATCAGTAAGAAAGCACCCAAGATTCCATTAGTGCAGGGCACTAATGACTGAAATGAGTAGTATTTTCTAGGTGATTGGGGAAATGGCTTCAGTGACTGATACCGGTGAAAAAAGTTCTGCTGAGCTACTGTAATTTGCACCAGGAAATACATTTATACCTTCAGCATGCTCTGTAATAATTATTGGAAGCAGAAGTTTTCAAAATACAATATACATAAAATTAAAAAACTGACAGTAATAATTTGGAAAGTTTACATATTGTCTAACTCAATTGATCGGCTTGTCCTAGCTTTTAAGCGCTGTGCATGTCATCTTAATAAATGAAGCAATTGATTTAAGGCTCCAGTGCACTCGAGTGCCTTTTTACAATAGCACACTCACACCTGTACGGTTGGTTTAATAATTGGCAGGTACGTGAGCCGAGCCGAACCAGGTCATGAGATGACTCTAGCTCGGGCCAAAGCAGGGTGTATGTGGGATTTTTTTATCAATGTCTCCATCAGCTCTGCTGGAGAAGGACAACAGCAGCGCAGCTTCCGCGAGTCGCCGGGGAGCTCGCAAAGCGAAAGATAAAATAATTATTTTTTCAAACGAAAGTTATTTTGTGGACCACATTTAACAGAACAATATACATTTTTAAATGATCGCTTCCTCTGTTATAATTAATACTTCTCCTACTAGTAACCTCAGGGTGAACATGTATTTCTGGGTGAATAACAGTAGAAGTGAGCACAGCAAAGTATCCTCTATTAATTTCAAAGACAAGATCATATTACAGCTCTAATGTCTTCTTTTCGGTTTAACTACAATTTTACACTCAGGGTCAAATTTGAAATACTCATTTTGGGTACAACAATTCCAGTATCATGGAAAATAATTGACATGAAAATAATCAAAATGTATTTTTGGATTAACTGCCTCTCTTCAACTGACTTCTAGAGGATGCAATTAAACTTGAGAAAAGTCCATTAAAGTTAATTTGATTTAGCCGAGTAACTTCAGTGGGTAATTTTTTTTTGCTCAGAAAAAGAAACCGTTTCACTTTAGATATTTATTTTATTATGCCATTTTACCAATTTAACAGCCTAAAGACCAAAAATACTGTAAAAAGGTGCTGTCCTTTGGATGAGACATAAAACCGAGGTCCTGACTCTCTGTGGTCATTAAAAATCCCAGGGCGTTTCTCGAGTAGGGGTGTAACCTCGGTGTCCTGGACAAATTTCCCATTGGCCCTTACCAATCATGGCCTTCTAATAATCCCAATCTATGAATTGGTTTTATTTCTCTGCTTTCCTCCCCACTGATAGCTAATATGTGGGGAGTGTTCTGGTGTACTATGGCTGCCATGACATCATTCAGGCGGATGCTGCACATTGGTGGTGGTGGAGGGGAGTCCCCATTATTATTATTAATTTAGCTACAGTATTTGGGCTCAGTCGCCCATACTATACGCATTAACTTCTTTTTGCGCTTGGGGTTAGTAGTGTGGTTCGCCTTTACGGTGTCAGTGCTGAAAGACAAGCAAGTCCCCGCATACTGGCGTGTGTGGCTCAGCTCAGCTGTGAACATCAGTTAGGGACTCACTCGGTGTACCAACCAGCAACCCTGCTTCTGGTCCTGAGCAGGGCTGAAGACTGTAGAAGAGGGGACCAGTACATCCTTATCCACACTACCTCAGACAAATTACTACACATTACTTCAGAAACTAAGCTGTTTAACAAAATGATATGCAGTATATTAGGGCACTCGCTACTATTTAAAGTTAATGAACTGTACTGTAAAAAAGAAGTTAATAAAACTAATAAAACATGAATGTTGAGCGACATTTTTTTAATTTAATCAACAGACTATACAAATTCGATGAATAATGATTTGTACTGTAAAGTTTTCATATGGAAACTAATACTGAAGCCAAATGGATAGTTTCAGGACTAAATTAACCTGTCAACCTCATATATTTATTCTAGTGGCAGTCTGCTAGTTGTTAACCTTGAGCAGCGGTTCAGAACCAGTTAATTTTTAAAAATTAAGAAAAGCTTTGAGCATTTGCATGGGTAAGATACATTCACTGTGTTTCTGTTTGCTTCAGTCAGCCACATCCGTAAGAAGAACCAGTGTGGAGATTAAAAGAGACAGTGGTTAAAAAGCAGTTACATTAAGTTCCACAACAATGTGGCAATAATTATGATGTTACTAGATAAAATATGAATACTATTCTAGGAGAGTAGCTCATGTTATCTGCATTTAAATATCAATTTGCTTGCTGCTTGCTGCCCGCCATACAGTGATTCCAGGCTAGAATGCCATTTCCCATGATAAGCAATTTTCCTAGCACAGTTTTAACAAAGGCTACTTAAGGACTCAGTGTTGTGCCAATGTGAGTCCAACTTTCTTTGCTAATGGGCTGTGAATCGTTCATTTCTCCCCCTACAACAATTATTTTCCATGTTTTGAAATTATAGGCTAAAACTGAAAATATCAAACAGAAAAGTAATGACAAGGTGGTACCTAGTGAGTTTGCAATAGCACCAACTGAAGTTTTCACACAAGTACTCATGCATTCAGACAGCAAACACAGACATTATAATGTAGCTGCTGTATGTCACAAGGATTTCTTTTTTACAAAGAGTCCATCACACATACTGTACAGTAACAGTATAGTACATACAGCAAAGCAACTGAATGTATAGTCAGATGCAGACAGATTCATTACGTAAACTTATTTTTGTATGAGGTACATAGGTAAAGTGATGTGTACTGTAGTTTTGTTTGTGAAACTGAGATTACACCTCTGAGGCTAAAATTAACTTTTTTTTAAAAGGTGTAATATAAACTTGCAATTTTATTTTTGCCCAACCAAGAGTGAAAAACAGGGAGACATTATGGTTGTCAGGTGATTAGCTGAAAGTCAGTTATTCACTTAAACTTTCACATTTTAATTGGTAACTTGGCACAACTGACTAAACGGGTCTTTGTTAGTTCAATTAGAGCAGAGTGTGGATGACATTCTTGACTGGAAGAGTCCAGGCATGCTGGCTCTTGGTTAACTAATTGCTGTGGGCTTGGCCTCAATTCTGAGGGATCTTGTCAGGAGCAAATTTCAACATACAAGAGGGACCAGCCAAGAAAGAGATCATTGTGCAGTCCGGAGTTTTTAAACATGACACCTGCAAAACACATCTCCACAGAGGATCCTGATGCAATACATGCATTTCTAGATAAAGACTACTGATTAATCCTGATTCATTTGTCTGTCTCTTTGAAGTTGAAGAGCCCCATTAATTAAATACTGCATTTGCTGCTTAGCACACTTTCTTACATATTAAGAAAAATGGTGTAAGGATCTTCTTAATTTGCTGCTGGTACCCTAGTGGCATTAAACTAATGTAAAATAAAAACAAAGACACTGGTTACTAAAGCTTGGACAAATTAGGACCTTGTTAATACATAACATTTTAAAAGGCATTGGATTTTTTATTATTTATTATCAGTTTTTGCACTCTACACACTTCACAGCTTTTCTAACATAAATTGTAAGGTCAAGCTGTTAAATAATCAGAGCCTCTGGAACTACAGATAGCTGGGATAAGCTTTCAGGGCACTTAACATTAACCATTGCTAAAGAAGTTTAAAAGAAGATTATTTATTTGAGTGAATCATGTTATCATCAGTATTTTTTATGTAAATAAGGATTTCATGGATGCCATTTTGTAATAAAATGATGTACAGTACAGTATGTGTGCTCGTTGGAACAGTCACTTGAGTTGCTTTTATTATGAGCCCTCACACTCTGAGCTGTGGCAGTAACCAGTGCTTTGATTTTAAATGACCCAACAGAGCAATCTGAAAATAATTTGTGATTATGTGAAAAAATGTGATGAAACACTAATAGGTATTACAAATATGAAAGCATACATATCATCAATTTTAATTCAAGTGAAATTTATTGACCCAAGAAACATTTTCACAATCTCTGAAGTTTGAGCAGGGAGACTATGAAAATACTCTGGATTGATCTTATCACAACTGAACTGGAAATGTGAGATACATACTGTACATCCACCTTGCTAACATCAAAATAGCATGAGCTGAATAACCATTATGATCCACTACATAGTTCATACAGATCTGTCTTGTCTTAAATCTTAAGATATTCTAATGAGTATACTTGCTTGAACAAAAATGGAATGAACTTAAAATGTGTTATAGTAAAAAAATAGTGAAATTTAACTTGGTCTTTGATGACTCCTTGGAACCCTCTATGCATAAAGGGATATGTAAGCAGTTATTCACATGCTTCTCCCTGTGCATGTTATTAGTAGTAAGGATTTATTAGTGAATTAGCAAAAGACATTGTTCTTTATGCTGTGCTTCTGAATAAAGTAATATGTCTCTTAGATTAGTTTGCTCATATTGTAGCTCAAAACCAAACCAAAGTTACTTACATATCTTTGTGATCCATCATATTCACACCTTTCAATTTTTCCCAGACTTCCATCAGAGAAGTACAGCTTCTCTGCTTTGTGGTCAATTGTGAGTCCGTTGGGAGTCAGGATGTCCGTGCTAACGATGACCTGCATGTTGTTTCCAGATAACGTGGATCTTATGATGCTTGGGTGCTGCTCATTCCAGTTAGTCCAGAACATCAGGCTAGAGTGTTCAAAAGAAACTCAGCATTATTAGGTGTTTGCTGTTTTAACATGGCAATCATCTCTGGAGTTTGGGAAAAAATGACAGAAACAAGCAATAATGTTTTACTCCTGTGTTGAAGATTACTTATTTGCGGTAACTTATACATGAGACCCTCACTAATAATTTAATCTCAATCATGGGCTATGAACTTTATAAAGTTAAAGCTCCAGACAGTATTTAACTGTCTGACTAAATCTGTGTTAAAGACACGTCTTTCACAATAACTTAAGCCTAGTAAGTACATCTGCCTTTTCAGCAAGAGCTGTGCATGAAATTATAAAATGTATGAAGCATGTAGAAGAGTTGGTCATAAGTTTTCCATACTGTAAATCAAGATCTCAATTTTGTTTGCTTCCTTAAATCATTTATAAAAGGACAGCAAATGTTTAGTGATATCAGACAGAGACAACAGTTACATGTATATCAGGTGATTCTTCAACCTACTGTACATTTTCTTGCAATTCCATATATTGAATAGAAAGTTAATATTTGACAAACTGACATAATTATTTTTTTACACATCATATTATAATACTGTCAAAAATTAAAACAGCACATTTCTGTAATTTTAGATCAATCCACCAGAGCTTTCCAGGCCTGTCATTTTGATGCACCTTAAATGTCATCAAAAATTATATGCCAGTTAAAATTTAAAATTTAAATCATATGCCATTTAAAATTCCCTACAATTGTTTTTGTACTAAACAGCACACTTTTTTCTGTCTCACCGATCTGCTTACCCTTTTCAGACTTGTTTATGATTTTTAGTAGATAGAGTAGATATACTGTAAGGGAAACTGCAGTGCAAGAGCAGCCAGGTGCAGTCAACACAGCACAGTAAAATGTGATAATACAATAATACAGTAATACAATACAATAAATGCAGTCAGTAAGAGTGCATTATTATTATTATTATTATTATTATTATTATTATTATTATTATTATTATTATTATTATTATTATTATTATATTCAAATTCAGTTAATTAAAAAGAAAGTGTATCTTTCTTATCGGTACCTATCTGCATAACTTAATGTAGACACCTTCCCCCTTCTCTTCCCTCAATGACGGACTTATTTTGGTGTAGTCTTCTCTATTCTCATGCAGGTTTTGACTTCACACCTCTCTTCACCTCTCTCCCCTTTGCACTTCCTGAGTGGCCTCTCTGCCTCCCCCCTTTCCCTCCTCTTTTCCCAGCTTTTGTTCTCCTGTGCTATTTAATCTTTGCAGTCCACCCTGTCTTTCTCACGCCTGAAGAGGCTCCGTGGCTGAAACGTTGTGTTTCCTTTCTTTTCTTTTCAGTATGAAATAAACCCGTTACTTGTTCCTTTGCAGGCTATGCATGCTAACGCAGTTCCCTACTTGAACTATATAACTGTTCATAAATGTACATTGTGTCGAGATTACCCTGAACAAGATTCTGATTAAATTACCAATCAGTGCACTGATGAAAACATTGATACTGGTCTTCAGTTTCTTTGTCACAACAACAGTCTTCTGTCACACACTGTACAGTACATAAATTAATAAATACATTTCTTTGTAAACATATAAATGGTAATACTGAATGTATCAGCTTTTACAAAATGTCTCTTCCTATTTTTGTAGTGTAATGTCTCAACAAGTCAATTGGGTGCTCCTGTAGATTCGTCTTTCAATGTTTTACAGTTTTGCAGGCAGGACAGTTTTGCAGTTGATACACAGAATAACTAAGGAAACACACAAACCTCAGGCAGATTTGCATGTATTCTGGTAATTCTTTCTTTTACTAAACTATATTCATTATATTGAGGACTTATAAAACTGACTATTACCATCAGTAGTAACAAATCTATTAAAACGTTTTATGCGGTTGTTATGCAAAATCTAGTAAATATGAAACTAAAATTATTTTAAGCAAATTATTTTATAAGCATTTTATAATAACATTCATAGCTGTGTACGATTTCTGAACAAATGTATGTATACATCTGCTACATACAGTACACTGAATAGGTCACAGTAAGAGCTTAAACCAGTGACTTCATGTATTTAATTATATTTACTCCGATTTGTGCTTTTATGTTTTTGTGATAACACAGTATTTAATACTTGTACCCACCACCCTCTCCATTCTTGCAGTGATGATGTCAAAGCTACAGTACAGAGAATCCAAAAGCATTGCCTTCAATGGTCAGGTAGTCATTAAGTTCTGCAGAAATAGCCCTTGATGGACACAATTAAGTCAAAACCACATCAGTGATTCTATCTCAACACTCATAGAACACAAGCACTTTAAAGCGGTGAGGATAAAGCTGAAAACATCATCGCTGCTTCTGCACACAGCCTCGCTTCTTCAAAGGTGCTGCTGTGTATACAGACAGCATGTGTCACCCAGAATACAGGTAATTTGGTAAAAAGGGGCACTTGTACAGAGAGAGTGCTTCAGACTGATGCAAGAAGAAAGGTAAATTGGAAAAAAGGGTTAATTTAGTGATAGTTAAATAGAGGTCTAAGGACAAGCAAGAGAAGGTTTATCAGAAACAATCTTTTACCTACAGTACAAGGAAGGACAGTGTTGGTTCTCCAATGGTGTGAGTCATGGTCAGCACTGTGCATTTGACACCTATTAGAGGTCCACTTGGTGAATTCTTCCTAGTAGCAGCTGACCTCAGAAAAAAAACTTACTGAAGCCAAAGGTTTTCGGAGTATATCCCACACTGTCTCTTCACAAGAGCAATATCCCCTTAATTTACACATAATTCATCACAGGGAGTTTGGGTTGAACCTCAACCACAGCCCCAGACTGCCTGTGGGAGCACTTACAGACAAATGTCCCTTATCTTAACTGCTCCAGTTAGAAAAAAACAGTCTGTTTATAGTGAGTAGTATATAAAAGGCTGTTCCTTGTCCGCTTTCTGCTTTGTTGTGTTCATCTGATTTTGTATTATATCAATTAGACTACATTTAATGAGATCCAGTAAAACATTCATATAAAGATGCTAGCTCATCTTTGGCAAGTTTCCACAAAGAAGCATGGATTGCATCTACAGCAATAATTTCCCCGGTTAACCTGATTACAAAATTAAGAATATACAGTACAGCTAATATAAATTTGTTAAAAGCGTTTTATTAAGTACAGGAAGATAAATCATTTCAAGTAAATTTTTAATTAACTGCAAGCTTCCAAAGGGTATATTGAAACTGGGCCAAATTCCAGGTTGGGAAAATGTGTTCTGTGTCAGACATTTAAAAAGATCTCGTTTTATCCTAATGCCAGGTCAAAGTTACATTTGAGAGCTGTTCTGAGCACGGGGAGTTCCAGGCATTTGGATGTACTCCCTTTTCCACTCAGTAAGCCACATGGCAGACCTTGATGCAGCTTTGTCTCAGGTGCCTGTCATTTCATATTTGTTTTTCTCAGATAAGCAGCAGTTAAAGCAATTAGGTGATGTCTCAGTTTGAATGCACTTTCAGAGCAAAGCCTCAAAGTTCTCTGCTTACAGACAGATCTCATTTCACTGCTGAAAGCAGAGGATTTAATTCATTCTGGTCACATCTGAGAATTTTTTGTTTTTATAATTCTTATAATATAATCTCTTTAAGGCAGTGTACAGTATGTAGAATGCACCACTAACCTACACTAAACCTTATTTAACTTTCCTGTTAATTTCAGCATTGAGAGGATGTCCATGTTAAGTAAACCTAAAAAGAATATCTTGGGTTTTAAATGCACATGTATTGGTAACATTCATGAATGAATGCAGAACCAATCAATGGTTATTTATACTCAACGACTATGTGACCATTGAAGGCTGGGTATAGCAATGCTTTGCATTCACAAGCTGTGTAACTAGAGATTTTACAGTATATTTAATTTAACAAAGTGTTGCTCAATAACTGTGTAATCCTTTGAAAAAACTTTTTTAAAAGCAAAATGAAGCACTAATTAACTATGTAGTGACTGCACATCATAACATTGACCCTCCCCCTCCTCTGACGTGGTGGGACAGTAGGTTTCCTGTGCAGTACAATAGAAGATTCTGACAAGCAAACAGCTGCCAACAAGCTCCGTCAGTTGGAAGCTCAGGCATTGTTTGTTTAATGTTGGCCTGTCTTTACTCAAGATTGCAAAGGGAGTTATATACTGATACAGAGCATCAGTGTCTTACTTCTGGCACTCATCCAAAGCAAGGACATGTGGATGGTCCTCTTCTGACATCGTGACAACAGCCTCTTTGTAAAAAGCTCCAGCCCTGCTCTGGTCAATGGTGTGTCTGCTGATAGTAGAGGTTGTGGAGCTGGTCCAGTACAGGGTATCCCAAGCCCTGTGATAGGCCAGGCCTTCCACAGATCCTACGTCTGGAGGAAGACAAAACATTAGGCACAGTCAGCAATTCCCAGCCTGATGTCCGATCAAGAGTGAATATTACTGCAAGGCAGGAAAACATAATTACAGTGATATCTGTACATAATATAGCATTTTGGGGACTTAACAGGTTATTCAAATACTTGTCAAATGTAATAAGATCATGGCTGACACAGCAAGAAGATGATTTCAGTGAGGTCATCTCTTTATTAAGCGTTTAAGTATGAAAGATGGGGTAGGTGTTGGACATAAAGTAGATGCACTTAACCACAGACTTGTGCCTTGTTTGAAAGGAAGAGCTTACTATCCATGCACTTTTGAAAGTCATTTCTAAAACACTACCTTTTTTTCCTTTTGTTTTTTTTCCAAACAAGGATAAATGGCACACTCTATTACGCATAGTTGCATTTTATTTCATAGTCTCCATTGAGCTTTAAAACAGGGGGGGAGGGATAGAATGAAAAGCAGGAAACCATAGGAATCAAAGCTCACTCACAGAGGCAGTAATAATTTCAGACAGGTATGATGGACTCAAGCTGTGCAGAAAAGTTAACAATTGAATATTATGGGCTGACTTCAGACCAGTGCTTGGCAAAGCATCCGACAATGTTACACATAATATTAACAAAATCCAATTGTGTTTTTCCATTACAAATAGCTTATTCACAAAAGAAAGATGTTTCAAATCAGTAAGAATGCCTACCAGCGCCTTTTTGATTTCTAAGTTTTCTCTGCACTGGTCTAGAACCATTTTATCTGTTATTGATCCTTCAAAACATGCTAAAAACCTATTTTTTCACTAAAAAGATTTATGTCTTATAAGGTGTTACTATAGGTTAAATATGTCGGTCTGCTGGGCTTTTTCCACTATATTCTTGCTAGAGATGTGAAGTGTGTGAGAGAGTGCTCTGAAAATGTATTCATTGCATGATTATTATTATTATTATTATTATTATTGATCATATACTGTATTACCTCTATCACAAACTGTCTCTATCATTTAGCTGTATATTTGTATTCTACACCATGCATCCATTTGCTAAAAGTGACTTATTCCTGGGTCATAGCATATTTTTTAGATAAACATCTTTTTTTACATTTTAAAGCCCCCTCTTCCTATAGGAGACAGTGATAGAAGATCACTGGAAGGCTGGAGTACACAAGGAGGTGCGTATTTAGTTCCGATTTTTAATTTTTTGTAAGATAAATTGCAAAATGCCTGAAATATTGCTGGGAGCCATGGTGATATTACAGAGAAGGTCAAACTAAGGATATTTACTTTTTTTCCATTATACACCCTTCCCTTCTCTTTTTGGCACTCCCCAAATTGGACCTTCACTGTTTGAAGAAAGATTATGATTTTTTAATGAATAGCGTGCTCTTGCTGTGAAGGGCTACATCACATAAACACATGAATGGTAATATAATTCACCTGCTAGTGACATTCTGAATTAAATCAGTAATGGGGTGTATAACTGATTAAACATCTACACAACAGAAAGAAACAGCTTATGATTTAGTGAGGGGATGGTGGAGTGATCAGATCATTACCCTGCCTTCTGCAATACATCACTTTTTACAGCGCTTAACGAAGACGGATCTTCATTCAGAGAGACAAGATGCGGCCAATAAATATTGCCTTTCTGCTCTTCACCTTACTTTATCCCTAAGACCCAACAGCCACCTTATCAATATTTGAAAAAATATATTTTTTGAGGGCTCCTCTTGCTCAGCAGGCAAAGTGAAGCTTTTGGAAAAGGATCTTGGGAGCTCTCAGTGGAAAAGCTTTTATCTTGACCCAAGGCAGCACATCTCCAGCCAAAACCCTACTGAGAGCATGTCTGACATTTAGTTCAAGTGCTGGCATCTTTTTCGAGTTAGTTCTGAGTTGTCAATGAAAAAAAAAAGTTGTCCATGTGACTTTTTTTTGTTAAAAGTTTGAGTTTTTATCACATCCTTTAAAGTTTCATGTTCTAACATAAAATAAAGTATATCTATTTTTAAAGAATATTAGCTCAATACTAAAGCAGAATAATATAACTGCTATTTTAGAATAGTTTTAACGGTTTATAACAGATTGTTTTGCATTTTATGATTAATATACAGATGCCCATTTGAGGCAGTGAAGTTCTTTTGCTTGTAAGCCCTGTTGTTTCATGAACAGAGTCTAATTAGGTTAATTGCAAAATGAAATACACGATACGAAATTGTGCTTGTAATCAGCACTGTGTATAATCAATTCACAATTTTAAGCTTACAATGGACTTTTTAAAGATGTATCAATTAAATGAAACAAATTTTGCCTGATTGAATTTGACACAAAGACAGCAGCTTTACTGCTATTCGTTATTTGTGTTCACTTTAAAAAGTAAGATTTTAAGTATTCATTTAAAATCTGAATATTGATTTGTTGAGTTAAATTTAAGTATATATATTTAGTGACAGTTAAAACATAAAAATAACTTTGTCACATGCATAATAAAATCTTTCTACAGTATATTGTGCCAAAATCTACTGTTAATTAATTTAAACCAGGCCTTGGATTAGCATTTAAGTTACAGCTGAGCAAAATCATCTTCAAAGAATCTGAACACTCCCCCATGCAAGAAAGGACCAAAACATTCTCATGCACAATTGTTAGTGAGAATGTGGGTTGAACAGTATATTGACAAGTATTGACATGCCATGCTTGTGGACTAAATGGACATCAAACACCTAGATGTAACCGTGCTGCTGGTTTCTTCTATAGCAGTGTGCCCACCAGGACAGAAAACCAAAACTGAGACTTTTTACAAATCCCAAACTGGAAGTACAACTAGGTTTTCTCCAGTTGTACCCCTCACACCAGGATGAAAATGCTTTGTGCCTGAAATATACATAATTACATATACATTTTGACTCCTGCTATATTTTAATTCAGAAATTTAACAGATTCACATTCCCTTCATAAAATACCTATTTAGGAGGTAAGGAGAAAGCATGCAATATTTATTGAACAGTTAGTGGTCCAACGAACCCTACTGTACCTCAAAGAAGCAAACACTTTCACTGACTCCCACAGCAGTGGGACCACATACACATGCAACAGTCCTGTCTTTCTTTAGGACCCAGGAGACTCACAGGCGCCCGGCGGTGAGGGACCGGGACTTGAGTTACCGAGGCTGTTGCATTGCAGAAGTTAAAGAATAAAAGCACAGCAGTTCTCACTGCATAAAATGAGACCGTTGCAGGGATGTCTTTTTCAGTTTAAATTAGCAAATTGTGAAAAAAAAATTGCCAAGTACTCAAAAAATGTATTACTGGATGGCCTACAGTAACAACTCTGATAATACATACTGTATATGAATTTATTCATATTTAAGGGTTTTACCACAAAAGATCTAATATTATATAAGGATTTATTATATATAAATTAAATTTACTGTAGCTTGGGGTTTAGAATGAAATTGTTGACATTATTGCAATAATTGTCACTAATGTTTTTTTAAAATAGTTTTTTAAAATAAAATAGTTTTTCACAATCATTATCCCTGTTTTGCACAACTGAAATCCTACAGTTTTTATATACTGTAAGTGTATTTTTTACAGTCAGTCAGTCACTATGTTGGTCAGCTGTTTTTATAATGATTTATGTAAGCTTCCTTTATTTTCATGACACCGGAGCAGAGCTGGAAATATCACTTCTGTGCTGATGCTTATTGCACTTTAGGAATTGAATGTCAATTTAAGAATTCGTGTTTTTTACATACACCTATAGGATTGTGTCATTAAACAGAGTTTAAAGCACTGCCATTTCACTTGTATTGAATTTATTTTTACTAACTTTGAAAGAATGAAAACTATTTTAACATTTCATTTTTAAGTTTTCTTAAAGAACATGGATGGTGATATTGACAGCATAAGCCATCAAGTCATTCAAAAAACAAACTTCTAAACAAGCATTTAGATGCCACCTTGATCACCATTGTAATGCTTTGAAATTCACTGCACACCTGTTTCCATCAAAATTAAAGTGCATGAGTGATGTTTTGTTTTCATTTGAGCTCATAAATGCTGCAGTCCTCAGCAAATAACTGAACCTTTAACTTCTATTTAATGCAAAACTGGCCTAGTGCATAAAAAATCTCATGAGTTGTCTCCTGAAGTTACTGTGATATAATTGGTACAATAACTTAATCTAATTTCATGAAGGGGGTCAGATCAAGTCCATGGGTTAGATCATTGACTTTCTTCCATTTTAGAGGTTTGTTGCCATGTGTGATTTGGACTCCAATATCAAATGTCTCTAAAATATCTTCAGGTTTTTTTGCTGCATAATTTGTTCAATTTCAAACAGTTTTATAGCTGTAATAGTAACATACAGTTTATACAAAACAATTTGGAGAAAAAGAAAATGCTTCAAATCTTGGTTTATTGTAAATAAAGTTATTACTATGTTCCATAGAACATTGATTTACACCGATGAGGGTTCTGGAATATTTCAGTCTTGCCAATATTAAATTCCACTATTTTGCCTTATTCATCTTGCATATTTAACCTTTAGTGAGATACTGGATCTCCATCAGTGTATCCAAGAGCCAATCACAGGAGAATAATACGCCTCCTGTCAAATGAGTGGTGTAATGATGTTTTAATGGCTTACAGGTGGTCAATTCTTGAGATATGGGGTATAGCCAATGCCTCCAAAGCAATAAAATATTTGAGGGAATACTTAAAGTACTAACAGCAGACGCTGAACTCTGATTTATACTTTCCAATAAAATGCTTTTGACAGCTATATGTGCAGGAAATCATTCAAGAAGCTTAGGAAGAATTTATTGAGACAATGCAGTTTAATTAAGAAAATATGATTCATTAACATCTTTGCCCTTTTCAATGATAGGAAGCTGAGCTATTTTAAAATTAGTAGCTTCAGCTGTTCAGCTTCAAAAGAGCACAGAGTTTTGGAAATGATCAGAGGAGACTTGCAGTACATTAGATAAACTCAATTTAACTACTCCAAATAATTCATTAATTGATCGCAGTTTCCACTTAAATAATGAGAATCAAGGTGTTTTATTTCAGTAGTTCTCTAACCAGTTTTTTTTACATGTTCTAACATCTAAAGAAAAAGTTGTCAGGCAAAGTTGTCACTTTAATTCAGTCAAAAATGACACTCAACATCTCTTTATATATATATTTCTTCAATGGAAAATGATATACAGTAAGAAAACAAAGGTTATTTACCCAGAAGGTAATGGTAAGTTTAGTGGTTTCTAGGAAACTGAATAGATCATACTGGAGGAATGGAGGACATTCTTTTGAAACCAATTTTCCTCTTTAACCCAAGGAAAAGTTAATGCACATTGTACTGTATTTAGTGTTCCAAGAGCAGTGCTCTATGTTAAAGTAAGCAAACTACAAAGCAAGTGTTACTCACTTTTAATTTGTGGCACAAAATAGTGAAAAGGCAAAAAGACATGTCTTTCAATCCAACTCTGGTCTAAATGTTAATTTCAAAGGTACATGAGTACCTTGAACTTTTGCCACTCAAGTCCTTACAAAGCTTCAAAAGCATTAGCCCGGTAAACAAGAGGACAAGACCTTTTCTCATTATTATCAAGGTGATAAAGTATTCCAGTATGGCAGCGCATAAACAAATGAGATGAGAGAGGGTGTCATCTATCAGCCACGTGAACCACAGAGCTCTCAGTCAGAGTTCCAGCCAGCTGCATTGGCCTGGGACTGTAACACATCGACTTAAAGAAGTCTACTACATACAAAAACACCTACAAAAAATAAAACTGACACACAGACAGACGTTTGGGGAATCTGGTGATGATAATGCCAATATACCAGCAACAAATGTAATTTTAATTTGGTGGTGCACAATGTAGGAGAATTTGGTAACCATTAACTTAATCATATTTCCAACAGCATTGATGGGCTATTTGTCATGTAGTGTCAATCACACAAGAAACAGTCAAGACTATCCATCTATCTATGGTACAGTGACATAGCAGTTAGTACTGCTTTCCTCACAGCTCTTGGATCATGGGCTTAATTGCAGCCTGGTGCATGCACTTTCTACTTGCAGTTTGTGTACCTTCCCATCTCCCCTTCTTGCAGGAGTTTTCTGGACATGGTGCAATTTCCTCCTATAGTCACACGCTATCAAGGGTATATTGCTGCTCCTTGTCTGCCAGGTTAGGGTCCAAATCACCACAATGCTCTAAGATAAGGTAATGACTGAAAAAGGCCTATTTCCCAGCTGTGGAATGGAATATCCCATCTATAGGTACATTGTTCATATCTTAAAATGTTATTCGATTTTTGTCAGAAAAACAGAGCAACATGCAAGAAAGCCTCCTGAAATATATATAACATATATTCTGAATGTGTTAACTAGCAAAAATGTTGCAGCAATTTCTGTGTGTGAGTGCACACTGCAATACAGGGTCTGGTACTGCCTTACACTCGGTGTCTGCTAAGTTAAGCTTTGGATCAACGTGACCCTCAAAGGATAAAGCAGTTACTGAAGATGGATGGATTGGATAGATGGATAGAAACTAATCTCACTCAGTCCTCTATGACTCAGAAAGTCATGATGATGTACAGTAGTAGGTTCTTTTAAGCAGTTCAACACCAAGTAATAGCTTATTCTTTACAGTTGAACATATTCACTGTGGCATGCCAGACAGAGCATAGACTGATGATAGGGAGAGCTCATTTTCTTCATTTCTGACAAATTGTTTCACAATTTCAGACCTGTGCTGAATGTTCTCAGTGGTTGCAATGTGCAGATTGATTGCATATTTACACCAATACTAAAATTCAATACTAAAACTCACTAAACTATGAGTGCCATTTTCATGCACCTACTGATATTTAATGTCTTGTAATTTTATTATATGGGTGCCTTAGAAATGTCAGCTTGAATGAAAAAATGATGTCCCATCATGAGCACATTTCTTTGGTTCTCTTCAGTGTCTATTCAAGGTCAGATTTCCTACAGTATGTGCCCAAACTCAAAACCAATCCTGTTTCCCCAATCCTTCATGATGTACAAAAGAAATGCAACACCTTCACCAGCTAGTTTAAACACAGATTGTAAACAAAATCACAGAAAATAAACACAATTACTGTGCAAAAGGTCGTATGTTATGCTTACTGTAAATACTATGATTTACGCTGGGGAAAAAGGGTAACCATCCCAGTTACTCTTTAAAGTTAGATCTCAAGAGAGCTATGATTTTTTTCTTTTTAAAAACTGTTCTTGTTTTAACTGTCAGTCAGCACATCAGCACTCCTGAAGTAGGATTGTCCATACGAAGGTAGTACCATGTACTGTATGAGCATTTAAATGATCATGGCAACACTGATGGATAAATTCGATCTGATCAGCTACTGGAAATGTTCCTTCACTCTTCCTGGGCAAAATTTGGTCTCGGTCATCTTATATTAACAGCTTTAGTATTTTAATTCCACAGTTGTTTAAGTACAATCTTGGCATATAAACACAGGAATACTAGTACCATCCTTTTTCTGAAGTCATGACATTATAATCCTAGCCCTGTATGGTCTACATGTGCTGTACCTCAGGTGTCGAAAACCTATGACACGTGTGTCATTATTGGCATGCAAAGGGATTTTTAACTACAACTATAAAAACTATGCTTGCCTGTTCTGTAAATCTCTATGACATGCTACTCCATGAAAGCTCTTTTGTGTAGAAGAAAACAATTCTCTATTTTTAGTAACTGCATTATTTTTAGTGAGGCAGTCTATTGTTTTCACAATTAAAGTTCAAAATATGTGCTGCTTATTAACAAGTGTAAAGTCAAACATTTTGCACAAAATGGCAACTGCTAAGAAAGCCCAGTTAGATGTTCACTCATTTCAGCCCCTTTGGAGAGATGAATATGACTTTTGTGTTCTATGTTGTAACCCAAAATGGGATGCAAAACTAAACCTAACCCAATGTACCCAATGAACACAATGTACCCAGTCAAATAAAATGTATCCCAATGTATCCAAAGTCAACAATGTGCACAATTTACTCAATGTACTAAATGAAGTAAATCCAATATACCCATTATACCCATAGTACTCGACGTATCCAATGTACCTAATTTATCCAGTGTACCCAATGGATATGTACAAAATGTGCCTGATGTACAAAATACTGTATACTCAATGTACCAAATGTATTCCATATACCCAATACACACAATGTCCTTAATGAAGCCAATGGACCAAATATACACACTTTACCTTATGTACCTATTGTACAAAATGTACTACATGTACCTAATGTGCCCAATATACTGTACCAGTGTACACAATTTACTCATTTCACCCAATGTACTTAATGTGTCCAATGAACCCAATCAACCCAAAGGACAGAAATGTACCCAATATACCCAATGTCCTCAATGTACAGTACACAAATTCCAATGTACTCAGTGTACTCAATGTACTCATTATACAGTACCTAATGCACATGGTGGACACGTCTGTTTGTACATAAATAAACATAACTGCAACATTGTGGTCATGACAGAAACTGTCTCTGACCCTGATATCAACTCATCAGTCTTACTGTGTTCATTTTACCTCCAAGTGAGTTTCTTCAGATGTTTGTTACTGTGGTCTATATTCATCAGGAAGCTAACGTGTTTAGGGCACTGGAGAGAATCGCCCAGACTTTTCAGCATTTTCAAAACAACTTTCACAATAGTGCCAATTTCATCATGGGAGATTTTAAACACTGTACCCTACTAAAGTCACTCAAACATTTTCATTGGTACAGTATGTTACCTGTCCAACTTAGCATAATAGGGTATTGAACTTGTGTCAATTAACAGGTCAGTTAAGGACGTGTACAAATTCACTGCTAATTTTCATCTGAAAACAACATGGTGTATTTGGTTACGACCTACAAGACAGCCCTGCAGAGACATACCTGTATAGTAGAACCCAGGGTGGTTCGAGTCTGAACCAAGGACTCACAGTGACTGTGGGACTGCAATGAGTGCACTGATTGGGACATGTTTAAGCTTTCAAATTCTGATCTTGATGAACTGACAGATACAGTTATTAGTTATGTAACATTTTGTGCAAATACTGTTATACTTATAAAAGCTTGTGCTGTGTTCTCTTGGATGACAAAATCTCACACGTCGGCTCCAAAAAAACACAGATTTTACTAAGGAGGTGTTGTTTTCAGTATGGAAGCTCAAAAGAAACAAAAAGGTAACTCAAAAGTTAAAAGAGAGATTAAGTTGGCTAAATTAAGGCATAAAGATAAAGTGAATTGTGAAATGAGTAAAGGTAATTCATGCTCTGCATGTCAGGGTATCAAGAGTATTGAAGAGGTGTGCTAGATACTGTAGCTGTTATTTTTATTTTATTTTATAAATGTAATTTCTTTAGCAAAATGTTCTTAGGATCTGGAAAGAATCAGTTGTGCTCCCTTTGGCAAAGTTCATATCTCCTAGTTCATTCAATGATTATAGGCCACTAGCCCTCACCTGTAATGAAAACAGGGTCAATTAGACCCATTTCAATTTGCTTAAAGGGCAGGTAGGGGTGTGGAACAAGCTACAGTATGCCTTTTTAACTTTGTTCTCCAGCATCTTGAGGAAAATAAAACTCATGCTAGGTTGCTTTTTGGGGATTATTCTTTAGTATTTAATTGTATTCAACCATAATCACTGGTAACTAAACTATTGATTTATTTTACTCTTAATCTTATGATCTGGGTTACTGATTTCCTTACAGATAGTCAACAATATTGTATCTAACGAACAGTATTCTTCTAGTGCAAACGAAGTTCTCATTTAAAACTGTGGCACTAACATTGCTTATGGCATGTGTGTATTGTTATTTTTGTTTTTTCTTTATATTGTCCGCTGCTGTAAAACAAAATGTCCCTTGAGAATTATAATTAATATCTCACTGTTTCTCATCTTTCAAGACAGACCCAGATGAGATTCTTGGATCAATTGCCTAATAGCAACAAAAAGAACTTCAAGACTTCCTCTCATCTGCAAAGTTTATGTTATTATATCTTTTGAAACTCTCTACTGTATATTCTTTTTCAACTCACTTTGGAAATTGTAAGCCTACTTAAATATTGAGTGCCTGGTACAGTATGTCCTTGATATCGTATGATTTCAGTTCAATATTTTGTTATCAAAGCAATATTGCTAATCAATTCTTAAAACACACAACACATCTATCTGCTTACTGTTTTAAAGTATACTGTGTATGTGCCAAAACAGCTTCTGAATTAACAATGGTGTTTTACAGTATCTACTTATACCACCACCTTCCATTGATTCAATGCTGTCATGAATTTTTTGAGACCTCACAGCGTTCTCAATGCAAAAACAGTAGTCTAGTACACAAAATACAGAACCATATTCTTAAAAAGAATCCAAGAGATGGGGCAAAAGGAGTCATTGCATCTATCAAGTGTCAGGCAACATTACAGATATGGTACCTTTAACCACCATTTTTGACAGTTAAATTGGTCCCATTTAGCTCAAAAGAATAGTGGCAGCCATTACAAAGCTCTTACTAGATGTGGTATGTGTTAAGCTTTGTAATACATCATGGGTTATGCCACTTAATGTTTGCGATGATAGATTTCTCAGAAATGGGTGCTAACGCTTAAAGTTCAAAATAGCAGAAACAGATCTGACCACAGTACTTTATTTCACAACATGTAGGCTGTTGTACTGACTTAGCACCTAACATATCAATGTCAACTCCAATGGATTGAAAAAATGACCCCTCGTATTAAATATTCTGCTGCTGAGACCGAGCATTGAGCAATAGAGCTATGGGACATATGCCAAAATAAATCCTGGCCCAAGTAAAATACTGTTACATTTAGACTGTTTTTACAAAACAATTACTCTAGTTAAAATGATAAATTCAGTAGGGAGAGCAAAGTTTCACTTCTGGTTATGAAGCTGATTTTAAAGCACTGAATATATCTGTACATGAGAACCAATAACAAATAACCAAATTACCCAAAGTTTTCCAGTGATTTTGATTAGATGAATTCTGAGATAGAAAAGAAAATACAGCATGCCAGGCTATGAAACAGTTTTCCTGGCAGCATTCCAGGCTACAAAATGGTTTAAATTGTAGAGCTTATTTACTCTGCTAGTTAAAGGTAATGGAATTAAATACTACAGACACTGTTAACAGACTGTTCACTTGCACATTTGAAATTAGTGCAATTAAGACACTTTTCTTGATATCCAAGCAGTCTTATCTTGCCCAAAAGAGTACACTTCTGTAGACCAAGTGAACAGACAATACCATTCAGGCATCAGATAATTACTTGGACCATACAATTAAAGACACTTAATTCCTGACACTAAACTTTCCAGTTTGAATCCAGGCTATAGCAAGACATTACTCCACGGCAACCTTGTTCAGCTTGGGATGAGTTTGTGGGTCCTTAGCTTTCTCTACAATCTCCAATTGTCAGGCACTTCCAAATCTAATTGTATTTTTATTGAAAAGACAAACAAATAGTACTGGACTAAAATCACCTTGATATCTATTTAGAGGCGTCAACCTGAGTTCCAAAATGTTGTCATTAATGTGATGGGTTAAGGTTAGTGTGAATTTTCATTGCTGTTTTTTGCACCAGTTTGTGTAAACATACGATGATTTACCCCACAAAAGAAATCCACAAATTTGCAGAGTTCAGCTTGGGCTGGTTTCAAGCTGTTGAAATGAGTGTCTATCTCATGTTGTATAAGGATAGAAATAGAATTCAGAATGGCAAAAGTGAACCCCAAGCATAATTCAGTTAGCAAATACTTGTTAGAAATTCTGGGCCTGTTATATGGAAGGTGGAAATAAACAGCGTGAGATTGATCTAGATTAGGACATTAAAATGTCCTAACATCTTTGTTGTATAAATACTGTATATGAATAATTGTTTAGAAACATCTTAAATATTGCTTTACTTTCATTGACTTTGGAACATATTTAGTTAATTAATGTGGTTATTTATTCCAGTGGTGTCAATTTATCAACTGATCCAGTAACATATTTGTTTGGAACGTAGTGTAAGAAAGCACATCTACTGTAAGTTTTCCTTTGAGTGGTTCCAGATGACAGCCTGACAGACAGAATAAGTGCATATATAATGTAAGACTTATAAAATGCATTTACTATGTGAAAGAATTTGTATTCACATGATGATCCAGCTACTATAGTTCATTTTAAAACAAAGACCTAGAAGAAAAAAGAAGCTCAGAATCTGAGAATAACAGAGAATAAAAAAGCTGATGAAATTCTAATCCTGCAATAAACAGAGATTCAATATGCTGATGGTTCCCTGTTGAGGAACATATGTCCACTCTGCTCCTTAGTTATAGTCTAACATTTATAGTTAGAGAATTAAATCACTTTCATTACAAATGTACATAGAAGCCCTGAGGCAGTCTAGCTTCGATTCTGAATATACAGTATGTCCTCTATGATCATCGATGACATATCAGATTTAGAGTCGTAGTTTAATGTATCAGTGTTTATTTTTCTGTCCTTGATGATAAAGCACTTCAGATGTGTCTGTAGATAGAACCTGATAAATAAGAGGAAGGCCAGTAAGGCTAGCAGGGATCATTCACAGGTTATGAAGAGGAGAGTGGATCCTGGAGGTGATCAGATAATAGTGAATTCCATAGCAAAGAGGGATTTTAAACAGTGACACACAAGCGGCAGCACCTGAAAAGACATATTCTAACAAAACATTACATACAGTATGCTCCTAACATAAACTGGGGCTTCATAGAGGGCCCCTATTAAATTCCATATATTATTGCAAGAAAGGGCTCTGGTTTTAATAATATTCACTGAATGTGTCAAACCTTTCCTTGAAAAAAAATAAGTGAGGGGTGGGGGGACTACTGTTCAACAAGGGAAACAAAAACTTAAAATAGTTTCACATGGGAGTCAGAGGTGTATAAATGAACTGCTTTGTTCTTTGTAGAGTATCACTATGAAAAATTGAGCTCTGTCCGATGGCAAGATAAAATCCCAAGCTAACTGCTTTAGAATAAAATGACGTGAAATATAACACTTGAAGTACACACTTACTTTCAACAATGATCTCTCTTCCAGTCCAGTCATCATTAATAACTTGAATATTCCCAAAATGGACATCACTGAAGAAGATGCGATTAGTTCCTTTTACCCTCTGCTGGTAATCAAAGGCAAGAGCTATCACATTCTTGAAATAGGCCAGATTCTCATAAGGCTTTATTGGGGAGTTTAAATTGCTCTCATCTGAAAGGTGAATGCTCTTCAGTATGGTTCTCTCTGAGTAGAGCAGGTAGCCATCATACTTCTGACAACTGAATCCTCCTTCAGAGAGATACCCGTGAGCACAGGCACATGTCCTCCGCCCATTTCCTTGATAGAAGCAAAGCTGCTGACATCCACCATTATTCCTGGCACAGGGATTTGTACCTGTAGGTATAAAAGATGTTACTGCTCAGTTCAAACTGACAGAGTGCTTTTTAATATTTAAAGCTGTTTGCTCTTCCATGATATTTTGTAATGTTTGATTCATGAACATGGCCAAGATTCTTAGACATGACTGAGGAAATGTTAGACAAATAAGTGTTGTTACGTCTAAAAATCATTATGAGCGCATTCTGTATAACATGGTGTGTCTTCAGACACTTTCATTCTTTGAAATCACTCCAAGAGGCTTGCAGCAAATTGCCACTCTGTGTTTGCAAACAATTTGCAAGTTAATTTCCAAACAAATTATTTTAGAGAGAATATATTTTCTGAGAACAGGTCCCAATGTCAAAGGCAAGAAGAACGTTGTGTCTTTTGAAGTTACAGTTTCAAGAATTTGCAATAGTAATAGTGCTAGTACGCCACATTGCTTCTGTGGGTAAACCAGTGTCATCTTTTTTGACTCAACTCCTGCCCTAGGTAAGCTGAAATGTGTGTTTAACTTGCTATGCAAAGACTTCCCCCCCTCGGCCATTGTGCTGTCATGGGAAGGATTAATGACATCATTAAGCGAAGCATCAACCTTTCTCCCTGGCTCTGTTGAAGACTTTCACATCTTTCAGGTTGATCCCGAGGCCACTCCTCATAGTCAGGGCATCAGTAGCATCATTCTTGAAGCCTCTTCTGATGGAGCCGTTGGCATGTGCTCTGCCATATATAGGGAACAAATGTTTGACAAGAGATAATCAATGGCCCTAGACTAATTAAAATCGAAGAACTCATTAAAATACAGTAGACAGCTGGCCTAACAGAAGGTGAAGGAACCTACCCTTGTCACTGACATTGAGGTACGGGAGATTTAAATAAAAAGGTCTTTTCCAGGCAAATTACAAGGCTTTGCGGATTCTTATTGTGACCTTGCTAGAAAGTGGCTAATCCTACAAGGGTACAGCAGCTGGCTTCACTATAACGTTTTGAGACTCCAACATTTATGGAAAAATAAATTACCTGTCAGACCAGTAGATGTAAGCCCCATAGACTGCCACTGAAAACATATCCACATTGCTCCCTGACAGCACAATCTCTCGGCTCTCTCCACTCTCAAGGTTGATTCTCTCTATCTTGTCTGTACGGGCATCACACCAGTATAATTTATTTTCCTGAAATGCAATTTTAAAATAAACTTTAGTAGACAGTTCTCACATCTGAGCATTTTTATCAACAAAAATAATACTAAGATCTAAAGAAAATGAAGCTTTCAGAAAGAATAGTTGTGGGTTGAGTGAAGTTCAAAGTGCAGCATAAGAATTTCCTTTTGAACTCACCTTGTAGTCAATGGAGATTCCGTTAGGCCAGGTGATTCCTGAGCTAATAAGAGCAATTTGCTCTGAACCATCTAAACGTGCTCGTCCGATGCAAGGGGTCTGTCCCCATTCTGTCCAGAACAGGTATCTGTGCAGTAGAATTATGTAGATAAACTGATGAAATTAGTACACCACTCTCAGCTTCCACTGTGCTGTTAACACTCACCTCTTATGTAAGAAGGAAATAAAAAAATTACTCATGCTCATGAAAATCAATGCCTGGATTCTTAAAGGATACTACCCAAAAATATCAAAATTGAAATATTGCCGGTTATTGTGCACATTGTTCTTTAGGATTTTTAAAAGCTGTATGTACAGTATATATATTTATTTATTTATTTATTTACCTTGCATATATTTTTCTCAGCATAACAAAAATAACAAGGGAACAAAACAAATGAGAAGCAGAAAAGACACAGATTATCTCCTCTGAGGTTAGATCTCAACAACATGCAAAGCAGATTAAATGTTTGCAGTGCAACCAGCCAAAAAAAAATTAAAGAGAGCTAATCCCATAGAGGGAAATATTGCAGTGGTCCATAAGGGAATCTTGAGACCTCTGTGGAGTATTCATGTAGATTTTAAAACTGCAGAATGAGGGGGAAGCGAATTGGTTGTCAAGAGACTAAGGGCAAAGTGAGGACAGAAAGGATGAAAGAGCAATAACAATTAGACCAGAAGGGTGGCCATAACAGCAGGTGCAACAAAATATATTAGGAGAATAAGGATCGTGTTTTACCAGATTGTCAGCTTTCAAAATTGGTAACATTTTGGTAAGACTGGGAGTTATATCATCAAGCCATGTGGGCCCTGTGCCAGAACAGTTCTGGCAGTAATTTAACAACATGAAATTCCTTCAAAATATTCAGTCTTGTTTTGACTCACTGCTGCATTCTACCCAGATCATTACCTACCATCTGTGATTTCAGGGATTTCACTGTGGCAGAGTTTGCATTTTATCGATCTAGAAATGGACATTTTCATGCACTGTGGTAGCATTTCTTTCCAAGCAACTCAAGAAGGACATTTGTCTGACACATCACTAAACAAATTATCTTTCAATAAATACATCTTTATGTGTACAATGTAAAACTGTTAATTAAAATGTAGTTTCTGAGTCGTACATAATTTAAAAAATAGTCTGAAATGATTTTTTAAAAATTATTGAACCTTTGTGTTTTGTACACTGCAGTTCAGCCACCTTTAAAAGCTTTTATCTGTCATAAACTGAATTTTATCCATCAGTTTTCTAACGTTTAAACAACACTGGGTCACAGAGGAGCTGGAGTTTATCCTGGTTAGCAGCAGGCATAAAGAAAACTGAAATTTATATTCAATATGAATTAGATGATTGAACCAAACTTAAATCTTTTCTTAATCATTCAGTTCTCTTAATCATTCAGTAATAATGATGAACTGGTGCAAAAACCAATGCTGTAATTACTGGGTACAAAGAGAACACCTAAGCATTTTTACTTTAGTTTGCCTGCAGAGAATGATATTGATTCATCTTCCTTATGAGAAATGATCATTAGGCAGGATATGGAAAGGAGAAGAACAAAAGTAGAGCACTTAAGAGATGAACCCACCTGAGCTTTGTATTTTGAGATTTAACTGAACTAAAGAGAATTAATGATGTCTCCCCTTTTAACTTTGGAATAAATTAATTCAATTTGTTTTTTTTTAACTAGACTGAAGCAGTTGATAGTGAAGTAGTTTATCAGAGCAATCTGCTTTATCACATGCTAGCAGATTCAGGCTTAGCAATGTCATATGACATACATTTAAAGAGGTACTGTATGGCTCATTATTCAGTGGTACACAGGGAAAAGACATTGCAGACGCATCCCATACGTTTCTGGAAAGTCCACACCTCCATCTTCTCATGGTAATAGTACTGGACTAACAAGTACGGTAATATATTTTAGGAAAAAAAATCACAGTAGTTTGCGGTTATATGAAAGTGTTCATCAGTGATTTATGAAACTATCTACCAAAAAAAAATTTTAGACATGAACTTGTTTTATTAAAAATGTGAGAAGTGTCTGTGAAGCTGCTTTTACTGAAAAATTTCTTTCACAAACGTTTCCCCTGCTCACACACCTGTGCTCTTCTATTTATCCAAACATATTATTGCTGAGAAAAGCTCCATTTCTGGGGGAAAATGCATTAATCTTGTGGTTGGCACAAGCATGGTGTCGGCTGAGGCACATGTGCTTTCTGTTACCGCTTTTGAATGCCTACAAAACTAGCCAGTTCTTAAAAAAAAAAGCATTAACTGTTTATACACTGAAATATTTGTCTTGCTTTCTTTTAGAAGACTGCAAGACATTTCAGTTAAGTGGAAATTTTGCGAAACATTTTAAAAATCTCTGCCCTGCAATGGATAGGCCCGGGGTGTATCCTGCCTTGCACCGGCTGCTTGCTGGGTTAGTCGCCAGCTCCCTGTGATGCTATATTGGATAAATTGGTTAGAAAATGGATGGATGGATTAAAAAAATCTAATTTTTCTATTCTATTATAATTTTTATTGCTTATGACATAATTTTATTTCATTCAAATTGACCTTGGTACATTTTGTTCAGTTATACAAATAGTGTACATGTACCTTTGTTTTTTAAGAAAAATCTATACATAAACATATGAATAATAATTACTTTACCCTTTCTCTGGATGCACTGCAATGGCTCTTGGTTGATCAAGTCCTTCAGAAATGACCACGAATCGGTACAAACCATTGAGTCTTGAAACCTCAATAAGATTAAAGCCGTGGTCAGTCCAATAAATGTTACCTTTTAAAGCAGACAAAAATAAAAATAACCAGAAAATAAAATGTATGCATATTGAAAGGGACAGAAATCTATTAAAGACTATTTCTAGTCTCCACAATGTAAAACAAAATCAGATTTCCTAACCAGCTATCCAGTCTACTGCAATGCCTTCGACCCTTCCAACCCCATTCGTGATGATGTCTTCCTTCCATGTCTGGTCCCTCCTGGCTCTGCTGATTCTATTTAAGCCCATGTCGGTCCAATAAATGGTATCATTTTCTGTAAAAAAGGATATTTCCAAAGTAAACCACTGACAGCAATTACAAATCACAGAGAGTTAGCAACTACCGAAATGCTGTTTTCACGTTTCATGTTAATAAATATGGTCCTGCCTTTATTTGGTGCTGTTCCCATGGAATCTGAAATGTCTTTCAGAACGTGCTATTGTCTTCAAATAATTTCTATGCGTTGCCACCCATATCAAGATGTACTTCACAAGCTGTTCAGGGCAGAGCAATAGTCAGTTTCGTCTCCCCTTGCATTAACAGAGCATGGTGAGTGTGGGAATTACCATTCACATAATGACAGGAGAGTCCCTGCTGGAATGATGAGAGAGTGGCCTGCAGAAGCTGACATACTCCTGGGAAGTGCAGTGAAATGAAATTAAAAACATGTACAATGCAACTGGTGAATATAAGAAAACGTTAATCTTAAAAACCATAAGATATGGAATATTAATAGACTGTAGGTGGGGAAATTTGGCAATTGGTGTTTAAGCTGTGTTTCTGCCCAAAGATAATTTCAGGGTGTCTCAGTGACTACAGCACAGAGTTACTCATATATATGCAACCATCAAAAATTCTGCACTGGCACTCTAATAATATGACAGTAATGAACAATGGAAACCTATTGTTTTAAGCTTTTTAAGAATGTAATGCAAATATTGTGCAAATACAGTAAACAGTTGTTCCATATTGTTAAACCGGTGTTTGTCTTTTCAGATGTTATACAGTATGTAATGCAAAATGAAACTTATAAACGAACATGGCATATAACTATTGTGAGTTGCTTTGGACAAAAGACTAAATCATCAAATGTGAGGAATATTTCTTTGCTTTAAACCTTTCTAAAAATTCCCACTTAAATGCATTAGTGTCATGAACTTGAATTTCTTTAGTTTCTCCATTTCCTGTGTTGTGCATGTTGTGCAAGTAATGCATGACTTGCTGTCAAACCTGAAGGTTAAATGTCTTTAATAAACTGTCAAAGAAAAAAAATCATTATGAAAGCTTTGTGCATTACATAATTAATCTTTTAATTAAAATAAAATTGAATTCCAGAGCAATTTCTTAGACAAGTGCATGTGCTTGTATATGCTGATATAAAAATAACTAATTATATACAGCACTTCATTTGCACAGTGGATCAAGGTTTTCAACATCGTAAAAAAAACACCACAATAAATTCCCCCAATATCTATAGAAGTAGGACAGTTATGCAACTACAGTACATTTCTATCTAAATTCTTTACTTCACCAGTACCCTCAAATCATATTGTTGTTCATTGATTCCTGAGGTATTAAGCTCTTCTTCAGAGTCTGTATAGTCCTGAACCTACACTATTCTGCTATATTTATTTTGTGCGTTTCTAATTGCCTAAGGAGAGGTTCTTAAAATACCTTGGCCTTCTTGCGAATAGAAATAAGCATCCATTCCTTTGCTTTATATCTGGGGTAATTTTCATGCTACAATATAAAAGCCTGTCCTTTCTGACACATTGGCTACATTTCTGATTCAATTCCCCCTCACATTTCCAGTAACTTTTCATATGCCTTAGCCTCAAACTTTAATTGCACACCTTCTACACTTGACTGCCTTGTACACTGACTAATATAGAGGCAGAGGTATTAGTGTACAGTATATATTGCGTATTTGTATAGAAGATTTTAATTAACTGATCAACTCAGATATAAAAACAGATATTGTTTTTATTACCTACAGTATCTACAGGCACTCCAGCAACAGCCCCCATACCACCCAGGGAAGCACGGGACACATAGACAAGGCAGCACGCTCACCTGTAGAGTTCATTCGAGATGCGCAATCTCAAAGTTAGCAAACTCATCATGCGCTGACATCACTACAAACCCAAAAGCCAAGAGACTTTGGCTAAGACCCTCTCCCTCTCTATCAGTTGTGTGCAATCACTTCAGGAATTCTGGACACAAGGTAGTGGCATGAACAAATTGCTCATTTTTCTGCATATTAATAATTCCAACACAGCATTCACTCAGCAGAACACGGAAAGGACTGCATATGAGAGGAGGCAAAGTGGACAATATAGCTCATTTGGGAGTTTGTAGTTAAGTGATCTAAGGATCTCATTCAGCCATTCTTGACATAACCAGTGTATCAGTGTCACCAATGTGGCTGGATAGCTTGTTCCTTACTCCCACAACCCTTTGCATAAAGTGCCTCCTATTCCCAGTTTTAAATGCCCACTGGGGTCCTCTGGCCCCAGCTTCATTGCTGATTCTGACATCACATCACATGGCATTTTTCACGGTTAGTTTTTCCATAAACCTTCCTGCCAGGCCTGTTCCCCTGCTGTAAGTTTCTGCCATGTGCTTTAGTATGGTGCTGTTGAACACCTCGGATTCCATTGAAATACAACCATATTTCATTCACTCTTTTGACAATTTTTTTTAGAGGCTATACTTCGACAAAATTGTGCTACTTCTTCAAACATGGTGACAAACTTTCAGGCCTGTGCTTTTTTAAATAGCTGTATTTTAGCTGTAGCTAAATTTTAAAATGATCGAAACTTACAAAGAACAAAATTACACATCACACCAAATGTACACATCACACAAAAAAGCATTTTACTCAAATTGCTGAAAAGCAGCACTTTATTTCAATTGCACTGTAATATACAGTATCTGTTTCCCTTTGGGTTCTACAGTTCCTCAGCATTGTTTATAGTGTATGTTAAAGGTGAGCATGCAATTTCCAGGTAGGGCTCATGCATTACCAAAGTAATCATGGAAAACAAAGGATCCAACATGTTTTAATCCACCTCTGTAATCATTCTCTCTTCTTCAGGGATAAAGCAAGCAAACATGTTTTTCTCCTTCACTTACTCTGTCAATGGAGTGAAACAGAAGCACCTAAAGTGAATCCTTTGCATAATTGTATAATAGCTTTTCTTTAAGAGTAAAACATTACTAAAGCATAACAAATGCTCAGTTTTAAAACCTGAGTACAACATCTCCATTAATGCTAAAAGCACTTTAGGAACATAAGAGGCTTTTCCATTTCTATGTACAATGCCATAGTAATTCTCAGAAACCAGCTGTACATATAGTGCCCTCCAATATGACCAGTAAATACACCTGGTAGTCAACTGTCTCAATACTTATGTTCTCTTAAAATGGGGGGATGGAACACAAAAGTATTATTATTCTAAAATGCTAAAGCACATATGTTTAGAAATACCCAGACATAGAAGGTGACATTCTATACTTTTGCCTCATATTAATCTTTTCACCTCAAATCTGAATTGCTTGAGTGTACAGCAGATATATCAATTTTGACTTCACTGTCCCAGTACTTATGGAGGTCACAGTATGTAATTCATTAACCAAAATACATTATAGTGAAAGAAAGCAATGAAACACATTATTTTTTCCTATTTTTTACATTTTTAAATAGTACATAAATTACAACAACATTAATACTAATAATAGTAATAATCATAGTAATAATCATTACTGTTGTAAAAATTTAAAACTTTTTGACTAGTATTGAATATCATTGTGATTGGCACTTTTGGTGAAAATGCAATTACTCATATAAAGCGCTATGAAAACCCCCCTATTTAGTCCACATTTAGACCTGAAACCACATTAGATATTCGATTGAGTCTGAATAAAAGGCAAACCTGACTTGATAACATACACCACAAAAGCAAACTACAGTATATACTGTACAGATGCAGCCATCTAGAATATACATCAAATGTCATGTCAGTGGAAAGTGCACTGCAGTATATTGTGTTTCAGGTCAGCATGCTGACTTCAGCCCTTCACTGCTCATAGTAGATTGCTAGGTCTTCTATTGTTCCACTAGATGTAACTGAAACAGCTACTTCATTTAATCTATTTTTTAAGTCTAATAATCGTGTTTCTTGAAAATAGAACAGTACATATATTATATAATCATATAAAATACCCATCCCAGCTAGCATTTTAAAATGTAACATGGCTGTACAGTTTTTTTTTCTGAAAAGATTACATCATGAATAGGGCCTGGATAGAACCCTGGTTTTTCAGTGTGCCTGGTTTCACAGTAATTCTCTGAAAACACTGAATGGAGTGACATTGAACTAATCAAAACTTAAATTGTTAATATTGCAGTTTGACGTACAGCGAATCCTTAAACTACTACAGCTGCATGTGGTTGTCAGACAGTACAGTATTAAATGTGTATTAAATTGTTAATATTGAAATTTGCCATTAAGGTACAGTACTGTACTGTATGTACTGCTCAAAAAAAGTCATGGCATCTCAATGAAGGCAGTCTGCAAAACTTGTAATACTGTAGTTAATGTACTGAATGGATATCTGTGGATATTACAGTACATCATGGAATTCCTTAAAGTGTGTGCCACATGGGGAAATATATATTTTTCTCCATGTATTCAGCTCATACATGATGAAAAACTACATACTGTGAAGGAGACGACTCCTGGGCTGTTTTAAATAGATCCTTTAAAAAACGAAAATTATTTTAGAATTGGAAAATTAAGAAATGTCACTCAAGAAATATACTGTAAATGTATTCCTCTTTTGTCTCTGTCTCCTCAAGCCAGAGTAAGTAGTCAAAATATATAACAAAGCCTGAGGGGTGGCCTGCAGGAGAGCATGATTGAAAGGCAGATCAGCACATTAGTGTGAAACACAACATGATAATTCCTGAAATTCAGGGAAAAAATGTACTTGTCACTAGCCACGAACAAAAAAACATATGAGGTACACAGCAATTAAATCACAAAAGCGTTTTAACACTATTTACACTTATTTTTTCATTACACTACATTTACCAGATATTAAACTGAGAAGAAAATATTGTTTTATTAAAATTCATCAGATATCCACAGTACAGTGCGTTAGGTGGAATAAACTGTGTACTTGCACCCAAGCCGGGGAGCCAGGAAGTGGGAGGGAGAAGAAGTAACATACTGTCCACACAGTCCATACAGCCACCAGCGGAAAAATCCAGTGTTTGAAAAGAGCTTTCATGTTTTTTTTCATTCTAACTGGCCCAGTGGTCTTTTGATTGATAATGATATCAGTTTTTCATTAAGCCTCAAAGTGGGCATCATAAACACAATAAAGAGCGTAATGAGTTTCTGATTTGTGCTTCTTGCACCAGGGATTATAAAAGCAGTGTGGCCTATCAACTGCACCATCCACTGCAAGGCGACAATGCAACCCTCAAGATACAAGACACTCTTTCTTGCATTGCATTATTGAGGTTCAAGGCTGCACATTCTTCACTACCTTACCTTTATCATTTATACATCCATTTATATTGCGACATCATATTTCAAATGTCAATTACTTTGTGAGAAAAACACAGAACAATTATTACAACTGACATTTTTAGAAACCTACTTTTTATGTGCAGTTATCCACAGGAAAGAATAGGGTGGAACAGTGGTGTTCATCAGGTCACACTGTGAGAATTACTGTTCAACATTTATTGATGCTAAATTCCTGCTCATGACCACATAAAGTAGATTGCCACAAACTCAAAATATGTTTACTGTATGCATTGTGTGAGTATTGGATTCCACCTTTCTTTGAATAAAGAAAAAACCCAAAGAAAAACAAACAATTATATATACTATTTGTAATGTAATGTTCCCTCTTATAGCTAAACTGGCAACTCTTGTGGTTACATTAAGATATCATTTTGAATAGCTGGTCCAGCTCTATTTGTATTATGAAACAGTCTATTCAAAATTGAACATGAAGCATTTCCTTCATAGCATGTACTGTATTGTAAATAAAATGTCAGTGACAAAAGCCAAATATATGAACAAAAAGACTACAATTCCTAATGTGCAACACAAGAGAATCACATGAAGTCATTTCCACAGACACCCAGATAGTACCGGACAGTACAGTATAGCATCAATTAATATCATTCCTGCAGATTCCCTTCGTCTAGATTAAGTTATATATTATAAACAAGGAGACATCTGCATGACACCTTGTTCATTATGACTGAGTTTTTTTTTGTTTTTTGCTACTGTTGGATGTGTTCTTGTAAAAATGCGATTGTAAGTCACTTTGGATAAAAGCATTTGTCAAATGAAGAAATGTAAATTTAGACTAATAGCACAATTAAAACAATTATTTGACAAAAACGTGAGCACTAGTCATCACACTTGCCTAATGTTTTCATATATGGAGAAGTTTTATCCTTAGAAAATAAATTATACTATAATGTATATAGCAGAGTTAATAAAGTACAGCTTTGAACTGGTTGATTTCTACCCTTATCTCTATAATAATACAAGTTGTGTGATTGAAACCTTACCAAATGATAATCTATGTTAATGCATACTGTACAAAACCCTTCTGCTGCCCCAGTTAAGCATAACAGACATCTGTGAGTGGAAACAATTTTATATCATAACAGTTATATACATGTATGGAGAGAGGCTTGAGTGAAGATCTGCATCAGCATGCATGCTGCAAAGGAACATTGCTTAATTCCTTTCTAACAATGCAAAGAAAAAAACACAATTCTTCAACTGCTCAACTCAACAGCTGAAACATTTTTTATCTTCCATTTTATAGAAAGAAATACTACTCACTTTGCATGCATATACGTACACTATATATATATAGTTACAGCTACAGAAGTGGCTGTTGAAGTCTCTCAGGATCTAGGAAACAATGAGATAATACTGAGGTGTCTGCCTGAGAGACAACAGATCAAGAGGAATCTGGTTTACTGTGGTTAATTTAGTTCTTTATTAGTCGTTAATCATTAAGAGTCTTCATCAGTGAGAAATCCGGGATAAAGGAAGCAGGTAACGAAGCAGGAGAAGAACACGTAAGGAAGAGTGACACAAGGAAAGAGAAGGAAATGTGTGCCAGGTGAGAGGACCTTGTTAACATCAACCAGATTCTAGTTGTGTTTGAGCTTTGTTAAGAGAGCTTACTGTTTCTTTTATTATAGGAAACTCTTATTATTCTTTATAAATGATAAATTAACTAAGTAGCTGCTGCTGGAAGAGGTGTTAGTGGGCCAGTAGGGGGAGCTCACCCTGCAGTCTCTGTGGGTCCTAATGCCCCAGTATAGTGACGGGGACACTATACTGTAAAAAGGCGCTGTCCTTCGCAGGACACGTAAAACCGAGGTTCTGACTCTCTGTAGTCATTAGACATCCCAGGGCATTTCTTGAAAAGAGTAGGGGTGTTTCCCCCTGGCTTTCTCCAATCATGGCCTCCTAATAATCCCCATCTCTGTACTGACTTCATCACTCTGCTCTCCTCCCCACTGAGAGCTGGTGTTCTGGCGCACTACTGTATACTGTAAGTCACTGGGATAGATAGATACAAACAAGCTTTTCACAGCTCGAGTGGTAGGATTTCCATCACAAACGTATCTGACAGTACCAATAACATTGTTTGGAGCAAATGGTCACCAAACCCTTTAAAACATGACTTGATTTACCTGCATGGAAGTCCACACCCACAGCAAACAGGGTTCCTGTTATCGGCATAAGAGCTTCTGTACTGTCACCGGGGTCCAAAGAGATTCCTCTGATTCCTTCATGAATTGAGTACATCAGGAAGGATCCAAGGCCTTTGTTTGAAAATAAGAAGAGTGCAAAATTAATTTCTAGCAAATCAAATATTTTTCTGTTTGTTTTTGAAGGCACAAACTGAAGCAAAGCAAGGTTTTTTGGGATTTAACTTCCCCTCTACCTTCACAAGACATGCGGTCACTTCTCAGGCTATAGCCCAGAGTACACAGGCAGCTTCTGGAATTCTCAGATGTTGGCAAACAGAGCTGGGAGCAGCCTCCGTTGTTTAGCTGACAAGGGTTTCGTCCTGAAGGAAAAACAAGGTGATACCATAAACCCTGGACATCTCACCCAGACCTGTGGCTTCTCCTTCCTTAAAAACATCAAACTGAGAACTGGATGTCTACATAGCAAGATAAGGATTGTGCAAAATTAATTTGTGAACTCTAGTTAAAATTAAATAAATTGAGTAACATTTCCATTTCTTATTAGTGTTCTGATAAGTCATCAGTAACACCAGCAAGTGACATCTGGACCTTTCCAATGGAACCTACGGATTTTATTCTATAGTTGCTGTTTACTGTGGCCCAGGGTTGAAATTCTATCTGCAATTATCTAGAAGTTTGGATACAACCACTTCTGTAGAGGAAAGGATCCATTTCCTTCACCCTGTCAGTGCAGGATATTGCTCTGAGTCCAAGATTGTACCTGTTTGCTTACAGTACTTCTGGATTCATCCCAGAACTGCAATAGTTTTTGTGACCAAAATATTATAAATTAAGCCTTTAAAGAAATGCTTTGTACAATTTGAACAGAACATTCTTTCATTTAAATCCTACAATTTTAACTTTATACAGTACATCGTATTTATAATGGAAGATATAAATCTACTTAAGTTATCATCAGACGGCACAATAAAACATTTTGTAATATTTAATATGTATTCTGCTATGCATTTTCTTAAAAAGTACCAATTTCCCTTCAGAAGTCCATGTTGGATATTAAATTAACATAAGTAATTATATCAATACCATCCATTGGATGCTAAAAGCCATTTATGTAGGTTTTGATAAGGCTCTTAGCAGGGTTGAAATAAGTTTTCCCATACACATTACTTAATCCATTTATTCATTTAAAGAGTAAACATATAAGTATGCTTTGTTGTTCTATAGATTTGACTGTGAATCCTGAATATCATAAAGTACAATTCATACAAAATAAATCACTAATGTCATCCTCCTAGGTATAAGCTGACAAACTTTAAATTCTATTGTAAAGCTTTTAATTTCTCTTTTAATTAAATATAATTCAGTTTTCATACATAACAAAACCATGGGTAGGTGTTCTTAAATATTATGGAAGCTCTAGGCTTTTGGGAGTCTAATTAAAGATAAAGCTGGGCTACATGGTAAAGAAATTATTCACGCAAATGATTCAGTTCATTTGAAGTACAATAAAAAATATGCCATCAGACTTTTTTCATAATCAATCATTGTGGAAGAGAGAGGATTTTTTTCATTTTTCAGTGACTCATCCATATCATACTGGCACCTTTATCTACAATATAGACTGTGCACCCATGTGCATGCATAATTGTGCAATTATGTAATTACTTTACATGCTTAAAATAATTTTCAAATTAAAGGTGGTGCTTTCTAAAGTTACATTTTCTCTTAAAGATATACTGTATGAAATATTTTCCAGGAAATTCTATTTTATCTCTGGACCAAATGGAATTATTTTTCAACTGATTTGAATTAAGTTGTTTCTTCCTTCATACAAGCAAGCAGGGGATATATCTGAGATTTAAAAGCAACAGCCTCTCAAGTACTTCTCTCTGTTCCTTAGACACCTCATCACAGGCACCTCAGATGGCTAATTTGAAGCAGAGTAATGAGACATCGCTTTACTCCCATGTGGTCTGTGTCAAAAAGATAAATGAAGTAGCTAATTGGTCTGAGAAAGTTTGGAGAGGTAGTAAAAAGATTTACCTTAAAGACTCCTTAATTGCCATTTTTTATACTAATGGAACGTTTAAGGGATCTGCAGCAATACTGTTAATGGACCCATCATTAATATGGATGATTCTGCCAATATTTCACTAAATTGAAGGCCAGGCTTCCACTGTACTTAAACTCCAAACCATGCTTTATGGATTAAAAGGTGTTTAGTTCCATTTCTAGTTTCTCAAAGCAATGCAAAAATCAGAAACACAAATTTTGCTAACGTGTCTGTAGTCAGGTGTTTCATCTCCTTGACTGGAAGAGGGCTGAGTAATAGTCAATCACTCAATGACTTCACCAGGTTACAGCATTTCTGCTTTGGTTTCAGGCAGCTTATGTGAGATCCTCAAGCTTGATTTAGCTTATAATGCACAATGTCTTTCAGCAAGAAAAATGACAAACGTTTATTTCGTTTAGCTCATGGAAAGATTAAACTAGAAGGGGAGAAAAACTGATTTATAATATTAATGATATCACTAATAAAAATGTGAGCCATCATGACATTAAAAGGACATTTTTGCCCCACATATTAAGTCTATTAACAAGGTGACAATGTGTAACACACAAACCAAATCCAATTAGGGCTTCGAAGGTCTAAATTTCTACATTTAACTTTATCTTCAGTACCTTTCGTGCTTTCATGTAGTCAATAGAAACAAAGCCAGTGTTACCTTTCTGTCCCTCCTTGTCATATAGTTTCATGTGAACCACGCCTGAGGTCTTGTTTCTCAGAATCACTGGGTTTCTCCCATCTCTCTTGTTGACAGTGCCAAGCCGGGCTGTGCTTTCATCCGCCCACCACAGTTTCCCACCTAGAACACAGCTCAGCGTTAAAGACTGTGAGGCACTTGTTCGTTTCAAGTGGTGCCTCTTGCATTCAGGAACGTTCTATACATAATTCAATAAATCACTCTTTCTGGACAGTGTTGTTAAAACATCACCTTTACATACATACACTATGATACCTGTACAGGTACTTTTCTGAGACATCTGAGTTACCACATGATGTTCTGTCAACTAATGTCACTCCTCACATGAAGGGGCAAAAATAAACTTGTACTTTTCCTAGCGCTGCAAACAATACAACATGAGCAAGAATGGGAGGAATAAACTGCAGATGCATTATGACAGTGAAGGTTTGATTTTCGAATTTTCTTGTGTCATTTAATAAACATGCATTATTGTTTTTGAAACACAAATGATTAAGTAGACCCATTTACAGTAGACACACAAACAGAAGTTATGGAATGTGAGATTAAACTGCAAGTAGAAAAATAGGTTTATATGCAAAATATGTCTTGCAGAAAAATTAAACCTTTTCCTGTTTCACTAGAACAAAGAACCTAAAAATTAAGCATAGTTAACTTGTTGTATGTTCACAAAAAAGGTTTCTACAGTTTCCACAAGCTTATAGTGTTAATATCAATAACATTATCTTATATACAGTATGTACATCATTAAATACATGATATTGAATATATATCGCAGTATTTAAATCTCTAATTAATCATCTTTAATGTATCATACAGAACTTTCAATAGGAGACATATTCAGGGGGACCAGGAGCAAAGATTAACTTTAAAAGGTCATTGTGCATGGTTAATGCATTAGTTTAAATTGGAGATTTGAAGTCCAAATATAAAAAAGAACCAAAAGTATCACATTCTTAAAGTAAAATAGTTAAAAAAATAGGAACATTATTAAAACCTAAAAGTAACAAGACCCTTATAAAACAGTTATAAATCACTCAATCATCTTTGATTTATTGACAAATAGGTTTAAAGGGTGACAAAGCTCCCTATTTATCTTTTTTATCAAAGAAAATAATATATTTTCACACATCCTCACAACTTAAGCCCATGTATGCTTACTGGCAGTGATCCTGTCTTTTGGGAATAAATGTATTTGTTTGTGAAACATACTGTACTGCATGCAATGCAGTGAGGGACACCACACACATATATATCAGTTGATTTACATACAGGCCAATACGAATGTGAAAAGAGCTTTACTCCGCCAATGCAATAAAAAAGGAGAAAGATTTAGACTGATTGTTCTGGAAGCTGGCAAAGTGAGTCTGAAAGCATAGAAAGAAAATATTCGAAGAGCCTCTAAAGTCTCTTCCCTGGGGGAAAAGAAAGAACCTAAGATATCTGGCGCATTTAGGAATTTTATTATACGCTTACAGCACAAGAGGCAGGGCAAAGCATAAACTGCCTCAGTGGTCCAAAAGTCACTGGAGCACAGCCCCTCGCAGGCCGATCGACAGTAAGCTTTTGCCTCGGAGCTGAAGTGGCTACAGCAGGGTAAGGTGAGAGAGCGGCGTCTTCAGACTCCGTGCACACCACAGGTCACTATGCAGCATGCGTCTTAAGGCCCCATGTGAGAAATGAAAGGCTAAAAAATGAAAACCCCATACAGTACATCTTTTGTACAAGTGACTGCTCGTGTTTTTGATTGTATAATTAAAGATAATGGTATTTTCACAAACAGCTCCCAAGATCTCACTGAGATGAAAGCCATGAAATTAATTAAAATGTGGAAATAATGTATTAATAATTAATGCCCTGTGCTGTTTGTACTACCTATTTGTGGACTGCTTTGGATGCAGAAGTTGATTATGCATGTTAATATTAACCGAAAATGAGAAATGTACATTCACTATGAAATGTATGTAATTATAATTATCAGAAAACATAATAATTCAGGAATTACTAAAGTCTTAAATTGGACGATATTATTTAAAATCTTTATACTGCAATAATAGTATCCACAGAAAAACAGAACAGGCAATAAACCTTTAAAATCATATAGCATATAATAAATAAAATTAAATACTGGAAGTTGGGAATAGGGAAAAACTCCTAACACATAACCTGTGCGAAACAGTAACAATTAGAAAATTATGGCCATGTGTTAAAGACATTCAAGTGTTGATCAGGACATTGAAAATCAACACTCTAGGTCATAGAAATTATGTTATATTTGTGCAATAAAATAGTTAAATACTTTTGGTCACCACATGATATAAAAATATTGCTTTTCAATCAGTTCAGAGAAGAGCAACCAAATATAATCTAGGACTTAAAGGAATGCTCTCTGTTGACAGGCAGAAGGAACAGAACAGAAATGATATCAAGCGGATCTGATTCCTGTATTTACAATCCTGAAAGGCTGCAACAAAGCAAACACAGTGGAATTCTTCAGAATCAAAAGTGAAACACAATGCAGAAGACACAAATGGGAAGTCCCTGGAAGTGCCTTTGACTTGAAAAACTGAGAACAGGAGGTTGTTACAGTACCAGCATCCAGCCACCAGAGGGCACCTATACCGCCACATCAAACCTCATCTTCTCAGGGGAGGCGTAGATCTTCCAGACTTCATTAGCCAATCTCAGGACTTCTTCATCACCACGCCTCCCCTCTCCAGCCTACTTAAGCCCTGAGCTCTGCTCCAACCCAGTTCAGTATTAGGTGTTACTTGGTGGGCTACTGTACACACCACCACAGCCTTTTAAGAACTGTCATTGCACTTAATAAAATGGCCAGTCTAAAGTGTCAAATTAAATTATTTTATATAATCTTACTAACAGTAAATTAACCTGATAATCCACATCTTCATTCATCATGGCTTGAACAAAACTATTAACTTAATGTAAAGAACAGAGAGCCTCACTGAGAGGTTGGGTTGTCCAACTCTCTTCCTATGGAATTTAAAATTTATCAATTGAACTCAATACCATACTATAGGTTTTTCTTACTATAAATACAGTAGCACTGTGCTTAATTCTTAGCTTTTCCAATTTCTTGACTCATGATAATCTTACTACTGCCCTCAGTTGTCTTTGTCACAATGTCTTTTTCCTCCCTGATAGGATTTATGATGATATGTTATCACTCATCTAAACCAAACATACTGGAATACAAAGATATTTTGAGAAAGTGAACACTAAATAGGTCTGGCAGTTTTACAACACTACAAAGCAAAACCACCTAAAGAAATTTCAAATTCCATTTAGCACATATAAAGTCACTGTAAGGCAGTAGTGTTGTGCAGCAGTTTGATCTGCTGATGCCCAACCAGTGAACAATGGGTTCAAATTCTAGGTAGGATGCTGTTGTACCCTTGAGCAAGGCTTTTAACTCAGAGTCAGTGCCTTGATGTACAGTACGAACAGGTTTCTAGGTCATCATTTTAAATGACCGTTTGTTCTCCGTTTGTTCACTTATCGTCTTAAATTAAACAAAAAGTAAACAGTGTTCCCATATAAGATACACTTATCCATCTCATTGGTCACAGTATACAGTAGCTTCTCACGGGAAAGAATTTGTAAACAGAATGAGCACTTTCACAAGTTTTAACAGTACATACTGTATGGAAATTGTTACTAGAGATGCACTGTCACCGATGGTAACAAGATACTGTAAGAACAGATTAATGTAAGATGCATCAGTATCACTTGAGCATTGATGTTAGTTAACCAATGACAATATCACTTTGGGAGTCATATTTTCACAGATATTTTAAGGAATGGGGTCTTGTGTATAAAGATTTATTCTGGGTAAACAGCTTAGGCAGTACATTATATGTTTTGTTAACAATGTACTTAGTATTCAGTTGAGATAGGTTTTCTTTCTATTGTCAGCTGCAGAGTTATCTGTTCTACACAATCTGAAGCCCATCTATATAGACCAGAACAGCCCTGTGTGGATGTTTACCACTGCTGGTTTGTGTAAAGTGCAGAGAGCCTCATCAGCTTTACATTTAGCAGTGAGGATCACCCCCACACACACGTTTTCGAGAGGAATAGATCAAATGGGCAAATCCATTTCAAAGTTGCTTACAGAAACTCATACTGTACCTTAAATTTGTGTTTCGTTTACATTTATGTATTTCAGCATACTGTAATGCAGTACTTAGACAGCAGAGCATGCTTTATCTCCAGAGTTTCCTCTGCTGTTATCTCCCCCTCAGGCACTATTTTGTGCACATCGCTAAACAGGGCTAAGGCTAGCTCACCACATCTTTCTTCAATCGTTCACATACAGTACAAGTGATTACAACTTGACCAGCTAGCATATAGATCCACCCACAGTACATGGGTGTTAAAATGATTTTTTGCAAAGTCATTTTTTGCAGTAGTCGATTTCAATCCAGAACAGCACACAGCCACTATGCAAACTTTGCTACTGTATGTACAGTTTGTTTGTATTTTCATTGCAGTAAAAGTAATCTTAACATGAGATCAAAATCTCATGTAGAACATGTTCAAATGAGATCTTTAAAAGTTTTATATTTGGTAGGATTTCTTTCTTGATATCCTCTGGAAGAGCCCCACTAATATGAGTTATATGTTATCTTATCTGGTCCACACATTCTGGGCCCATGGTTGTCAAGTCTGATACACCTTTTTCTGTGAATTGGGGAAATAATTGAGGAGTACATGACAACACCATGATAACATCATAATCACACTAAACTAAAGTGGCTGCTAACACAGCAATAGATAGCATGTCCTCCAGAGGCTCAGTAGTAAATCCCTTCATCAATTCTTTCCCAATCAAGAAGATGGAGGTATTGAGGTCAAAGACTTGTAGATCTCAATCTTCTTCAATTTACACATAGTGCTCCACAAAGATGATACCAGCAGTAATCCTTAAATAAAGCAATACAAAAAACTCATTAATGCACTTGCAATGAATTATCAGTGGGGCAAAAATCAAACTACAATATGTTGCATGTCACAGGCTAGCAATGACTCTTGTACTGACAAGATTATCCAAAACATACTCCATGTAAATGATTAAAAAGCTGAGGAACAATGCTGGCTATCTTTTAATTTATTGTGAATCAATGCATTCTATCTTACATGGTTTATGAATCCTGCATCTGGTTTCATGACATTTAGCACAGAACTTGGTCCAGGGTTCGATGCCTGACTGGGGTGCATTCTGTCTGAGGCTTGTACTGTATATTTTTCAGGTGTTCATTTGGCTTCAAACTAGGCGAGGTCACAGGTCACAGTAATTGGTTTCTTTAAATCAGGGCTAACTCCATCCCACAGTACATTTTTGCCAGTGGTGAACCAAATGAATTTTACTTACGGTACGTCATGCACTTCTCAAGAACAAGAACATAAGCCAGAGAATGTCTCTGATTTTGCATTCCTGTTTTTCTTACACTGGAATCTGAGGATTAATACTTTCAGTCCCTGTCAGGCAATATTCTGCCTGGATTTAATTTAAAAAGTGGTGATTTGGCAAAAACTATTGAAGAGTAAAATTGTTTTCGGTGTTCATTGTTTTAATATTACAATCTGTTGACTACATAGGGAACTAATATTCATCATCTAATGTCTTTGACAAGCCACCACGGTAATTTTGTCAAATTAGCAAATACTGCATACGAGTCAGGTATTGAAAAGATGTTCAAATAGCATTGCCCTCATAAATAAAGCACTTATTAAATTCAAGCCTTCAATTGAAGGGCAAGTGGAAAATCAATTCTCTCTGCAGGGGTGTTTAACCAAGAGTGGACAAATGATTATTTTTTGTACAGTAAGAGCAAAAGGCTGTTTATCTCATTTGCTACAAATCTGTGTCTGCATTCTAGGGATACAATGTTCTCTGATGTTTTGAGGCTTTTCAGAATGAAAAGTCTGGTAGTCTGCAAGGAAAGATGCAATGTGACAAAATTGCAAGATTTAAAAATGGAATATCAATGCAGGAAAACATGTTTAAACTGAGCTGAGAGGAGAATCTGTCATCCTTTCTTATGTTGCAGTAGTGATAGTGAACAGTTGGAAAATTTGTTAAGCGGTGCATGACTTAAATTGGTGAAGAGGTCTGCCCAGAGAAGAGAAATCCTTTCATTTCTGTAAATCATCTTTATGTACAATCATATGAAGAACTGAAGACATGAGGTATACCCTGTTTATCCATAAAAAAAGCTTTGACATTTTTTCTTGCACTCACAGAAAGCAATGATGAAAGTGATATGGCACAGTTCATTTTTATCCTAATGCCTTAATAGTATAATGATGGTGAGGATATCTTTGTAAACCTTTATGAAATAATGGATGTTTCTGGAGTAGACTGAGCCAAGTTAACAAGTTTGACAGCTGATAGAGATCTATGCATGGGAAGTAAGACAGACTCATTTGCTACATAAGCAGTAAATGAACAGGGTCTCGCGAATCCCCTGCATAATTCATCAGCCAACATTAAGCTGCAAAGTGTTACAATGGAATTCTGTCATAAAGGTTGTAATTATATGTTGTTATTTTCTTTAAGCTGCTAATTAGTTTTTCATGTATTTTTTCTTCAAAGTTAATTTCAAACTTTCATTTTTCTACACCAAAGTTGGACAGAATAAGACAGATTGTTTTAGCTAATGGCCTGACAATCTAAAACAAGCTCACTATGAGAAGTATTGGGTTCCATTTCTTTATGTTTAAAATTTATGTCTGTGGAATTTTAAATCTGCTGTATGCAACATCAGTTCAGCTTCCACCATCAACACATAAATATGTCAGCAAGCAGTATTTTAAGAACAGACACTGTATACTTAACCCCATTCTGGTAGTGTTCACTTAAAAACCTTTGTGTAGAGATACTCTATATATTCAAAACATGGTGGAGTATTATATACACAATATACAGTACATAATACTTTACAATATAACATGATAAAACTATTAAGACCTTTGGTTAAGATCCTGAAAATGTGCATTAGAAACATTGATGTTAGCAGAGAACACTTCAAGAGGATGAAGATCTTGATGAGTTTGAATATTCCCTACTACCTACAATACAGTGGTCACAATCCACTATTCAAATAGCACTTTTGCAGCAGTGGTAATTGTATATGCATATTGTGTAAAGCCACACTATAAAAGTTACCTCCAATATAAATGAAGAAGTTATTTAAAGCTCTTGTTGTTACACAGCTTTTACACAGCTTATCCGAATAATTGCTGGTGCAAAAGCAAGACACAGCCATGCAACACTCCACTCAGAGCGCTTTACAGGTAATGGGGTGTGCAGCCCCACCTGGATGACATAATGGCAGCCATAGTACGACAGTATGCTCCCAACACACCAGCTATCAGTGGGGTGGAGGACAGAATATTAAAACCAATACATACTGTAGATGGGGATTATTAGGAGGCCATGATAGGTAAAGGCCAATGGGAAATTTGTCCCCTACCCTTTTTTGAGAAACTGGGATTTTTAAGGTTATAGTGACAGGGAGAAACAAAAATATCACTTTTACATATGCAAAATAATATAAAGCTTTGCTTGTCTAGAAACAAACCCCGACTACGAGTTACAACAATCAAATGTCACAGAGATGAAATCCAGAGGAGGTGGCAAATTTTCTTCATTGAAAAGCAACTGTAAGTCTCTAAACACATCCTGCAGATGAGAAAAAAAAGCCCAGGAAATATTTTCATATAAAAAATAATTTCTTCTAAAAAAATGAACTGACTGGTTAATAAATACATTTCTCTTTGTCATACGCATGAAAATGTGACTGGAGTACAGGATGTCAGCCGTCCTGATTAACGAGGAATTGCATTTTACATTCCAGCCAAGATAATGACACCATTGAGATGTAAAAACACTTGAAAATTGTCAGGTGCCTATACTTCCATAATACCATTATAATGTTTTGGAGCAATGGGCATTCAGTTCACTTTTACCATGATATCCGTATGATATCTCCTATAATAGGAATTAATTGCATGTAAATTACAGAGTAATTACACCATAATTAAAGAATTTCTCACATCGTTCAATAGTATAATCCCCTGACTGGAAGTAAACCTAGTCCAATACATATTAATGTGCATGATAAATAATAATGAATAAAAGTAGAAACGCAAACAAATTAACATATGCTGTCAAACAAATGAAAAGTCATATGTACAAATTGTGCTTCCTTAGGATTTGCCATTGACTACTGTAGTTGACTGTCCTTCCCAAATCAAGACATTTCAGATGTGAAAACCTTGCTTTAAAGTTTTTTTTATTAACAGATTTGCATGTTGAAGCAACAAAGAAACTATTTCCACCATCCCATTTATTTAATTGCACAGGTTTGAATGTATCTTTGATAATGAGCCTATATCACCCCCTAATTAAAACCTTGTTCATGAAAATGAGCACCAGTGTGCAATTTAACTATTACAATTATCAATTTAAGTGGGCAATTAGCATGAGAAGAAACTGTGTAGGGAGACAACGTCAGTTTTAATGTAACATGAAATTGCTTTTTTCCATTGCATATTGTTCTTCTGAGATTTCTTCCAGGGCTTACCATGTTCTGTCTGATGGGCCATAAGTTTTCATTAATAGCAGTGCAGGTACTTGAAGATGACAACTATGTACTTAACTCTGGGCAAACTGCCTAAACGTGGTATATACTGTAAGACAGATCATTTGAAAAAACGAAGCAATTAGCTAAATACCAGATAATAGCCTAATCTACTGTCTATAAAGTTCATATGTGGTTTAAAGATTTAATTTTTAATTCAATCGCAGCATAAGTCAATTTTTAAAGCTATACTGTACATAGGAGGTGTACACTTGTATGCTATGATAGACAAAATTATTGCTTCTCCTTCATTTTAAAATAGTAGTACAATGAAACTGGAAATACTGTAATACAGATATTACTGTATGTCCAAATGGTGGCTGGGTGACTCACACTTGTCAAAGGCATTGTACCTGCTATGCATCAAGTTCAAAAGATCACCAAAACAGTGGCAGGAATTTAGACATGCATTTTTATAAAACCTATATTAGGTAAAAAATGCAAAAGTACACAATCCATCAGACACTTCATTTGTCTCTTAGCACAAGCCAAGTGCTAAGAATGCTCTTAGAAGATGCCATTGTAAGCTTAAAGTGATCTCAGCACTTCTCTTTTCTGCAGGACTGCTTAAGACGTACAGTTCACTATGCCTGACCTTACTTATTTCATGAAGATCATATCCTACAGTATTTACTTGCACAGTATACTTAAAAATGAAAGTCAAAACCTCATAAACCCTCCTTAGATTTAACACTATAAAGATCGTTGTGCTGCCACGTAAAAAACTGAAAATACCCAGGATTTCAGCCATGAACTTCTCAGATCAACTGTCTCTGCAGGCATATCATCCCGTCTTCACCTACTGCATCCTCAGACTGTACAGGTGTAGCTCCAGGCAAAGCTGAATACATTAGCCAAGACTTAGCCTTATGAACAGATAAGTGGAAAGAACTAGATCTTCTTCTATACACATTAGTATTCCTCGTTTACTTTTTTAGTGAGTTTTGATTTGATTCAGTTTTCAAAACAATAAACTACTGTAATTTTTTTTCGTGTTCAAAAGACTTTCAGTATATGATGTTATTCTGTTATTTTTATCACTCCATGAAACTAAAAAATGAATACCTTCAAAAGGAGGTTTCCTATATAAAGATTAACTTAGTAAAATACTTAAAATCCTTACAAACTTCAGTACCATAACATGACCTTTATAGATAAACTTGAGTTTCTTGGATGTGGGAGTAATAAATTGGAATCATTTCGTGAATCTACATTACTTGTGAAAATGCACCATGGTTCTTGGTACAGTATGAAGGTAATTACTACACAGCTGTAAAGGTTTAAGCAATTACACTACCTTGCTCCATAACGCACAGAGAGCTCAACAGACCAGATGAGAACAGTTTATGATGGATAATTAACTAAAACTGCAACCCAATGTAATGAGCTGTAAGGCAGTATGTCTGTCATAACTGGAAGATCATGCTCTGAAAAAAGACATATAATGAACTACTGTAACTGAAGTGATTGCCTAGATGACAAATTAAAATGAAATAATAAATAACAACAGTCTGTTTTGGATTAAGATGCACCATCAAGTGAATAAATCACTGTGTTAGAGATTACAGAAACATTAATTTTAGGAGGAAGCAATATTTCACTGCTCTGAGAATCCAATACATAATTGAGACTTCTCATGCCACTTAACTGTCAAGGAACAGCATTGAACCAAACAGCACATCAATGTCTACGAAGAAAAAAAAAACACTGAAAATGGTATTATCCATCAAGAAGGGACTTGTGTCACATTGACCTCTACTAAAGACCATTAGTTGTCTTATGTAGCCATTATCCTTTTCTTATAACTACTCACTGCCAAACAACCCAGCTGTTCTACAGTGCAATGGGTAATGAGTGCAAATCACATCACCAGGTTTTCACCTTTTAATATTTTGTAATTAAGTATTCCAGCTATCAACAAAAGATACCTTGTTCTTTCTGTTAACATTACCAGCCTCAGACATGTTGCTCTCTGACAATATCACACCTTTGCTGAGTCTCCATCACCTTCCGCTTATGGTAGTAAGATAAGACCAAATACAGACAGCTGCTTCCACTTGATCAGCTGTAGAAATACAGAAAGTGCCAAATGTGCACAGCAAGTTGATGAATTTATCAAAATCGGGAAAGTACCTGGAAGTCCATTTCAAATCGAGAACAGGTTGCAATTCTTACAGAAACTGTTGTGGAACAAGCTGCCTACGTACTGTATGATGTAACAGCACTTCAGAGGTGGATGAAATAGGCCCCCTCCAAAATGTAAATCAGTCTGAGATCCTTTGGGATGAAAAGAGCTACATACAGTACTGTACTGTAACTGCAAAGAAGTACTTCTAATAAATAGAATGCTACTGTCAGCACAATAGCTTTGTGATATAAGTCACCCTTAGGACATTTTTTCATTATTTATAGAATGATATTTGGATAGAAGCAAGGTTTGTGTTGCTGAACCAGATCATATAATCGAAATACTGTAACCTTCAAGTGTGTGGCTGTAATATGGTAGATCCTTTCATATTTTGGTTCTGCTTCAGTTTCCCACCCTGCTTTCCAGGATCCAGAATGTGGCATTTCATACGTGTGATACAAATATGCTATATAATGTTTTCTGATTTCATCAAGGATATGGATACATTTGAAACACACTCTATTTATTATAACTTGTAAAACATAGTACACATTTGCATATAGCATATTGCTAAAGGGATCCCCATTAAAATACTGTAAATGTAAATTCATACAAGACTACAATGACTCAAAATATGAAAGAGAAGTAAAAAAAAATTAAATGGGTTAAATAAACACTACTCAAAGCCAAGCCGATGCTGATGTACAACACAAAAATGCTGTACTGTATATGCAAATAGCAGATGATCTTAATACCTGTGTTACCCTAAGCTGCTATTGTACCATTTCAAGTTGTATAAATAGTAATAATAAATCACTCAGAGGCTGGTTTACAATAAGCTTTCATATACTGGTAATGCAGTATTAAAACACATTATAACCTTAGTATCTTTCTTGGATGAAAATAACAAATGTAAACTATAGTATATGCCTACTGATTTATTTCCTCTACCAAACAAAGTCATATTAATTGTGATAGATCGTTCACAGGATATTCATCATTTCACAGTTTTGCTGTACCCTGCTACTTCTATGAGTGTGGGGCATTTGTCTTTCTGTCACTTCACATACTTCTTCACATTTAATAAATACCACACACTCTGATACCCGTTTTATGATTAAATGTTTTTGGATTTTGGTTTTACATTGACGATAGCAATTTAGCTTTTTTGATAGAAAAAAGAAGCCGTAGTCACAGAATTGTGTAATAGATTGCAGTGGCAGCACATGTCATTAAATTAAAGTTATCCAGCCATTCAGACACAAAAGAAGGGGACCTAATTACACATGTCAAGATAGATGTTTGACTGTTTTATGGAAACCCTATTAGTATTTTATTTCATACTGAATAAAGGGGAAACAAAATCTAGAAAAAAATAAACGGTGATCAGTTACATAAACTATTCAGATTTTTTCACACAAAACAATAATGAAACTACAATATGGCCTTCCTTAATTTTAAAACAATGTGCCAAAATGTTGACAGACAGTTTTGTTAGGATTTCACCACACCAATCATTATTTCTATTCACACAAGGCTTTTTCTCCTAGACAAATAAATCACAAATTTCCAGATGTGAATTGTCTTTTTGTGTAGTATTTCAATTTACATAAGCAAATCACAGATCCAGGCATATGTAATATTTTGTAATAAAATACACAGATGCTCTCTGTCAAATATGCATCTTCTTAGCTTTGCTGGTCTTAGTTACCATATTCCATCTGGTTTAAAATGACTAACTATTTTTTGGTGTAAAAATACATTCTGTAACTTCTCATTCCTGCAAATATTTTGCCCCAATCTCTTAAACATGTGATTGCAAGTAAGAATTATTTTCCCTTTGTTCATGAAGATAAATTCAAGACAGAGTCAGGTGAATTCTGGATTGTCAAGAGGTGGACTAAATGCTTAATGTCTCTCTTGCAGCCCTTTAGATTACCATGACTTGCTCCATCTTTGTTGACCTCTTTCTGATTGCTCTCTCGTTCACATAGAGGGATTGATTTTCATATACACCAAGATCTGCAGGATCCATAGTGGACCTGAACCTTCATATCTGTTTAGAAAATCAGCCCCGTTGTCCTTATCTCTCCTTTCTACCACTGTCTTCTATCCTTGTATCATCAGCATGGATTTCTGTCAAGGACACTTCAGCTGGCTTGAGAAAATTGAAACAATCTGCTCCTTAGCAATTTTGTTCTCCACTCACCTTACAATGACATATAATCAATTATAAATTGATTATGATTCTCCACTTTGTAATTATTATTATTGAAATGCTTATTATAGATGTTCTATTATTCTCTAATTGCAAAATTGTTTACATTTATAAGACATCATTCAACACAGGGATGAAAGCACTTTACTGAGACATAAATAAGTAACAGTAAACAAGTATAATTAGACATTTTACATTTTAAAAAATAAAGGTTAAAACTATTTTAATCATGTCCAATAATAATACAGTCAAAACAAAAATACCTTGTAAAGATGAGTTTCGGGATTTTTCAATGTGTTGTTTCAAAAATAACAACCCAAATATAACATTAGTTATATGTTAATGAATTTTAGAGTTTAGATAGGAAACGAAATAGTCCATATCTATACCTAATTATGATGAATGAAGCCTGCTATGAAGACTTCTGTCTTCTTCTTAGTAAGTGCAAAAAGTTTCGATATTAAATGATGCAGTAACATTACCATATTTTACAAAGAAGCACAACTGTGTACTGAGCAGAGAGTGGAGCTCTGAGGGACACCACAGTTGAAACTTGTTAAGCCTGATACTGATGATTTTTACAATAAGTATATTTGACAGCCATGATATAAAAATCACACATTTCCAAATGATCCAGTTTTTAAGAAACTGTAACAAAGTGCCAAGCTGGACTGAATGTGGTGCAAGACAGTACAATATTAGAACTAGAACAGAAGTAGAAATTGGCACTCAGATTAGCGTTTCTGTGCTGTAACAGGAGTGGAGATACAGTATAGCAGTACAAAGATGCATGTCTTTATGAAACCAACTACACAACCCTTTTGCTGGAGCTGGTACTCTGGTCTCTATCAACAAATAGTTGAATATGATTAAATGAACTAGATGGGCAGAATGACCTCTTCTGAAGTGTAACATTTTTGTGTTCTTATGGGTGCCTGACTGAAATTATTGAAAGATTCATAGCAGTGTTTGTTTTACCACAACTTCTAAAGCGTCTTTGCTATGGGAGCCAGTGAAACAATGAAGGTCTCCTGTTTCCAGAAAAAGATTTATTATTTATTATTGAAACAATGACTGACTTTAATAAGGGTACTAAACATTTTCTTCCATGGATTAGGATTATTGAGATGGAATCTAAATTAGTAGTCGTACTGTAGATTTCATTTACATTTCAGCCATATTTACTGTAGCTCCTGAACAGTGACTAGTGAAGACGATGCCATCAATAAACCCTCATGCCTATCTGGACAATATCTGGATAATATTGTACTTGAAATATAGAATGCAATCTGTGTTACAATAGGCCTGTAAGATACACTGATGCAAGCAGTCTTTGTAGAAACAGCTAACTGCAATATTCTTATATTTTTCTTTTTTTTGTAAGATATGCACTTTGCAAAATCTATACATGGAAGCACATTGTTCTATAGACTTCATTAAATGACATTTAATATAATTTATATATATATAATAAATATATCCCACCCCACAGAAATTGGAGCAAAATTAAGGAATTCTGAAAGTTAATCTTGTGTGGAAAAACCATGTGTTCAGAATTTGAATACTTGGACTTAATTACTAAGTTAAGTAGCTGCAAATAACAAAATGCTACTAATTATACATTGTTTTGAATGTAAGATATACAGACATGCTCTTTTATGCTGTACTGTTTGGAAAAAAAAAACTATTTAACCTGCTGCTTTTAACATACTGTACATACTGTATGTTTTGAAGTCTCTAGTAAACTATACTGTAAAATTCAGAATGGAGAAGCATTAACTTTCAGAGAGAGGAACTGAGGCCTTGTTGGATATGGCCTAGAACTACCTTTAATCTAATCACCTCCAGGTGCACATGTATTATGAGCCTGTCCTTAATGAAACCACTGAAATCTCTGTACACACATACATCTCCCAGTAAAGTGTTTAGTAGACAGTTCAATAAATACATTTATCAACGTACAGTATACTGTACAGATCACTTTACAGAGAATGTGCATTTAAAATATAACATGGCTTGCACAATAAGGAAAAAACAAAAAATACACTTAATGATTACACCTGCTGTAATGGTGAAAGAGTTGTATTCAAGGCACTTACTTTGAGAACAATTAATCTTCTCACATTGTTCTCAGTCAATAGTAGGTTCTAGATATACGGTACAGTAACACAATACTCACCCATAACAGCCAAAGCTGTAGCTTTTATCAATTCTTTCTTCATGGACTCTATAACTTCTAGATTACTGCCATCTAGGTTACATCTGTTAATGGTTCCATTTCCTGAACTGATCCAGTAAAGCTTGTTTGTAGCGTAGTCTATTGACAGACCTGCAATAAAAGAGATGTTACTGTACCTTCTGAGTTTACTTTTTTTACTACCGTAGATTATATGTCCTATAAGCAAAACATCCTGATATTTTAGTATTACATTGAACTGTATTCACAAGAAGGGAACACAGAAAACTGGATTCTTTTAAACAACACATTGAAAGTATAAACATATTTTAAGACAATAAAAAAAGCTTCTTTCACTATATACTTTCCATTCCACTTTTCACTTATGGGGAATAGATTAATTATACTGTAATTATCAGTATGTAAAAAAAACTAGAAACAACAGTTTAAAGAAAAAAATATCATAAAGTACAAAATCACTAATTTATGTTGATTTAGCTCTCAAAAAGCACAGAAAATAGCAATGATTGGTAATTGTATGTAGAAAATCTTTAATGCACTCCTAAGGGTGATTTATGTTCCTTTAAATGAGATTTCCTCAAGTGACAATGACAGTTCTTCTTTAAGGCAAAAGCAGTTCACCAATGTGGTTCATCATCTGTGTGCAGTTGATCTCTTGCAGCAAGAGAATTTACACTGATCTGTGCTGTGCTGTATGTGCAAAGGGCAAATGATCTGCATGTCTAATTAATTGCAATAATTCCCAAGATAACATGACAATTATAATTGGAGTTATTTCAAAGTTGGTTTCCTTTCCTTATCGTATGTATAAAATGTCAACAAAGATTTATGGTGCCAATATCAGGCTGGTGGAAAACAGGATCAGTATGTTTAAGAAACTAGAAATATGACCTTGGGCTATTATGACACTAACCGAAAGAAAGTCTTAATAAATCTTCACATGCTATGTGACAAGGTTGTAAAATAAATGAGGTTCTTTAACAGGCTCAGGGGACTCAGTCACCAGTGCACTACTACATTGACCATATGGAACCAAAGGCCATTGGCTATATTGTGATGTTTCACCAATGAACTGTATTTAATACTGTCAGGCGGATTACTTATTAACCAGACTTCCCAGTCTGAGTGAGGGTAGTGGGTGCTTTTGATTTGATGCCAAAAATGAACAGAGCATCAGATCTTCTCTAACATAGTTCATCTGGTACTGATAAATTGTGACTGAAAATGGAAAATCACTGTTTACTGGCTGTCAGCTTTCATCATCATGGTGTGTTTTAACAAAATGAAACCCTTCTGTACAATTCCACATTAAATTTACATGAAACAGCAGATTCAAAGAGACTGGAAAAAAAGCTTGCATATATCAGTCTATGGTCTAAAAATGGCAACACTTTTTAAAAATCAAAAGTAAAATTTGCAAGGTCATTCACATTTATATGATCTGTATAATTAAGGTCAAAGCTTTTAAAATATATATTTACAGTACAATAAAGTAAGCTATTATTATTATTCATTACCTTTTTTTAATTTGAATTTCTAAATACCACTTTGTCATTACTACAAAAGATATCAAACAGCCCAGTTTCCCACTAAAACCTTCAGACCAGCATGGCAGAGTGATGACTACATGCCCACATCCTCTGAAATGTGCACACACAGGAGAGCTAAACATGTGATGAAGGACTGACATGACTCTCACTGCATGATTATGGGACTCAGTAAGGCACAAGAGGGCTGCTGCTTCATGTTAAACCAAAGAACCCCTGACTGACTTCAGAAACAAATATCATTTTGAAAGACGAATGGCACAAGAGAAGAAAATGTTCTAGATTTACCAACAGGTTCTCTCTGGTTCTGGTGCAAGATCTTACTGTTACTGCCATCCATATTTGCCATGTTAATTGTGTTTCCATCAGTCCAGTAGAGCTTCCTGAAAAAAACAAAATGAATAACATCCCTCGCAATACTTGATAGAACAAAGGACCCTGATCACAGAATCTCTAGGTATAGACTCTGACTCTAATTTGTTTGAAGTGCCTTAAATAGGCATCGTATTTATTCATCAGATTGTATGCCTAAGCTACTGTACCAAACCAATAAACATTAAGTAACACAGAATCCAGATTTCGTGTGACAAAAAGCTGCCTGAAGCAAAAATAATAAATCTGCTACCACTAGAAACCTGTACTATGTTGCATTGAATAAGTGATGTTGTGTCTACAGTATGTTGTGACCGCAGTGAATGGCTAGAACATGTATAAATGAATAACCCTGGGCATGAGAATTATGTTTAGCAGCATGACTGTAAATGTGTGCTCCAACACAGACTGACATGCAGTTACTATGCTACTGTTTAGTTACTGACTTAGATAGCTTGGGCTCAGCTAACCAAGACCTCTCTTGTGTTTGCACTCTCCTTGGCTTGGATGTATGCTGCAAATTATCACACTTGAATGTGTCCAATTACAACCTTCATACAAGTAATACCTTCCTTCTCATTATTAGAATGTTTATGATCAATATATCACATTTCTATTTATTCTGCACAGTTATTAGTGTTGAGGCCTTGCCGGGCTGGGGCCCTGGGTTCAATTCTGGACCTGGGGTGCTGTCTCTGTGAAGTTCTAAGTTCACGTGGCTTTCCTCTGGGTGAGAGAGTCTTTATTATCCCTGGGGGGAATAATGTTAAGGTAATTTGTTAAGGGAAACTGCAGCCTGACGTCCTTTTTTATACGCCTCGAGGTTGTGATTTTAAGGTACTCTGGTTTCCTCCCACATTTTAAAAACATACTGTTACTGTTAGGGTAATTGGCTTCTGGGGAAATTGGCCCTGGTGTGAGAGTATGCATGTCTATGTTAAAATCACTGATTTTAATTAAAAAAAAATTTTGACACCTGGCCAAAAGCCTACACTCACTTGGCCCTTAAACACTTTCTGATCTCATGCCCCAGAATCTCTCACAGCAGCAAAACTTCAAAAGAGTATCACTGACAAAATACAACCTCAAATGGAAAACAGAAAATTAAGTTGTCACTTAATTGGATATATCTGTCGTATTATGTATAAACCTGGTTTCTGCTAGATACTTTGCAGTGCAGATTATCAAAACTAGCTTACAGCTAAATTGTGGATAAACCAAGAAAATCACTGAAGATTAAAGTAATTGTGGTGTAGCCAAAAAGTGGAGAAAAAAAACAAATATTCATACAGTACAGCAGATGCGTATGTTCTACTTATTTCTATATTATACAAATTATGCATTCTGTTTATTTATTATACATTGGTGTTGCTTCAAAATCTCCTGTAGTCACATCCATCCATTTGTTAGGATTTTTCTCACTTAATTCCAAGAATGTTGTATTTGTATAAGACCATATCAATAAAATAATTTTACAATTTGAAAGGTGGTCATTTACTCCTTTTAGGTTATTTTCAGTGATTAATTAATCTGATGAACTCATCCAGCATTTTTTAAATTCAGAGTTAATTCAGAGTTATTTTTTTTTAAATCCCAATTCCAATTGACAAGATACAGTATATTGTTCCAGAAATATTGTTTCAGGACTAAATTCATACAAAAGAAGGCTTTCAAAGTATACAGTGTTTATTGCACAATGATGTCTGCTAATTGTAGATCATTTTTATATTTAAATATAATATTACGAAACCTAGAAAAACAACAGGAATCCCACAAAATCATTCACAGTGCTTACTGTATGTGAGCACTGAGTAGTTAAAGGTCCTGATTTCACTGGTGTCTTACTTTTCTTACATAATATTTTAACACTTAAGGACATGGAGATCACAAAAGCCTTAATGTACCCCTTTGAAGGATGCAGCACGAGACACTTGGGTTTATCAATCCCATGGATGACAGACGTCTTGAGGGATCCATCCAAGCGAGCAACACTGATCTGTGTCTCGTCATTCTCGGAACTTATCCAGTACATGTTTCTTGACAGCCAGTCTATAGCAAGCCCACGGACGTTTAACATGTCTGAAGAGGAAGAAGTGCTTTTAGCAATACAACTATAAAACAACCATAACATTTATTATTCTATGATTTATAATTAATTCTTAAATAACTGGCTATTTACAGTATAGACAAAGACCTCTTCCCTCTCCATTCCTTTACCATTTAGTGTAGCACTCCGAGATGAATTGATTGTATTAACCGGTTTAGAGTTATTAACTGTCCAGGAAATGAAAGCACTGTAGTTACAGATCCACGCCGGATACTGCACCAGAACGCGCTGAGCACATCACACTCCAACACACTGCATTGTGCTATTTTTTAAATATTCTCTTGTGGAGCAGCACTGCTTTGTAAAATCGCCAGGCAGATCAGTGAATGCTTAATGTGGCATGTGGAGGCATTTGGGCTGTTGCCTGAAAATAGCTGCTTTTAAATCCCGGTCAACACTGAGCCTGCGACAATTTTTCCAATAATGGAATTTAAGTTGTATAGTGTTTAGATTTCTATTCATTTTATACTGTATATATAGTTTCTTATTATAGCTTGTTGTGAATGTGATGTGCTTCTTTCACGTTTACCTTTGCATTATATGATCTTTATTTTTTCTCAGGAAACAATCTTACTTTAGGTTTTGATTATAAAAATGTATTTCACACACACTGCTCTATCTGTATTCAATTGTTTAATATTTTTTTCATACCACATTTATATTTGTATATGCTATCAAGTTTCAACCTATCTGATGTTAACCTCTTTATTGTTTACAATCAAAACTGAATGATTACTAAGCTCAATTCAGAGTGCACACCTTGGTCACAAATGAGACAAGAAAGATGTTTTTGTCCTCTTTACTTCATTAACTAAGATCATGACAAGTACATTGCAACTTTTACAAATGTTAAACTTCTGAAACAATTGAAATAATAACACCTGAAATGCAGTACCTTAAATTGAGAGTAACTGGGACATTCTGATAAAGTATATTGTTTAGGAAGCATCATTGCAATCAGACTATCCCAAAATCCAAATCTTCCTGTTAAAAAACTATGGAACACTCTGCTTTACTGTGCTTCACAAGTTATGACCTAAGGCTGCAGCTCTGATTACCAGCTGCCTGCCCAAAGTCTCACATTTAAGCCAAAAGAGTTTCTGTCAGCTGAAAACATGTGTGATGTGTTGCTTTAGGTTCAGGGCTTCAGCTGGCTTGGGAGAGAGCTACTTTAATCTGATTTACTTCGCCACATTACAGAAATGAGACAGGCCAACAGATGTCTGGGAAAACTAAGACCAGTGCATTGCAAAAAGCAAACACAGTAATATGTAACGTGATAAAAAGACATGTACTATATTAGTTCCCTTAAAACATTTACACACTGGGATGAGTTTGGAAATTCTGGAAATTAGACTGAAACTGAAAAGAAATAAGTTTTAATCCAAAAATAGAAAGAAACATGAATCTAACTTTATGAATTGCATAACCATTTTTATGTTAAAAACATTTTGTCTTGTTCTGATATCCATGTCCAAGTTTAAGTTACAGTGTACTGATGAGACCAAATAAATTACCTAGAATACCTAGAGCAAATCAAAACTTTACAAATTTGCAAATGAATACTTATTGAAGCCAAAAGGCTTCCATCTTACAGACAACTGTCTTCACTTACTTCATTTGGAGTACATGATCAATATTTGGCGCAAATTGCCATTTTGGACACCTGAAATATCTGCAACACTTGTGTACTGTATGTGAGTGCTTGTGTGTGTAATCTGGATCCAGGAGAACACAAGAATGACACATGATCCCCGATAGGTTTTCATAGTATTCCACAAAAGAAAAAGACTGAATTATGCAATGTGACATGGAAAGAAAGTAAAACTTTCTTGCATTGCAAAAGTTAAACTTTTAGTTTTCTCAAGGGAATCTTACATTGAGCAACTGATATCGATTTTCATTGCTTAAAAATCTTTATTACAGTCTAGGATCAAAAATGTGATCTACAAAAAGGTTTTTAAAGTTACTGCTGTTATTTTCAAAAAGCATTTCTTCTTACCTCCGGACATGATTGTCTCTAACCCAGTTCCATTGACAAAAGCTCGCTTGATTGTTTGGGTTTTCACATCAGCCCAATAAATCCTCTCCTCAAAAGCATCATAATCCACAACAGTCACATCATCAATATCAGGAACAGTGAAGGCTGTTATAATGTTCAGATATGGATTATCTATATCAACTCCACGGATTTCTGAACGTCTAGCATACAAGAGGAATTTCTTCAGGGCTATTAAAGAGAAAAATAAACAGAAATATTAAATTCTCCCTGAAATACTGTATACAGAGGTCAGGTCTATATGGGTTGCTAAAGATGATGTAGCATCATATCCTTATAATATAAAGTACTTCAGTTCATATAGATATCAATTAACAATCAGTCCATAGATTTGAAAAAGACAACTTACCCAAATATTTAATAACAAAGTTTTCTTTCACCAACATTTTGTTTGAAACGAACTCAATGTGTGCCATTTTACTGTTGTTCCAGAGAGGAACACAAGTGAAGAGAAATGTTTCGGTGGAGAGCCACATCAGCATGTGAAGGGCAAAGGAACAATTCAAGGTTGTTTTAAAAAAAATGCTTGAAAGCTTACAGACTCCACACACTCAGCAGTGAAGCTATATATATATTAGACATATGGAGATGAAATAAGCTTTCTCTTGATGAAAAAAGCACAATGAATGAAAACTTTTGCCCATTTTCTTGCTTCCCAAGTACGAAAGATGTTTTCATCTACATCATCACATCTTGCCATAATTGCCGAAGATCCATTCATCCATCATGAGAAAGCTGCTTATCCTAGTGAGCGTCACCACAGGCTGGAGCCTACAGAATCTTAAAATCTCTCTAAAAACTGCATCACAGCACAGTCATGGCAAGTGTCTTCAATTCACCATGCATAGCGAGAAACCATGTACGGTAACAGTGCTTCCTTGTTCATTTTGCATGCTGCAGTTTTTCCAGCAACAAGGTCCTTCTCAGAGAAACACATTTCACAAAGCCATCAATTCTAGGACAGCATTGTTTGGACTCCCTATACACAAAACCATGTTTTGTATATTTACAGTAACGTACAGTATATCAGTGGAATGCAAACTGAGATACAGTTGAAACTTTCAAAGTAGTACAACTACTGGAAACATAATATTTAACTCATATATAGTAATTTTCTTTTTCTAAAATTAACCTTATTAAGACTTTCCCACATACAACCACTATTTAGCTACAGGAAAAATCTAGATAAAACAACAGTAACATGTATATATATATATGGTGTATTGCATATCTACATATAAATCATAAAGGATTCAGCATGTGAAATTAATCATAATTTATAATGATTGTCCAGTATTTACTTGTTAAATGTATTTTTCGTACAGTGAGTATTCTACTGATATACTGTAAAAATTTTAGAGCCTTTTAAAAACATAAGCTGTGTTCAATATAAATACTAAAACAATTAATATTCATTTAATTCTTGAAGTCCTAGTTCATCTTTCAAAGCAGGGTAATCCAGCCTTTTTTACATTCTAGCTCAGGAAATTAGAAAATATCACCAGGGAGACTTTCGGAGTTCCAGGATTGGTAGATTTAATTTTATGAATCTGCAGCCTCTTCACTGTCTTTCTACTTTCATTTTGTTCTCTATCCTTAGTCATTCAATTCCTGCTTCCTCAATATACAGTCTGCCACTGTGTGGCAAGCTGCCCTTCACTGATAAAATGTATATATTCAACCATGCGCCTGTGATCTTTAACCAAGACCTTCAACAATGGGAAAGAAAATTACTTTTGTTGTACCTTTGAGCTGGAGAATATTAAGAACTGTATAATATCCCTAGGACTCCATGAATTCTGAATGAATGATTTTTTTTCATTGTAGGACAAATATCTAAGTTTTTTTTCTTCCCCCACAGACTGCAGCCTCCCTCCCAGGCACTGACATCTCTTTCTTGCAAAGGTAAAGGGTCCTTTTTGAGGCAGCGTGGATTAGGATGAGCTCAATTTCACGTTCTGTGAGTTCCTGGTCTCTTACCAAAGCAGGATCTGTTGTCAGGAGCCAGCTTCATGAGATGTGGGCAAGCGCAGGCCGCAGTGCAGTTGTAATTGATCAGGCACAAGTGTGTGCACGGTCCCCGTCCGCCGTTGCCTTCACAGGGATTGGAGGCTGGACGAAAGCAAACAACAGCTGCCATCACTGTTTTGCATGCCGAGCCGGAAGTTAAACCTACCTGTCTGCCTTGCATTTTCACTCCTTATAAGCAATAAGGGGGCAGAGTGGTGGCTCTGTGGCTAAGGATCTGCGCCTGTGGCGGGAAGGTTGCCGGTTCATATCCCGCGGCTGGCAGAGGAATCCTACTCCGTTGGGCTCCTGAGCAAGGCCCTTAACTCCAACTGCTCCAGGGACACCGTATAAATGGCTGACCCTGCACTCTGACCCCAAGCTTCTATCACTTTCTGTGTCTGCATGTCTCATGGAGAAGAAACTGGGGTATGATGAAGGAAAAGACAAATGCCTAATACAAGAATTGGCCAATAAAGTGATCTTATAAATTGATTTCATGAATTGTACATTTAAAATAAAACCTAGCACACAAAGAAAAGAGAAAATTCTACACAGCTTCAGCAGACCTTCAGAACATTCAAACACAACTCCATAGGGATTTTGATTCACATTTCATCAAAAGTATTGTCTTAAGCCATTTTCAAACAATATTCTAAATTACAGCAAGTGAAGCAAGCTTATATTAACAGTTTAATTTTCAGACTAAAATTTGACTCATCCTGTCTAGATTCTTTGCCCCAGTTCTAACTTACAACTTTCTTTCTACATAATTGTTTTAACTTCAGAAATATAGATTGGTACTATAGATACAAAAAAGTTTTGCTCTGATGACTAATTTAGCTTTTATTCAGGAAATGAATAAAGAACCACACAACCTTTACAATCTGTTGAACAGCCACTTCAAAGGCTTGCTAAAATGCTGACTTCTTGATTTCTGAGGAGCTGTTCTAACCACCTCTCCACTCTTAGTAAGGTTTGGATCTAAAATCATGTAGTTGACATTTTTCACGTTTATATTTGAGTAGATGTCAGAGATTTGCAGAGGTAGAAAGCCAATTTTACACTGTAGAGCCAGAGACCACAGCTGACCCAGCAGTGTAAAATGGTAGAAATTGTCTCTAATAAAATTCATTTACTCCAGTGTGACCTCACCCAGGAGCAGCTCTGATAATACTAAGCTTATAGCTCGTAAAATAAGCCCTAAGAAAGAGTGGAAATCAGGATGGCTGTATATAGATCTGTTGTAGTTTACTGGGGGATGATACATCTACCTCCACCATGGAGGGGAAAGTTGCATTAGTCATACAAGTCTCAAGTGGAATACTATGAAATGAAAGGTCATATGTTTAAGCTGAGCTGAGTGGAACATCCCACTCCAAACAGCACATTTCAACTTCTCCTCAGTCTTACACTGGTCCTCGCAATGACATCTAAAATACCAGTCATAACCATAAAATTCATAACGATCAAACACAGGCTTTCCACAGTCAGTGACTTTTATTTACAGTATTTCCATCCAAGTTCTGCTTTTGACAACAAAAGATGCTGAAGTCTTCAAGAGGCTGGACTCATAAGGTGACCTGATGGGACTTCTCAAAACCAGCTGTGGTGTCTTATAGTTCCATCCACAAACACATTCATTCATAAAAGGGAAAGTTTTCATTTCTCACCGATCATGGAGATAAAAGCCAAGCTTAGGACCAGCTGAGAGTAGCTCTTGTTCAATCTTAATTGCTATCTTCCAGGGATGAAAAAGGCATAGCTTGTAAACACCCAGTTAAAATCTGAATCCTGCTCTCAGAATACAAGATTACTTGAAAAACTGGTGTTGCATATTAAGAACGGTTCTTGCAGTTCAGTGTTAAGGCTTGTTTTCAAAATAGAATCAGACAAAAAATTCAAAATGTAAATCAAATAAATAAAAGTGAATATGTGACATGGATTTAATTAATATGCTTTTTTACCACTGGGACATTAAAAGTGGAGTAGAAGTGCTTATTGGCATCCACAGACACGCAGACTAATTTGTTTTTACTTATCTGTGCAGCACAATCTCAGATTGCTGGAACTTAAAAAAAAGACATCTGTCATCTTACAGCTGCTGGCATCACAAAGCCAACAGTTCATTTCTACTGCAGAAAAATAAACTGATATAGAGCATTTTGAGTAAACACAAGGAAGTAAGAGCATTTTCAATAAAGCCAACAGCACAACAAAAGAAATTACACCTCTGTACAGTATGCACTGTACAGTATGTGTGTTTGTAATGAAGTCAGAAAAAGTGATAGACAAATGTTTCTTCTTTAGTTAACTGCTCCTTTGCTAACTGCTAGAGCTGACCATCAAGTGATTCAGCTTATTGTAAAATATAAGGTTGAGGGTTTGGTATCAAAATTTTAGATTTATATTTAATGTAAATGGCCAGCCACCAGCTGATCAGTTTTAACTGATGGCCACAGATACATTTCATGCATACCACTGACTCTCTAAATTCAAATTCAAATTCAATGAGTGAAGTAATTTCTCACTTCTGTACCCGACTTGCTATGAATATGAACTTTTGAACTAAAGTTTGTTCAAGGACAATATACCTGAAAATCAAAAGAACACTTCCTTTGTAACTTGTGGTCATTATCAAATAATAATTAGAAAGCATAATATGGCAATTTTTTAATGATTTCCAATTTCAGAGCCCCGAATGCTATATTTTTACCATGGATATCACATCTCTTTACACCATCATTCCCCATAATGACGGCCTTACAGTCCTCAAGCACATGCTGGACAAACACACAGTGCTTGATCCACCCACCCACACCCTGGTATGCCTTGCAGAATTGGTCCTCACACTGAATGCATTATCATTCAATAACCTTTTTTACCAACAGGTTAGTGGAGTTGCCATGGGCACCAGAATGGGACCCAGCCATGCCATTAATTTTGTCGGCTGGGTAGAAGAACACTTCTTTGCTACCTACACTGGCTATGTCCCTGACCTCTAGAAGCGTTACATGACTGTGTCATGTGCTGCCAAAGGCTCTAACGACCAGCTTGAGCACTTTCTGCATCATTTCACCAACTTCCACCCATCCCTCAAATAAACAGTTAACACTTCCACTACTCTTCCATTTCTAGACATCAACTTCTCCATTAACCACCCCTGACTCTCTACTTCGGTCTATTGCAAACTCACAGATTCACACAGCTATCTCCTGTATAGCTCATCTCACCTCATACACACTAAAAACCCGATTATGCAGCGACGACATCTATTTCCAGAACCAAGCCCTCAAAATGTACTCTTTTTTCATCAATAGAGGATACCCCAGCAGTGTTATTGACAGTGCCCTTGCCCGAGCCAAAAACACCCCTCGGACCATCAACTCAATCAGGAACTCCCACCATAACAACCGCATTCCTTTGGTGCTTCCATACCACCCCAACACACTTCCTATCCCCAGGACTATTAACGACAACTTTTCCATCCTACAGGATGATCCCTCCATTGGGGCCCTCTTTTCTGACTGCCCCATCATCTCATATCGCCGACCACCTAATCTGTGTGACCTTCTTGCTCACAGGTCCCTTGACCATCCACACCAGGCACTTTCCCTTGCAACAGAACTCGCTGTATCACCTTCAAATACACATCTAACACCACATTCATTCAAGGCCCCTCAGGACAATTCCGGATCACCCAAATGGCAAATGGCTTATTTACTTCATCTCTTGCAGTAAATGCCCAGCCATCTACATTGGAGAAACAGGAAGGAGACTCGGAGGCCGCTTCAGAGAACATGTCAGGGCAGTGAAGATTAAAAATTTCTCCCAGCCCATTGTTTCTCATTTCACCTCCGACGGCCATGACCACTCTAATCTCTCCGTCTGTGTTCTCAAAGACGGTTTTCCGAACTCATACAGTACATCAGAAAGACTACCGAAACCAAACTTATCCTGCAGCTAGGATCACACCTTCCCCCTTCTCTTAACGACAGACTACTTTTCTTCTAAATTCTCTCCATTCATTGAAAGTTTCATTTCACACCCCTCTTCACCTATCCTGACTTCATACCTCCTGATTGGCCTCTCTTTCTGTCCTCTGCTCCCGCCCCTCGCTCCTCCTCTCTCCCAGCTTTTGTTCTCCTGCTACATTACCTTTGCTTACTGCCCTGTCTTTCTCACACCTGAAAAAGGCTCCACGACTGGAACATTGTGTTTTCTTTCTTCTCTTTTCAGCATGGAATAAACATATTACTTGTTCCTTTGCAGCCTACGCATGCTGACGCAGCTACCCACCTGAACTTATATGGCAATTAATGTTTTGTATTAATAGTAAATACATTGTATGTACAGGAGTTAAATAAGAGAGAGAGAGATGACCTCTCTTTCTTTGACTCTTCAAACAAAGTCACAGGAGAAACCTTTGCATCTATTGTAAAACTCAGTTTCTGGATTCAAGAAATTTTCTACTACCCAGCTGCTGTCCCATATACATTATAGATTAAATGTTTGTGCAGCAAGTGACCAAAGCAAAACTTGCTTATGTTTTGTCTATATAATCTGGAAACATTTTTGGTGTGATCCTAGCAGCACTGTGGATTACATACCCACAATTAGATACCCACATTTAAAATTTATTTTCATTCTGGGATGCCACACATTGAAAAAAATTGAATACTCACCAAAGCCTTCAGCACAAAAACACTCAGTGAAAGAACAGACTCACATCCAGTGGTTTTTAAGGGGAAGTGGCAGATCCACAGTACAAATGAAGAGCAAATATCAAACAGCTTTGAAAAGACCAAGATTCAAGCCTTTTTCAAAAACACAGCATGTGTACAGAATGTAGCCTGGAAACCTGCAAAGCACTTTCTTTCATCTCTTTTCTGATAGTACCTTTGTTCTTCAAACAAGCATCATGTTATTCAAATAATTGAACCACAATGTCATTCTCTATTTTTTAACTGAGGTCAAATGATTTTTTATTGTAACAGACAACTCCAAATGGATTAAACAGTTCAGTTAATTTACTTTTATTACTTTTGAATAGTAATGGCCATTAAAAGCCTTTAACACAATTTAATAATTTGTATTAAACCTTTTGAAAAATAATAAATGTATAATTAAACTTTGCAAGTTGCCAAAATAAAGTAATCAAGGTCTACTTGTAGAATTATGCAAATTGAGATTTTAGGTTTAACAGCTGGTAGTTCCAAGCTCTCAGGAATACCAAGCTGGAACAAAATCAAAGAATGATCTAACTATTTTTTTGCAATTTGACATAATTTATTCACTCATCGTTCCAAGAAGGATAAATTAAACCTATTAGGGCAATAAAGAGTCCTTATGAGAAGTAAGCTGTATTTCTGACCTAAATCTTTTTCAAGGATAATGACACTAAAAATCTTCCCTTTAACAAAATGACCAAATGAACACTGCATTTGTAACTTTGTCATTATAAAATAAGAATCAGGAAGTATTTTATAGTAATTAATGTTTTGCCATACAAAACAAATGCATTGGTTGTGTACAGAGTTTAAATAGGAAAGAGAGGTGACTTCAAGCTTCTCTAATCCTTCAAACAAGGTCACAGGATAAATATTTACATCTGTCTTGGAATTCAGATCCTGGGTTCTTGCGCTGTGGCATTCTTTCAGCTGTCTGAATTGTGTTTTAGTCTTATACACATTATACAAGAAATCCTTTTCTTCTTACAGAAGAAGCTTAAGATCTGATAAAGTGGTGAAATGTGCATAGCTCAAGACATGACGTGTCCTGTTCCTGGGCTTGAAGTTTGATAACAATATCTGTTTAGAACAACACTTCAATCTGAGATTTGGATTCTTACCAGAGAGTAACGTATATCTAACACATGGTTTATATATTTTAGATAGTCACAGTCCTCAACTGGTTTGAGAACAACATGAAAAGGTAAGACTTTCATTACTGTGTAAAGTTTCCTAAGTATCACTTAGAACCAAAGCACAACATTCACCAGAAAAGCATAACTGCACAACACTAAACAAACTAGATTTTCTCCTTTATTCTCTCAAATCCATCTGTTAAGTGTATATTTTGTATTCTCTGTGTTGCATTCTGTTTATTGTTCAATTGTATCTGCACAGAACTATCGAAATTCATACAGTTATGTTTCGGCATTTTACAATATTTTTTCCCATCGCCCTTCATTTATAAGAATTATTTTTGATAAAGGAGTCAACTGGAGAGATGTCAATATTTTTTTTTCAGAAAAAAAACTTCCCATTGATTTATTTTCTAACAGCGTGATTGTACTGTATGAATGCAAGCTGATCAAAACTTCAGGACTGAGAAAACAATAACAGGAGAAGAGGAAACAATTTGCTTGATTCAATATACTGTATGTTTCATATTCATTCAGATTTAACAGACTCTTCAATTCCAATACACTTAACTGTAATATATACCTAAAAAAACAGGTCAAAGGCTGCTTTTTAATTAAATCAATCCTCAGTTACAATTGTGAGCCTTTTTCTTCCTCCTCTAGGTATTCCTTAGCTGCAGGAAAGGTGGCCACATACTGTACTTGCTTACCATGAGGTTGTCTGCTGGGATGGAAGATCTCCAGGTCGAAAGGCTGAGCACTAGTCTTCTGAATCACTGTCACATTGTGGCCAGTCCACTTGTTGGCCTTTGCCAGAGTGTTGGTCCTCCAGTCAGTCCAGTACACATTGCCTCCAAAGAGGGACACAGCAAAGGGGTGTGATAGGTACTCGTGCCCTCTCAGGATCTCTAGAATGTCACTGCCATCGTACTGGGCGGAATAAATGGCATCGGACCTGTTGGAAGAAAAACCCCAATATCAAAAGGGAATCCTACAAACAAGGCATTGCTGACACTTCACACTAGCAATGATAAATGATTTTGTGAAATTTCACAGAACTCATTTACTTCCTTGTCAGTTGAGCTACTGACAAGAAACTGTTGTAGGAAAATGTATTAGAATTATATGATTGCATTTTCAAAACAGCAAGTAAACTCTTAAAAAAACATGCATTCACAAGGATTAATTTCCGTTTATATTAAAATATTGGATGCATGGTTTTGAACACAGCAGGTACAGAAATCATATACAGTATCAGACTCATTCTTTTCACTGAGTGTGCTATTCTTCATGAAAGGCTTATTTAGGTTAATTGTCCCTTTGTTTATCTATGTGCATTATATTTTGAGCTATAAACTCCTGTGTTGAAGGAAATAAATTGAGCCTCTTTATCAAAACAACTCACAGATGCAGAAATATATTTGTACGGTAGTTACAGTAGATCTTCCAAGTCATAATGAATGCATATGTCATATAAACTTGCCAGATTATTTAGCTCCACTGAAATCTAAATTAAAGTTAATACTTATGTACTGTAGGCAGGTAATGTTTCCATCACTTAATCTACCTAGCTTCTCATTGTCACATTCCTTGTGAATACAGTACATCTCATTAACTAGCTCACACATCTAGGAGATTCAAGACTGGTAGGCTCAAATATGTCAATGATCATAGTGTCTGCAGACTGTGTAAAAACAGCACCACCTGTTGTAGCACCTTCCAGTTTATATGTGGATGTCTGCATTAAGTACAGTTTGTTCCTTTTATTTTTAATGATGCATAACATACTGTACGTACACAAAAGCTTTAAAAGAAACCTATATTTTATAACTGCGAGAAATTAAATCGGAACAGGTTATTGGAAAAATGACAAAATATTTTTGCAGCAAGTGCATTAATATTTTATTGAACGGAGATGATATAGACATATTCATTAGGCTCACAACTATCTCTTATCAAGAGGGCTGATCACTGTGAACTTATAGACTGGTAGTCATGTACAGTATGTCCGACATTGCAAACAATACAAGCTTGCTACTGTGTTGCTTGCTTTGCACTGGTTTGCAGATGTGGTCTTGCGGGATTCTGTCCCATTCCTCAAGTAAAGCCTGGAAAGCCATGCGATTGTCCACTGGTCTCTGAGCCCAGCTCATCCCACAAGTGTTCAATGGAGCTTATTCTAGCACCTACAGTAGGACATCTGTGGCATATCTGTCACATTCTCAGCTCACAAGCCATTGTTACTGAAGCAGCATGAGGATGTAGAATGTACAGGGTACCTCTGGAATGCTATCAGGTCAACATTTCATGATGAGCTCACAGGAAAGACAGCAAGTGTACCAATGTAAAGCTTTACAATCCAGTGGCCATCAATCACTGCAAGTAGAGTTCTGTAGAGAACAGACACTCCTTCTCTGACCAAGACACATGGACCTTTCCCTCGATTGGTCTGTTGTATACATCAATTAAAGTATCACCACACTCACTGACATCCATCAGTGTGATCTACTCAAAACCTTCATTCATCACTAAGGAAGACTTGGCTTCACTGGTGTTCTTCCAAGGTAGTTTTCCAATATACTGTTGGCACAAAGGTACAGTTTCTTTACAAGAGGGACATACTGTATTGGTACCTTTCTGTGTTTTTCTTTCTTGATTTTAGTGGATTTAACATTCAACACATTAAATTGCCTCATCACCCAAGCCCAGTCGACTCTCTCACTATGAGGATATTTAGTGCTTATGCAACAAAGTCATGTGGATTGTAAAACACTTACTCACTATTAAAAATAAAACACATTATGTTTCTAAAAACTTCCAGAGTGCTAAGATTCTTAGTGTAATATTTTAGATTATAGTTAAGTTTCTGTCCATTCTAACATTGTTTCTGTCTTTAGCACTAAAAGGGTAATTGCTCACCGAGCATCTGTCCACACTATTCTCTTTTCAAGGTGGTCTAAGGTAAGTCCATTTGGCCATGCTCCCATTTCCATATCTTTAAAAACAATCCGCCGTCCAACGCCGCTCATTGAGGCTGCTTCGATTCGTGGGAATGTGGCATCCCAGTCCGTCCAGAAAAGAATTCTAAACAAAAAAGAGCTGGTTAAAGCCACCTTTGATGAATACCTATTTTAACAAATACCACTTCTTTATAGTGTATCACAACTATTATGTATACATTTTCTTTTGTCTCTTCTCAGCGGGTAGCAGCATTAATATTAACAATAATATTCTTGCATTTCTCACTCTTGCATTTCTCAGGTCTGGAGCATCTGGATCTCATTTCATAATATTATAGTGCAGCACAATGAATGTACTGTACAATAGTTTAGTCAGTTTTTCTACATATTTGTAATGGTTTTCGAAATATAATACTTTTGATGTTTTTATACTGTACACTGGACTATTGTTGAATTGTTTATGGCTTTGCACTCCAACAGTTATTTGTAACTCAGCATTTTATCTAAAATTCAGCTGATGAGAAACAGATCTTATAAGTACTGTAACTAAGGCTGCCCTCCCATTGTTTCTGATCTACAGCTCATTGTTGCAGTTGCTTTTAGACAACCTAGTTTTCTGTGTGATATGGGGATTCCTTGTGTTTCCCTTGGAAGACAACCAACTCCCACTTGGGGAGACCTTCGAGTTGGCTGTTAGCAAAGAAGGGTAGGCTGTCAGCGCTAGCACGTTATTTTTACAAGTAGCTCATCAGGTACACTGTTTTTTTTTCACGAATAAAAAAACAAAAAAAATCCAAAATAGTAAGTTTATTGTGAAAATAAGAGAAAAGTAATTTTATGTTATGTTATGTTCTCTCTATATAAGACTTAATAGGAGCAAAGCCTATAAAGACCTAGAGAACCAATATACATGCCTAGCACAAAGTGCTTATCATTTGGCACAAGACGTTTTCAGAACAAAAATCATTCAAGATGCTTAAACCTCATTGGTGTTTATACTGTAGGTGTACTGTATATAGAAAAGATTGCCAAGACATTCAACTGGGCAATCTGTGTTTCCTCTAGCAGAAGCCTACAATCTGGAATCCCCATCATACAGTTAATCAGTCCACACTGACAGTCATACAAGTCCAAACAAGAACATGAGGTCTTGTGCTTTTAACAGCAGTCTTTTCTAGATCTTATGAGCCCTTTATTCCCTTTTTTCTTTATAACAATGTTGTAGTTAGTCCACAGGTATTCCTTGGTTCACTGCAAAAATGTGCCAAGTGCAGCAGTCAATTTTTTTTAGATCAATAATACTTAGACAGCAATTGATAATCCTAAACCACAATTTCCTAGACTCCAGTTAGCACTAAGATTGGACTATCTAATAGTAAGAACATAAAAGTGGTGAACAGGAGATCATTTCAAACATTTATTTGATTGTATTTTGGGTCTATGATAGGTGTGTAGCTAATCTGGCTGTGGTGAGGGACGTGGCTCAATAATCTCATTGTTCTCAAATTTCTTATTGCAATTGTTTTTTTTTCTCCATTATAAAAAATAAATAAGTTCAATGTATAATTTAGTGATAAACTTTATTTTATGTAAAGCCTTCAAAAGTAACTACTAAAAACACTTTAAAGCAAGAAAACCAAGGTAGTGGAACACAATTAAAAACAAAGGTTTAGACTGCAGTGAATTTAACAGGAAACCCTATAGGAAGCCACAGCAAGAACACCATAACAAGAGTAATGTGATCCCTTGCACACGGCCTGGTCAGGATTCTGGCTGCGACATACAGAATTTCTTTCAGTGTGGATTTAGATACCCCAGCGAGTAGGGTGTTACAGTAATCATTTCTAGAAAAGTTGAATGTGTCAACCAGCTTTTCAGCTACAGTTGGAGACAGCATAGGATGTAGCTTGGCAATACTTCTGAGATAGAAGAATGATGGTTTTACTACATTTTGCATGTGTGGGTCAAACATCAAGCCTCGATCAAATATCAACACTGAGTTCTTTGATATAGATTGAAATTCAAGTACAGTGGCATCCATAGTTACTGTATGTTACTGCATTGGCTTTATATAGTTGATGGGAGGTGCCGAGAAGCATGACTTTGGTCCTTTCACACTTTATATGAAAGAAATTTTGAATAGACTGTTTGTATTGGCAGTAGTTTTTGAATGACTGCATACAATGATATTTTCTGTTTGATAAATTAAATACATGTGATGCTGCTCCACCCCTTAGAGGGGTTCCATTATGGTCGCTGGCAACACAGAACCTCCAAGACAGAGTGAATTCTGCTTCATCACAACCCTTGGTCTTCTGCCCAGGCACAATTCAACACTATTATCATATTTCAAGGGGTGCCTTCTGTAGGCCTGTCATGCTCAGAGGTCTGATCCTTATTACATTCTCCCCTTTTAAATCACTTTTACTTGTCCACATCAAACCACAGTGACTGATAGATAGCCTGTGAAATCCAGGTCATGGCTATGTAATGTGCGTAGCTTTTCTCTGTCTCTGCTGGGATTTGATCAGGGCTGGCCTCTTACATGCTCGGAGCACACACAGCGCCACCCTCTAAAAAACATTAATTTAGGTACACCACAAGAACCTGTCCTGTAAAGTGGCAGAGTTCGACCCTGCCTGTATTTTAGGAGGATGATATCAGTTCTTAACATGCTCAGTGCACTGTGTCCTGTTATAGATAGCTGTTGTCATCTCTCCTGTGTCCTGTGAGCAACTTTAAGTGCATTCAAATGGATAATTTTCCTAGCAACTAAGGTTTCATTGACATCCACCAATAATATCTGTTTGGATCCAGGTCAGGTGACAGCTGTGAATGGACTTGTTATTGTGCTGTGTTTTCATTGTTGTCATGTCATGCATCAGGTATGTCCACTGAGGATGCTGTATCTGTGTATCATTTCAGGCATTGGCACGTCTTGGTAGTTTGCTGCAATTTAGTCTCCTTTCCATCATGTAAAAGTTTCCATTCCCTGAAGGCGCAAAGCAGGTACTGTACACATCATTACTGAACCATCCACGTGGTTGACAGTAAGTGCGATTAATCTTTTAGTGTTGGCCTTTCCTCTCCATCTCTGCATGACACTGGATCTGAGCTTTTCAAACAATTCTCATTTTTTACTCATCAGACCATAGGATGTTGTCAAAACTTGTGTACTGTATGTGACCTACATGCATCGTTTTGTGTGCTGTCTTGAGGAAAGGCTTGGTTAATATGGTTAATGTCTGCCTGTTGAGGTATTTTTGTACTGTGGTCCAATGACCTTAGGCCCCCATACTCTGATAAATCAGCCTGCAGGCTCTTGGCCATTAATCTGTGGGCTTTGAGTCTCCCAGGCAATTTGTCTCCCTATTTTTACCAAGGCTTTACTAGGCCTCTCAGAGCTTGTCAGGGTTCTGATTGTACCTGTTCACTGGTGCTTCTCCATAATTTATTTTGTTGCACTTCTAGGAATATCACAGATATTGTATCTCCTGCATTTCTAGTGTTTTTTCTTCTTTTAGTAAAATTACCCAATTTAATTATTTTTTCATCACACTTACCCATATTCCTTACCGTTAAATCATTTCTGTGACTGTTTTCAGAATAATTTGTGCCTAAATAGCCTAAAATTGTAACCATTTAAGTATTATTTTTCAGTGGTTAGCATTGCATTATACAACCTTAGCTTGCAGAGGTAAAATGTATAACTGATTATTAGACAGATAATAATCCTCTCACTGCATTTCAGTGTTAAACCTTCACTGTAAAGAACTGTAAAGAGCAGCACCACAATACTGTATTGTACAATATTATACATGTGAACGTGTATTTTATGGTAAGCTATCACTACTTCGTAATTTGAGCACTGCACATATTATAGTTACTTAGTAGAGTGGCTAACCAATTTTGTTTTTCCTCAGGACCTCAGCTTTTTCCCCCATTACATATTCTTTAATAACATCCTGATACAGCAGCCTCCAACAAGAACTGAAATGGGGGAACAGAAAGGGCTGTAGTTAATGTTTTCATTTCATATTAGTGTTGATTCACCTCATTCGGAGAACTGAGATAGCAGAAGAATTTCATGCAGTTCTAAAAGGCACACTTAACTAATAATAAACCCAATTCAGCAATGCAAGCACAGTGAACACTGCATGAACACACCCATGGCCAGGGTCCAAGGCTATTGCTCTCGGGTGCTCCATTCCCCCGGCAATTAATGTTGTCCGCATGCTTCCATCCAGCTTCGCCACTTCAATCTGATCCAGATTACTGTCGATCCAGTAAAAGTTTCCAGCAATCCAGTCCACAGCCAAGCCCTCTGGGGTCGCCAAGCCATGCTTCACCACCACTTCGATTCCGGTCACACCTGCAACATCGCAGGAGAGCTCTTCAATAACAAGAGCCCTCTACAGCCCAGCACTTAGACAACCTTTCAATTTTTGAAATCTCGATTCTCATTTTACAAGCAAGCTAAAATTAATCCCAAAATCTTGTTTGCAGATTTTCTGAAAGATATTTTCCAGAAAATGTCAAGCTCCTGTGGAAAATAAATTGAAAAAAGGACCCTCTACTTCCCCAAGCATTCTATTAAACATTAAAGATTTCTCTGACTTTATATAATCAGGCTTTCTGCAATCGACCCTGGGCACTGAAGGCTTTCAGCAAGATCTAAAATATTAACAGAATGAAAAAAAAGCTATAGAAGAATCTATTCTTGTACTCAAAATAAGAGCAAACTACAGGAGGGTGTGCTGTTGACTGTGGAAGCAATTACAAACATTTATAAAAAACAGAGTAATCAGCTCCACTGATTTTTTTTTCTCCACTGAAATTGTTTTTAAACTCTCGGGTCTCAAACATACAGTATATTTAACTATTATTGTTAATCTCCCATTTAATAACATTCTGTCTCTCTGTGTTTAATATATACAGAGAATCTTTGCAATCCAACAAATTCAACTTCAGCACCCATTTGAGGATTTTGTAATGTTCCAATGTAAGCATGTATAAGCATACACAGATAAGCATTTATTTCGTCCTATCAAATTAAATATCATAATTTGATATAACCTTTTAAGACCTTTAAAGGTCTGATGCAAATTGTATTATTCACTCTATAGCTTACACATCTTGCTATAAATAACTTTAATATAATTTTCATAGAATCAAATCTTACATCCTCCTAAAAAAAGAGATCTTTTTCCTGTAAAAATATTAAGACATTTTTGCAATTTAAAAGAGGGGTCATGTGTGCAGATAACCTTTTTTCTCTAATTCATAATATGTTGCCAAGTTACTATGTTGCCAAGTCTGTTGTTAAAAGATATGGCCCCAAATACAAGCAGATGTGCTCCCTTGTGTGAATACAATACATGAAGAATGATGAAACGTACAAGAAGTTTAGAATGCTATTATTTCCAGCACATGTTCTGGGACTGATAATGAGTTCTGACTCTGGACTCCTGGACCAGTGAGGAGCTCCCACCAATACCACCCTTCCTGCCTACTGGAATAGCGGTGACTTCACCACCCGTCCTGATGTTTTCATTTGAATTCTTAAATATGAATTCATATTTGAATATATACAATGTATTTTCTTTTCCTTATATAAAAATACTCACTGTACAGAACACACATCCCACGCCAGTGAAAACAAAGTTCCTGTAGAAAAACATTAAGACTTGGTTTCCAATTCAAAAGGGTGACCAAGATCTATTACAACCCATACCTCCAGTATCAGAGAGCTTCCCTCTATAAATTTTATCTTCGACAACATCAGTCCAGTAAAGTAAGCTCTGATTAAAGTGGAAGTCAAGAGCTATGGTATTCCTTAAACCTGGAACTAGCAGGCTGTAGTCTCTCTTGTGAAGATCTATCCGTCTGATCTCATGGCGGATGGAAAAAATAATAAAAGCTTCAAAAGGATCTGAAAGAGAGAACAAATAACAGTTACTAAGCTGCAAAATTTAAAAGTACTGTCATATTGTGCACGACTTGTGTTACACTGATTCATTTCCTTGTTAGGTTTATAACTTTGTAAAATGTGAAAATGACAAACTAAAGCTGCTATGGTTTTGGCTTGCTGTTTGCCTGAGCCTCCTGTCCAATGGAATCTGTCATGAATGATGTTCTTGTCATCCCTAACTGACATGTGAATCAAACTTCGCACTTAATCCGGGCCTCAGTTACCAAGAGAATTAAGACTGCACAGCATCACCTTCTAAATCTGCCAGCTGTAACTGTGTAGCCCGGGGAAAAACCCTTAAAATAATTGTTCTCAAATCCAGTAATTTATATTCCAGATACATATCCATTGTGTAACTTGTATCTCTGTGAAATATTTCTTGTCTCTTAAATAGTAGAGATAAGGAGGTAACTATGAACCTTTGTCCTAGTGGGATGTCTTTAGTCAAGCCATCCAGACAGGCTTCTAATACCATTTGAGAGCACTTCATCTATTGCAAGGGAGTTAAATATTAATAATAATTATGACTCCCAACATTTATTCACTTTTCTCCCGGGTCAATCACAAAGTGCTTTACATACAGGGGAGGACCCATTTCATCCACCACTGAAGTGTGTCATCAACCTGGGCAGACGTTCTGTCCCAGCAGCCCCACTGCAGATCAGGTGAAGAAGTGAGAAAATGAATTCGTCACTTGAATTAGAGGAGGACTTTAGGGAGGTCAGTTGCACTGTATGTTTATTAGAATTGATTGGAATTTACCTACAACGCTGAGGCGACTCACGAATAGTGCCGTGGGATCTTTAATGACCAAGGATTCAGGATTTTGCTCTAACATCCCATTCAAAGGATAGCATTTCCTACAGTGGTGCCAATACTGGGGCTCGGGATTGGTGCTCCAGCAGGAAGAGCACCATCTCGCTACCCCAGCACCACTTGGATGTCCTTGGAAGTCTCCCCTCAGTATTGACGAGGCCCAGACTTGCTATGGCTCTGACATTTGATGAGATTAGGCTACAGGTGGTTAAACTGCCACTCATTTAAAAAGATACAGCTGAACATAGTACCGGCTTTTCATCTGTAAAGAATGTGATTCATATCTCCTGTTTAGTCAACTGAATACTTGCATTAAGGAATAAGGAAGAACAGTAGATTTAAAGAAATGTAGAAAAAAGTATTTGAATAAAATAAATTCTCTGAAACCAAAGTAACTATAAACACTGATATGGGTAAGGATGGATTCAGATAGAATATGTAACTGATTGAACTATTGAAACATTGAATAAAACTGAAGATTTTACAGTACATATAAATTAATTCTATAATATATACTGTATGTATAACCTTCAAAATCATCTTCTTGTCCACAAAAATAGCAGCAAGGCTTGTATGATCACAGAGCTATACTGAATGGCTTTGCCTGTAACATCAACCCCAAATTACAAACACTGGATACAGTATTTACATGGACGCTGCTATGATTTGCTTTCTCTTCAGTAGAAAGCTTACAGACCCAGTGGATGCAGCAGAAATCAGATTAAGTCACTAGCTATGCTGCCATGATCATTGTTGCTCCTACGGCTTCAGTTCAGCACGTTTATTTCATCTGTGTAAGAAAAAAAGCCTCGGAGTCCACTCTGACAAGGAAGAGTAATCGGACAAAACACTTTACCAGTGCTGTAGCAGCTCTCCCCATCAGGACTGAGGCTCCAGCCATCATAGCAGGAACACTTGACAGTGGTTTTGTACTGCTCGCACACTTGGCTGCACTTGAGGTGCTTGGTACAGTAATCCACCACATCACAGGTTTTGTTGTCTGGGTTGAGATGGAGTCCCGCAGGGCAAGAACAAACGATCCCCTTCCCTGGAGCCATGGCACACTGATGACTGCAGCCACCATTGTCAAGAGAGCATTCATCTGGGGGGGAGAAAAGGACAATCAGGTACGCCATAGACCTTAAATTACTCTACTGAAGAAAAAAAAAAACTTCACTGCAGAAAATTGATAAGTTGTGTTGTTTGACAACATAAAAAAGCACACAAAAAGCTGTGTGTCATCCACTTGCAGCAACGTGTCAGGAAGGCTCTCCCTTAAATTTGTTTTAGAGGAGGCTAAAGGGGCTGTGAAGGTGGCAACGCTGTGTATGTCTTACATTTTTAGCCATTGCTAAGATTGGTATCTAAAAAAGACCTCTTAGAGGCCGATTGTCTAGCTAAACCATCAGTCCTTTAAGAATAGTAGGAGACATACAAGACAATACATAGAGCATAACATCTGCTAATACATTTTTGTCTCTTCCACATTATCAACATCAAAGAAGAACTCAGCCCTTGCTTCTTAGACACTCTTACATCTTATACAGGTGAAAGAAAATTAAAAGCAGACTTTGGGGAAAATATATATGCAATTTGTGTTTGTCAGAATACATAAGACTGCTAAACCTATTTTGTCCTTGTTCCTGCCAGTTCATCAGGGTGGCCAGTCATGCATAATAATGGTTTATACTCCCTGCCTAGTATACACAGCAGATAAAAAGTATACACTGTGTGCATATATTTATTTTTAAAGTAATTGCAAAGTATGAATATTTCAACAGAGAATGATATCTAGTTTCCATTGCACAAAAACATCTAACATTAATTGCTTTTTGGTTACAAACTCTATACACGACTGTTACAGATTCATCCTCTACTAAAACATTTACGTTACCTACTGTAGGTATTCTAATTTGTATTATTTTTAGTCAGTATAATAGTATGAAATTCAACATTTGAGTGCAAACAGCTTTTAAACTGTAGCTTCCCAGGGTCACTTTTAAATTGTGTGCTTTCAACATACAGTATTACATTTGTGCTTGGATGGAGTGAAAAAGGGTTATACTGTATAACCTATTTCTGGAATCTTAAATATTGACCTTCAGAATTTAAAAAGATGGCAGGATTTTAATAAATTAGAGTGCAATAAGATCTTTGTAATTAATGCTAAATGTACACGTGTGTAGATTTGGGTACTTTAATTCACCAGATTTGAAAGAGGAAGGTGCACCTCTGCAGTTGACCCAGCATGGTTTTGGGTGTTCCAATATTGTTACCGCAATCACATCACTTTCCTAACAGCCTAAGCGAACAAAGGAAAAACAGCATGGAACCTCAAGTCAGAAAGATCAGAAGTAGAGATACAGGGCCTCTTTAATAGGAGTTCCACATCAGCTATTGTATCTAAAAAAGGAACATTCTCTAGAGTCCCAAATTAGAGTAACACATTTTAAAAGAGAGGTCGGCCAACCTCTCTCAGGGTACTGATTTTTGTCCAAGGTATTCTGAAATCATTGCAGTCACCATTCCACACGAAGAGTAAATTAATGAAATATACAAATTAGAAAAGAAAGGAATCTTGGTATTGTCTTCCTAAATTGCATACATACAGTATAGTACAGCATCATGGGAGAGTCTGGGCTTCATCCCTGGGCTCTTCAAATGATACATTAATGTCTATGTTGGTACCATACTTGCTTTAGCAATCTAATTAAAAGAAGTTCTGCAACACTTTTGATGTTTCTTCCACCACTCAGATTTACCAAGATATGCCACTTAGCTACTCAAATCTGAAAACATCCACATACTGTACTGTATTACAAAGTCATTGGTCTACACAGTCATCTTCCTTATAATATCTTTAATACCAATATTTAGGAAATCTCTCCCTTTCTCACAATTGCTCAGACTTTGTCATGCATGCAATGGTGAGTTGTGTCTTCAGAAAGTCTTCAAAATGTAGTCCTCCACCTAAAAAATAACACTAATAGCATCACACCCACAAGGAACACCCACCCAGATCTAAATTCCAACTACCCCCACATTCCACCCTAAACAACATCTCTGCACCTAAGGTTGTCTCGCAAAATGTCTCCATTCGTCACACCACAGATCAATCTTCAACTAATAACTTGTTTTCCCAGAAAATCCTAATCATGTCATATTGCTAATTACATTGTAGTCAACAAAATCTTCTTGTCTTCAGTTCTATTAACTGTTCACAGCTTCTGTATTAATTATAAACACACTTCCAATGGTGCACACATACAGTACACAGTGTATATGGCCAGAGGGCCCCATGCTTGTGCAGTAATCTCATCTATTACATTTCTTGTAGAAGCACAATGACAAACAAGAAAAAAATTACGGCAACCTTTTTCAGGTCGAAGCAGTGACGATCTAAGATCTCTTCTGGCCAACAGTCAAACATTTTACCTCCCTCAATTATCAAAATAATCCTTTTGTATGTACCCTTTCATGTGAATTCAAAGGCCTCTGTGCAAGACAAATATTAGAGTCCAAAATAATCATTAGACTGAGTTGGCACAATCCCCCATTCTATGGGATTGGGTAACTCTGATTAAAAGCTAAAACCTTTTTATTCAGTGATTGTTTTTTTGCTCTTGCTTTCTCACTGTTCCTGTCCCTTAAACTCCAACCATTCCCTCTCTGTGCTTTCTCTACCCACCTTTCTCCCTTCCTTCTCTTACATTTTTAACAGATCTAAGAAAGGCTCTACCATTGTGTATTTTAATAATTTTTTTATCGGTTAGAGTGGCAATACTATTCACACAAATCTGCATGTTAATCTCTCATTAAATTGATCAATGCCATTTGTGATGTTTTTAAAGTTTGTTGGAGTCATGTTCAAGTTTTTTTTTCTCCACCAACATCAAAACTGTGAAGCATGTCTGCCAAATGTCAAAGAAGATATAACTCTAAGTGCTCTTTATATCTTAGTAAGGTTTCAGCAGGATCTTGACTGAACACAGGCAATTAGCATTTGAGCATTCAAGAAAAATAAATTCAGAGAAAAATAAATGGAAAAATTGGGTCGTGTGTTATGATTTCTTTTAATACATACTGTACAAAGAGTCTTTACAGAAACTCTATGTTAACCCTTTTAAAAGGAAATAAAAAAGCGTTCTTCACAGAATGCAGTTAAGTATCTTAAAATTTCTCAGTAACACACACCAGGAGACTACAGCCAAGAGCCATTCTGGTGTGCTGCCTTGAATTAATCAAAGCTCTGGAGGTCTCAGTCTACAATCTAATTGGATATGAACTGGCGAAGGCGAAGAGGAGTATTTCAACTGATAATGCACTGAATTTTATCTTTCCAGGGGTCTCTAGTCCCCAGTGTAGATCTTCTAATGCTGTCTGAATGAACTCTAATGTTTGCCTGCCCACAGAAAGAGATTATACCCAGTAAAATCCCAGGTGACACTTTTACTTTAACACAACTTATACAGGTCTATCAAATATCTACAATAGGGGTAGGGAACCTGCTTTATCTTTCTTCATGATATGCTCCATTATGCAACACAAGTGAGTTGGTGCAGGCTCTCAGCTGCAAAGTAAAACATTCTCTTCACTGGAACTACTACTGGAACTATAAATGAGCACCAAGGACAAACACTGTAATGAAGGTGAAGCACCACTGTTGCATGCATTACTACACTATGTGAGTATATTAGTGCAAACTGAAGCTGCAAGCTTATTTTTATTTTTTTACAGGCCAGATAAAAATAGGAAAACAATTGCACCTTTTAACACCTACTGAATATAATTTAGCATGGAACTGATAAGGAGCACAGACTAATAAAATGTATTTACACACCAACAAACCATTATCAAGACCTGTTTAGACTGGCATTATCTGTAACAAGATTTAAATGATGTCCTGGACTTTGTAATTCCATTGCCTTTGGATATACACTTTAACCAAACAAAGATAACAAAAGGTTCTCATTTACATTGCTCTGTTGAAGGTGTGAAAGTATTTCTAAGAGATTAATTTCCTTTAGAATACCCAGAATTCCTCATACAGTAGTTGTGCAGTTATGCATGTCAACCTGTAGTAATTACTATAACCAGTACCGTTAATGCCCATTTACAAAAAATAATATACTGTATTTATTCTATCTCAGTTCTGCAAAATGTCAGTTCTGAAATTCAGTTTGAAAACACAATTACTCATTGATATAATGGGTGTTTCAAAACAGGAAGTTTAGATTCTAGCAATTATCTCTTGAACGTTGCTTAAACATTTTCACTTTTGTCTTTTTCTTGACTTCAGTTTAAAAAAATATTGATCTTGGAACTTCTTTAGGAGGAAACATTTTTTTCAGAAAAAAAGGCAGCCAAAAATAATCCCAATTTGAATAAAAACTTACTGGACTCTTAAGGTTTTCAATTTGATTATCATACATAAACCTTCATATGCGTTTTTTCTAATTCAAACGTACAGTATAGATTTACAGTACAAGTGTACAACTGATAATTAATTCCTTTCATTTATACATAACTTTTCGTTTAAAAAAATGCAAACTCTTTGCATACAAGAGGGAATCTGTTTCGTTCACCTTTAAAGAGCAAAGGACGACATAGGGGAGACATTCTGTGCCAGCAGATCAGGCAAAAAAGGAGGATTTCTTTTACTAATTACAGTAGATTAGTAGGGGGAACACAGGTAGGCAGGCTGTACATGCCCAGAGTGGATGTTAACCAGGACACATGGGGGCAGGCCCAATTCATCCACCACTGAAGCACTGCCACACCTGGGGGATACACAGCAGACATTCTGTCCCAGCAGCCCCACTGCACAGTGAAGGTGAAGAAGTGAGAAATTAATTCATCAATTGAATTAAGGGAGAAAGTCAGGGAGGCCAGATTGTACATTCATTGGAATTGATTGTAGTTCCACACGAATACCAGGGCTGTTCTTACAAACGGTGCCATAGAAACTTCAATGACCAAGAAGAGAGGACCTTGCCTTAACTTTTTATCCAGAGGACGAAATCCACTAAGACACAGTATCCTCAGCCACTACATTGGGGCATTAGATTGGGAATGATGGTCCAAAGGGAAGATTACCACCTATTTGTCCACCAATATCACTAGCAATAGCAATCTTTTGGGGCTGTCATCTCAGTATTGACCAGACGCAAGATAGTTCATGTATTAGCAATCTGTGTTGGGAGCACTGTTCATTCTAATTTATATCACTGATATACTGTAGATTCTGGTATGGTTAGTTGGTACCAAAACTAGTTTGAAGAATAGACAGGAATAACTTAGATGATTATACTAAAACATCATTTTCATCTAGAAAAAGCAAAGAAGGAATAAAAAAGACAAACAGCATGTTTTGATATAAAAACTAAGGTGTTTATATTGGCCCCTTCATTTTCATCTCCTAGAAAATGTGGGGAAGCAAATATAACTTTATGATAAATATGTAAAAGCTAAATCAAGGAATATTTAAATTTGCACTAATAACACCTTATGTTGAATACTGTGTTCAACGGAATTGCTGCACTGCAAACCATTTCTTGAATATATTATATCATATACTGTAACTATGAGGGAACATTATTCGTGTACTTATGGTACATGGGGACAAGGAACAAAACAGAAAAAATGAGTAGTTGAAACATTACAGATAAAGTTAAAGGAAATGTGTCAGATTAACAAGATAAAATAAAAAGTGGGCTATGGCAATAGGAACGGGACAGAGCCACTTCAGTGAGACAGAAGCACTTCTAATGCTGTTAAACATAACCTGCAGATGATACACAATGCCATGCTAATCCTATAAGTGCTTTTAAAGCCTCTTCTATTACAATTGCCTCTAGTCTCGGATCCTCCCTTGTTGGAATCCCTCCGGTCTTCACAGGAAGATGAGCTGGTGAGGCATGTACTACTGCTAGCATTGTTCCATCTGCCAGAACTTGGCAGGGAAGACATAATGGCCTGTTGTTGCCTGTCGTCAGCAGGCATTGGCAAACATTTTGCGTGAGGGTCAAGTGAATTCTGACGCCTTTACAAACATGTTGGAAAAACTTTTGATATCCACAACTGATAAACTGTCTTGTAATTTCGGTTCCAAATACACAACGTTTCTTCTTGCCATGCAGTATGTGTATGGACTGTAAGAAAGCAGAAAGATGGCTCAGCTGTCCTAACTTTATCCCATTGAAAATATTTCTCTTTTATGAAGAGACAGTACAGTGATAGGTTCTGGATCAGAATTTCAAATTTGAATGACAAATCCTGAAGATCTCATTCAGCTGATGATTGAAAGAAGCCAGAGTGCTGACTTCAATTACATGGCTGAGCACCTTGTCTCAGATTCCCACAAAACCCTTTTGGTAAAGACAAGTCTCCTCTCCTCAGCTTTAAAAGCACTTCCACGTACTGTAGTTTACACGTGTGTCCTCTTTTTCGTGTGTTACTGTTGGCTTTGCATTTGTGAATGTCCTTGAGGATTTGGAGTACCTTTCATAGTCTTCTCTTTTCAAGACTAAAAAGGTCTAACTTTTTTTAACTGTCATTATAGGAAGCACAGGAATGTACAGAATCTGGTTGTTCTTCACTGGACTGATTCCAGAGAAGCAATATTTTTTTAATTGTAATGACCAAATCACTAATAAATCAATAATGTTATTGTAATGTTCAGTTCTAAAATATCCCCTTATTTAAATGTACAGTAGTAATAAGTGTTTTCAAGCTTAGTATCTCCCATTTTGTATCTATAGTTTGTATTTTTACTACCTCTACGTAATACTCTGCATAACCTTTTGTAAACAACAATTAAGTTTATATAACAAATTATCTTCTTTCTAGAATCACAGGTACCAGTAGTTTACTGATCCAAGACAGAACACTATACTGTGATGCCTTTTGTAAAGTTATTCTGTGTAGTAGTTTTCGTTTTTAAAAAAAGCTCCCGCATTCATCCGTCTATCCTCCATTAATCTATTTTTTCTTTTTTCAAGTTCCTATATAGCCCTCATATTTCTTTAACTGTTATGTACAAAATCATTTTCATAATGCAGAAATCTACTGGTAGTGTCTTTCCTTTCATCAGAAAAGCTCCTGAAAAGACTTATGTAAAGGCATGTCTAGATTCATATCATTAGGATTCTCTCATCCATTTACTAATTGGAAACACCCTGTCAGCTACCAGAACATCTTAATATTGGTACAGTAGATGGACACAATGCTCATTTGATCTCGGATATAAATGTAACAAGCGTCCTGACATACTTTCAAAGGATAAACAACAACATTTTCTCACATTTCAATTTTGTTCAGCTTGTGAGTTCTTATAAATGGTCAAGTAAAACTGACATCAGTGGCTTCAGTATAAAATATATAAAGTATATTACCACAAAAAGGTCCCTCATCAGACTGATCAGAGCAGTCAATCTTCCTGTTGCAGATTCTCTCAGGCAGCAGGCATGTGGAGCTGTCATTAGCACAAGGATACTTCGGAGGCTTACAGATGGAATTCTCACAGTTCTCCTCATCCGAGAGGTCTTCACAGTCATTGTCTCCATCACACACCCAGTTCTTACTGATGCACTTTCCTTTAAAAACAATATAAAGGAATGATTCACATACTGTTACAGTATACCCAAGAGTCAATGAATTAATATGCAAGAAGGTTTTATTCTTGCATGTTTAACAGATTTAAATGTCAGTGCTCCTAGGCAGGTTAGTTGAGAAGAAGAAAGAAGGAAGACTGGAGTGCGTGTCTCCTGCTGAAACATCTGCCTCCTGTTGTCATTTCTCCAGGTGCACAGAAAAAAGAGTCTGATCAGTCCTCTGTATTTCTGATCATAGAGCCCTTCAGTACCTGTAGTATTCACTAAGAGTGTACAGATGAGAGCCTCTTTAAAGTAAATGGTGTTTCTATTCTTATAAACAATAAGGAGAGGTAATTTTGAATGGTACTGATACATATTTAAGTTAAGATTCTAGGAATCAATATAATTTGAAATATGGAACAAGTAAAGGTTTAGTCCATGCTGAAAACAGCATGGTGTAACACCCGAGAAAGGCTCCACAGCCAAGACTTTGTGTTTCTTTTCTTCTGTTTTAATCAGGAATAAACCTTTACTTGTTCCTTTGCAGCCTACGCGTACTGACACAACTACTGTACCTACTTAAACTACTTTGAAATAACACCATGGAAATTGTATAGGGAGGGTTTTCAAGTACTTAAAAAACTGCTACTTGAGGAAGCACTTTTTCCTCATTGTTCAAATTCTACAGTGGATGTATATTTTACTTTTGTAATGTGGTGCTATACACACTACTTACAGTGAACCATCCAGACAGGCAAGAAAGGACCATTACACCCTCTTTAATGAAAAATATTAAATAATTAAAGAAATGTACCAGGAACCATACGTCCTTCTGCATGTGATGGGAGGATTTAATTACCCTTGAAATGAAGATCCAAGATTCAAGTATGCTGTTGGAAATAAGCACGAGGTGGACGCTGAGCTATTTGTTATGCACTTTGCCCTTGAAGTGGAAATGAGGATTTAACGTTGGCGAAATGTGAAAACACTTAAATTACTCATATTAAAGTAGCAGTCTGAAAATCTATAATGAAAGTAGTAGAATGGGGTCATGCTTCTGTTGTTTTGTCACTATGCTTGTTACAAGATTGACAGAAACTTCTGCTCGCCTTCATAGGAATCAATTTAAGAAAATAGGAAAAAAAACTCCACTTAGATGAGGAGGAAGGATGGCAAAGTACAACAATGAGGAATGTCCTAATGAGAAATACATGTTCAAAAAGAAACACACTGAGCTGTTGTAGAAGATTATTAAAACCTTTTGCTAGACAACAGAGCAATAGCTATAAAGAAAAAAAAAATCAACTTTTAAACTCAAATGTCTCACTAAAAAGACTAAAGAACAATCATTTTCAATGTCAAGCAAGATTCCTATCTAAAATAAAAGGCAAAAAATTGAAATACAAGCAATACAGTATATCAAAGAAATGCAGATTTATGACAGATTGTTTTGTTTAGAAATATAAAAATGTTTTGGCCATTTGGTTGGAGAGACATTTAAGCCATTCAAGAATTTCAATATGTTTATATGGAACATACAAAGGTTGCCTCTATTGTGATAACCAGCAACTTGATAAGGTACTTTTTTGATTAATGAAACAAAATATTGAACAGTAGACGTTTAGAATATCAATGATGCGCTGCCGCACCTTCTGTCTTTACGCTGGCTATAATTTCTGTGGTATTTGTTAATCAAATACATCGATGAGGATGTGCAGTGTGTTAACATTGAGCACTGATACTTACAGTAAGTATCAGCAAGATGAGGTACAGTAAATGAGAAAAAAAAATCAGCCAGTGAATTGTCTGCAGCACTGGACAGTCCACACTGAGCCTGCCCAGTCTGGGGAAAATGGTTTGAGACAATCATTTGGTAATGGTGAAAATGAAAGCTGTACTGAAGAGAACAGAAAAAAAAACTCCACCAGTCCTGGTCATATACCACCTGGACAGTGTCAGAGTGTCACAGTGTTGCAGAGCCATCATCCTCATATCTGCCCTCAGTCTGGATGATGCACACACCTTAATATGATGTGCATAAAGGGGGTGAGTCGTTTCCAACTCTATTTGTTGATTTGTATGTAAATATGACACTTTGCTACAAAACAAGGATTGTCCCCAGTTACCTTCTGCATAATACCGAAAGGAAGAGACCCTGTGGCGCAGTGGCCTGCAGAGTTGGTTGAGTTGTAACTAACCAGCACAGTGCAGAGTATGGCTTCTTATGTGTCTGCCAGTAGGAAAGATTGCACAGTCAGCAGGGTTTTTTTCATTTGATTAACCTAGGATTCAGAGCTGGTCAGGCACGGGGGGTATCTGATTCATACTTTTGGAAACAAGTGTAGCAGAAGGTATTTCTTGATCTAAGAAATAATTGCATACAATGGATTTTCATTTCTCCAAAAATAAACATAAAATGACATTTCATAATTTCCCTTTAGCTTGTGAAGAAATAATTAAGTGTACTGGTACCTTGTGACTTGAATGCTAAACAAATAAGTAAATAAAAGAAAATGAGGAATGTGATCAGACTCATAGCAAAAGATATGTGATACAGTACATCTGAGAAAATACTTTGCTATTTTTTACATTTTATTCAAGGAGCGCAGGTTCTATGTCTTACAGATACACTTACAAAGTACTCATATAATTTAAGGAACTCATTATTCTGAAATAAAAGACAGAACATGCATTGTTTGTCAATTTATTGAAAGAAAAAAATAGAAGTACACATCTGCTTTAGAATACAATTGATAGGGTTTGGAAAATAGGCTTCATCACTAGTTGAATTGAAGTGGTTGCAACTGCAGTTCCTGGCCTCAGTTTTAATCAGCTTTATTGGTGAGCAATCCATTGAAAATGTCTGTTTACTTGATCTTCTATGGACCCTAATGAAAATATGTATTTCAAAAGACTATGATCCTTCATTCAGTAGAAAGCTCTACAATGCTTTATAAAATGTTTTAATGGAAATTGAACAAAGAAAAGGGTTAGGTTCTTCAGCATTCAACTGGAAATCGATTTTATAGCACACATTTTCTTATATTTTTTGTTTTTATGAGCAATAGAAATGGAAAAATGTGACTTGTATGGTCATATAATTTATTCATCCCAGAAAACAGAAGTAAACAGTCAGGTAAAAATAAGTCAATTAATATATGCACATAGACAGTAATGAAACAATGGAAATGGAAATCTAACATGTACACAGTGTATTCCTTCCTAATAACATAAAAATGTTTTGAAATCAAATTTATATGCACACCCATTGTTCATTATCTCATAACGTCAGTGTTGGGGTGCGTTCCCTTTTCAATTAAAACTTAAAAGAATCCCAGAGTCCGGAAAATATTTTTCATAACCAAACCCTTAAAAACATAAAAACATTTTTAAAGAAGGCATGTTCCTTCATTCCCAAATCCTCATTTTGAATTAAGCTTCGGTTGTCACGATTATAGTCCCTCCTCCTTAAGGGTGCTCCAGCCCTTTCACTTCAGACTTAATTCTGTGCACCTGACCCCTTTTCCTAGCCCACCTTAAAAGCCAGGCGCTGACGTTCATCCTGGCTCTGCATCTGGTTTCCGCACTGTGCGAGTCCGGGACCTGGAAGCGCCTGGTCCCATTAAGGTTTTAACCTCTTAACCTGTTCCTGTTCCTTGTCCACCGGTTCCGACCGTTTGTGTTTTTAATTCCTGGTTTGGATGGATCTCCTGGCTATGGACTTTCTTGCGTTTTTGGATTCCCTCTATGGATTACTTTTGGATTGCTTGCCTTGGCCACACCTCCCCCTTGCACCAGCGCACTTTGGACACGCCCCCCCTGTTTTCAGCCCCGTATTCCTGCATATGTTTTTCCTAGTGTTTCCCCACTTCTTTGGATTGTGTCGTCCGCATAGGGTCCAGAAAGAACTGTTCGTTACATCAGTGTTGCAAAAGCATCAAAAGAAGTAACTCATTATTATTTCAGATGTATATTTTAATTCAGCTCAGGTCAAGGTTTGAAAAAAAAAATGTTTGCAAGTACTGTATGTGTGTATTACAGAATGTAATTTTCCAGGTTTAGCTATTTTTAATGATGAACTGAAACCTTCTACTCGTCGTCCTAGTAAGTTTGGTTTATGATTTAATTATTAATAATTTAGACCTAATATCAGCAATAATCTGCAACAGGATTTCTTTAGCTTTTTGAAAACACTGGGATATGGACATTGTATATTTCTCCACACAAGCATAAGTAATGTTAATTACTTAACACCCTACTGTATCTTGCCTGTCAGATTGATTTGTGATCTGGCAGTTCCAACATGAAATAGTTTGTATCTCTTCTCAGTTGATAAGCAGAACTAGGTGTAGCTTCACATTATGTACAGTATATTAAAAACAAATCCACTCACAACTGCCAACTTTCACAATTGTGTATAACAAGATACAGGCATGTCTATCCATTGATGATCTGTATGAATTAGTAATGTTAGTGAAACTAAATTTCCAGTAACTAGGTCTTATTTGGTCTAACACACACACTGTCTACAGTAGCTACACATGACCTAGCTTCTGCTAAAGAACTCCAATAATCAGCTTCACCATCATTTTGGATAAGCATAATTGCATAAACGTCCTGGTCCCTGAAGTTAAAAAAAGGATCCAACTGTTAGAAAATATTCATTGCCCAAGAGAAGAGGGAGTCCATATGTCCTGGGGACAACTGTATGAATTGTGACTAAAAGCTCCATTTTCTTTGAAATACTGTTTTGCAGCATGGATCAATGTAGCTCTAGAGTGTCTATTTTTAAGGGCACATCTGATCCTTGGTCACAAGGGTAATTTAAATTCCCAACCCCCTTTGAATGGTAGACCAAGTAAAAAAAAAACTTTTTATAATGTACAGTATGTGAAGCTGCACATGATAAAAAAAGAATCTAATTAATCCCACAAACAGAGCTGTATGTTCTGGGAATTTAAAAATTAACAGCTAAGACATACAATGGATGAGATGGATGAACCTTTATCTTGGATTCCCATATTTCACAGGTTAAAAAATTTAAGCAGATTGAAATAAAGCTTGTTACATTAAAATTAAAATGAAGCAATCTCTTTTGATAATTATAGTATTTTACATTTTTAAAGGAAACTTACAAGAACACATCAATATCAGATACTGTAGCTAAACCTGTTCACTTCAAAATGTAAATGTACATGTAAATGTAAAATTTGAATTGAAAAACAAATTACTGTATATATGTTAAAAAACACAATTGAATTTGTTTTTCTTTAATTCTAATACTATTCAAGTATGAAAAAGTTTATAGTTATGGTAATAATTATTTAAGGGAATACAGTATATTTATATTTCACCAAAATTACTTTTTAGTTTATATTTGTATATAACCCATTTATTTGCAATCTGCACATTAAGGCAATTTTTAAAACAGGCTCCAGCACAGGGTTCCTGCCTTATGTGAACAACGCCTTTCCAACAAGTCCCTTTATCTTACCCGAGACCTTGCAGGTGAACTTGGATTTTGGGTCACACATCCTCCTGGTGGCCCCACAGCTCTGCTCATCACTGCCGTCTTCACAGTCTTTGTCCCCGTCACATCGCCAGCGCTCAGGAATGCACGTCCCATCGCCCTGACAGTGGAACTCCTCGCTGCTGCAGTCGCTGAGGGGATGCATGCCTGCGGACAAAATTGAATCACCAATTAAGGCAAACTCAGCACAATTCTGTGGCTGAGGAACCCTTTCATTGCAACACATTAGTCCTGCAAAGCACCAATTTTTTTCCCCAAAGTGGGAAAATGTAAGTCCTCAATCATCAGTCATAAACGTAAAGCATGTCAAGACTCCCAGCAGAGCAGATATATTTCAGTTTTGCCAGCTTACTCAGTTACTGGATGTTTAAGAGTCCTGGCTACAAATCTCCATTCTGATTGTCATTTAACACTGATGTCAAGGGCTGACATTTCAATTTAGAGCTTATGTTATCTCAATACTGCTTGACTGATCACAGAGAGCATTTAAATATGAGGGTCAGGTTTGCATTTAAAGCTTTCCTCTCTTGGGTGAGAGTTACAATTTGCTGTTATTTAGGAATAAAAATAAATATTAAAAAATGGCAAACTTAATGAGGCATTCTGTGCCAAAATACTGTAGAATACATGAAAATGCATCACTTGAAATTCTAATTAAACATTTTATTGATGGTGTAATTCTTAAAAAGTATTGTTAGAAAAATCTGAAACATAATCCACTGTGCAAGTGGTTCAGATGTTAGAGCAACAAACTTAAGATTTTACCTGACCTTCTAGCATTAAAATTGAAATCACTCAGTAGGCATTTAAACTATTCCTATGAATTGGCTGCCATTAAAGCTCAGGATGATTCATCAGAAAACTGTGGAAAGACCACAGATTCCCACAAGCACTCTTAAAAAAATGTTCAGTCAACCTGCAAATCAGCTTCATTTTTGAATCTGAGTACTACGGTATATGTGCAGAACCTGCTGTAATGTACTTTGAAAGAAAAGTTCATATCTTACAGAGAGTATACATAACAAGGACTGAAACAATACTTCATATTTGTATGAAATCAAAGATTAAGGTTTTAAACTGCTGGTGAATATTTTTCACTGGAGTTCTGAGTTAATTACCATTAAATGAAAAGATAATTTAGCAGCTGAAATGTCAACCAGCATTAATTACTTTATTCTTTTTTTTAATCTACTTTATACAGCTTCTTTATGAATTTCCTCATTCTAATATGCACCCTAAGTGTGTTTAATTCTCAATTTTAAGAAATACTGTACATGATCCCCAGCTGAAATAGTATTTTCCTTTATTCTTTATTCCTTTTAACTACAGTAGCTAGCAGAGACACCACGTGTGAAACTGCCCACAGTTTGCCACTCAGCACTGAACCCGGCTCCAGAGACCAGACCACTGCCTAAAAGGCTGGGGAAGAGCACTGGGAAGGATTATGATGAATAACTTCCACATCTTTGTGACAGGAAAGTGAGATGTAACTATTTCAAGGTCCATCTCTGCAATACTACATAATTAAAATAATTTAAAGGATTCAAGATCTAAGGGGATTTTCCAAAAAGAAAATAGGATTATAAAATAGGATTTTTTTTGTGTTACTACACTGCGGTCCAAATGAAATCTCTCAGAAGACAGAAATGGATAAGAAAAATATTATTTTACTCTTGGCACATTTTCTGCAACCCTATCATGAAACAGATAACTCACATTCAACAGGCTCAGTAAATAAACGTATTACTTGTAGAACCAGCAGCAACAGAAGCATTAAGCAACATTCATAACAGCGTGTTAATCTGTATTTTGATATGATAATCTGTATTTTATATAGCCTTATAGAACATCTCAAGGTACTCACAATAAAATAACAGAAGAAAAGAGACGGGTATAAAAACATTTAAAAACAATTACAGGAAGCAAGGTTTTAGAGTTCTGTGATCATCACATAATTTGATTTATTTATTCTGAATGTTATTGTAGAAGGAAGCTAAAATGGGAGAAATATGCGCATGGATTTTAAGTTTAGATCTGAATTGAACTTGTTAAAAATATACTACCAGTAGTAGTAAAGACAGTGACAGCAGTTAAAAACAGTAATGATCATGGGATTTACAGAAGTATTGGTAATAAATGATGTAGCATTAGAGGAGTACTCTTAATATTTCTACTAATAAAAATCCTGATTAATGAGCATTGACTTCCATTCACTCAGATAATAAGATTGTGAATATACTGGGATGAACAGTGTCAGACTCTATAAAAAAAGTGGCCACAGTATTTTAAAAACTAACCTGCTACTGTGCACGTAGCATTAGTCTCATCACTAAAGTCACCACAATCATTGTCACCATCACAGGCCCAGTGATCTGGTATACACCTCCCACTGGAACAGTGGAACTGGACATCTGAGCAGGAGTGGGCACACCCAATCTCATCGCTGCCATCGCCACAGTCATCATCTGCAGGGACAGACATGCACCAAGGTTAGTCACACAGGACATTTTCTAAGGAACAGCTGTAACATGTATTTCTCACCAGTATTTTTCAATGTGTAGTGTGTACTGCCTTAGTATGAAAAATTGAAAACCTAAATATCCTCATTGTGTACCTTGCTAATAACTTTATTTACAACAATATGCTAACCATTACAGGCTTGGATGGATCACTGCTCAATAAACGTAGAGAAGGCATCACTGACATTTGAAGTGTAGTTTAGGAATGACTGTTACACATAATCAGCTGGTGAATAACAATGGTGGAGTTTGAGAGTGCTAACTGTTATGTCTGTAACTAAATTCTTTTATATGTAGAAACTACAAATTGAAATTAAAGTGGCAATTGTCTTAGAAGGTCCTCAAACAGTTTCTTTTTGCACCACATGCATTTATAGATTACATCTGTAAAAAGATAGCTATTACAGGTAACGTATTTATGACTCACCTCAGAATCCAGCTTGCTGATCAATAGTTACAATTCAATTATGAATATACTGTATGATAATTTTACGTAGGTAGAGGGTGAATCACATAAAACAGCACAAGATTAAAAGGATACAAATATATCCTTATTATACCAACAAAAGACCAGTACAAGAGTAAAATTGTGGTGTCCAGTCCTGGTCGTGGAGAGTCGGTGTTTCTGTGGAAATTAATTCCAGCTGAATTCCTAATGTGCTTAACCAGTTGATTCCTGTTCAACAGCTCCTCTCAGTTCTTCAGGTGCTGCTGCTTTAGAGAAGTCTGAAACACCAGAAGGCCCACCGGCCCTCCAGGAGCAGGACAGGACCCTTAATCTTGAAATAAAGTATAGTGTCTCAATAATAAACATCTGGAAATTTTAGACAAGGTTGGGGGAAGTAGTTAGTATTAATTAACTGTCTATTACTACATGAATAGTTGGCTCAGGTTTTCACCAAGAAAAACAATAACATGCCTTAGATTTAGAAAAGACAAGTGTCTGTATTAAATCATTTTAACATACAGGAGGAAACTGGTATTAAAAGCACTGCAGATAATTAAATCTCTAAGGCCTGATGATATTCTACCAAATGCACTTAAAGGAACAAGATTTACCCTTTCACTATAAGATACTCCTATGGGCTCTGGTCTTCTTTGGACTGATTTCACAGCAGAAATAGTTTTTGGAACCTGGTGACCACAATTGTACTTACTATTTTAACATGATAGCCTTTGATTTAAATGATACAGATGTATCCATATATCATAACATTTCCTTTGCCTTTTTACAGTTATCTACACTTAGTTGTGTCAACGAAAATTCACAAGTCTTTTTCCACACACAACTTCTTCAACCTCAGTGTTTCCTAATTTATAACTATTGTTTGCTTTGCTCCCTGCATTCTCTTCAATAGTAAAAATGAAATCTCATTGATTAAATGTTTGTCAAGTCTTGAATAATATTTAAATAGTGTTTAAATATATAAGACAAGTGCAAACATGAACTCAATACATGTACTATACGACTTAAAGAAATGCCCTATAGTGACAGACTAATATATATATATATTTAGTCCTTGAACAGAGATAACTATGAAGGGTCCATTTTCAAATCCTCAAAACCATTGAAAAATTGAACTTCATGCTCTTCTCCACCATCAACAAAGAATCACAAACCATTTACAACTAAAAACGGGAGGTACAGTGCTTCTTAACACAAAGTATTACACTAATGTGGAACATACTGTACAACCCAGCCACAGTGTGGTCAGAACCAATAATTAAGTTTCTATCACAAAGTGTCTAGATGAAAGAATAAATGAGTGAATTTCTTATACTGTATTCTCAGAATGACAGCTTTACCCTTACTACTAACTCATGGGCTACGTTTACTTACCTGAATCACAGTGCCATTTCATGCTGATGCACCTTCCATTGGCACAGCCAAACTGTGTCAGGGCTTCACAGGTAGGAAAAGCTGTTAATGGCATTAACACATCTCAAATCAATGATATGTTTTGCTTTTTGGTCATTTGTCTTGCATATTTTACTTCTGTCGCATTACGGATTTCCTAAAAAAACATTGCCTTTCTCAGCGACTAGTGATAATCAACCTAGAGTTTAGTCAAAGCAGAACTAAACTGATCTGTACCAAAGCTAGGCTGTCTATCTGTACCCTAATGAACAAACCTTCCATTTCAAAGGGAAAGTTTTAACTTTCACAAATCATTCAACTGTAAAAATATCAAAATATAACTAACTGCTAAGAAAAAACAGAATTCTTTTGAACTATTGGGCAAAAGTTTTTCCTGAAGAAAAAAAAAAGTCTGCATCTCCGTAAAGGAGCAATTTAAGTTTTGAACAAAAAAGTAATGTTTTATCTCCTGTAGTGAAAGCTTAGAAATGGACATGAAACATTCATTAGATGCATTATTGACTTTTTTGTGTTTTTTCTTTGCTGGAAAAAATATTTTTTTATGTGGCACTCTAATCTAGCTTTTGTTGTTGCTTAAAAATATTAAATAAATCTAGCAGAAATTTTATATTTTTCAAAACCTATTCACTTTCTACCTTCCCACCGAAGAGATGAACCACTTTGGGTTAATATTTATAAACATACAGTATGCTTGGAAAGATCAAGATAAAGTATAGCCATATCAATTTTAACTACAAATATAATATGTTTACCTTTGTTGGCCAATTATTCCAGTCAAAATCAATGAAATAAGATAAAATGGCACAAATCTCAAATGTGAAGCATATATATAATATATAGAAATACAGTATATATATGTATATGTTCTAGATAATATATAGTGTACAGCACAATATAAAAAGCCATCCAGATTTATTCGTGCTCCAGATGAAAAAGGAAAAAAAGATAAATCTGTTTAAATAAAATCAAATGCTCTGATAACATTCTGCTCTTTGGAATGACATTAGAAACCTCAAGAACTTTAGAGGCCTTCAATGGTTTCCTGTTTCCCTGGGGTGTAAGAGGAGGTAACACACAGAATATATTTTTAGCAGTATCATCATGGTCAAGGTCATTGAGGTCTCTGAAGACTGCAGGCGAAAGGTTACTGACCTCTACAAGTTGAATAATGACTACAGAAGAATCCACAAAAAACTGAATCTACGACTTTCCACTGTAGTGTCCATTATCAAGAAGTTTAAGAATGCAGTTGTCATGGCATCTTTGCCAGGAAAAGGACACAAGTCTACAGTATCTTGCTACCCACGAAAAAAGTGGTTCGGAAGGCAATCATACTGTACATCCAAAAGCAACAGTTTGAGATTGAGAAAGCATCTCGAGGATTGCAATAAGTATCTAAACCCCCTATTCAACATCGCCAGCTAAGGGTTGCAAGGAAGAAGCCTTCCACGGGTGAAACATAAAAACCCATTACTTGAATTTTCCTAATTTCATGTCAATTAGAACCATGTTCTATGGGGTGATGAACATCAAGCTTTTTGGACATGCTCATCAGTGTGAATTCTGATGTAAGAGAGTTCTGCTCATGTTACGAAAACGAGAACAAAAGGTGTGTGTGTGGTGTGTGTGCGTGGGGGTGGGGGGAGTCTGTTATGTTTTAGGACTGTTTTGCATCTGTGAGTCCAGTAGTTCTTGTAATCCAAGAATCATTGACTCCCAACACGCACCTGGACATTTCATTCAAATGCTTGATTTTCTTTGCCACAAAGCTCAAGCTCTGGCAAGCCAGAATGACATTAATTTAAATAAAAAATCCAAACTGACAAACAGATGGCTAACTGTACTCAAATTAAATGCTTGCTAGCCACCACAATCTCTAGACATCAATCCAATCAAACATCTGTGGTTCAATATAAACTGAAGAGTGCAGCTTACAAACAAAAACCAAAGGGTGCAAAAGACCTAGAGCAATGCGACCTGGAGGAATGGTCATTAGCTTCTTAAGCTATTTTCAGATGTATGTTTGAAATATGACTATGAACTATGATTGCAACAGATATAACATATAGATGTAAATCTATATGTTTTGCATAACTGTTTTGCTATTTTAATTCAATGAGAATACTTTAATTAGGCTTAAAATAACAATGATGCTATTTTGTGGACTGATCAGTTGAAAACCAATTGTTTTTCTCTGTGCGACACAATAATGCATTCTATTATTAAATGTATTACGTTTTTGTGTCAAATATCTGGACTCAACATCTCAGAAAGAAAGACACTGCTATTGATTTGACATTGTTTGAGATATTATACAAACAGCTCTTTTTGAAGCTAGTGTCCAATTACTGTTAAAACTTCACATTGATTGTTGCTTGACTTAGACAGAGATCTTTAAAGAATTGTTTACAAAGGAGGTTTAGCATATTGAAGTTTATTTATGCTGTACACATTTTCCTTGTATACATCCCTTTTAAAACAGTACATTATTTTCAGCCTTAAATAATATTGTTATTCATCTCATTTTTATTTTAACTATTTATTACTATACAGTCTAGACTGCATAGCTTAGAATGAAAACAATATTGACAGATAGTGACAGCTCTTGCTGACCAAAACAAATGGGCACTACAAAAAGCCAAACACCTCTGTAAATAACCAACATCTGTTAGTTAATTTTTACAACATGGTTTAAAAACAAGATTGTATTCTTTCTCTCCAGTCAACATGAATTCACTGGAAAAATATAAATATGGTTTTTCATTTAAATGAAGTGGATTCTTGGTAATGTGCAAATTAATTTTAGCAGAGATCAGCCCCACTTTTTATCAACACAAGAATTAAGTTTCAGTTGGTATTATGAACTGCATACCAATTAATGGAGATTTCAAAGCAGTATTGAGTCCAAGATGAATGTACATTCAATATGGCTAATGCTTAGTATTAAATAAGGCCATCTCTTGGTATATTCATGTAAATCTGTGGCAAAGCTTCCCTTTTACCCAAGTAATTTAAAAACATACTGCACTGACTCGAAAATGTGAAATGTGAGTGTTTCCCCCACTTGCTTGTCTTGCAAATTGTTTTCCTGTATGTCTTGCTGACCTGACAGGATTTATTAGGCCACGTTCCTGTACCTCACAGACACCAAACTACAGTATGTACTGTATACTGTAGACTTGTTGCTTGTTTAAAAAAAATACTTGAAAAAAAATACCTGCTGTCATAATAATATGTTTGAAAGCATTTTATTTATTTTGTGAATGTGTTGTTTTGGTCCTTTCCCATGAGCAGTGTTGTTTCCAAAAGATGCACTTTTTTTTACAGGTTTATCTTTACATTACAAAAAAGAACAACTCTAGCAAAGTTATCAATTTAGGACAAAAAAACACCTGCAAGTCATGTTAATAAATAAAAAAGCTCAAAATTGAGAAAGCTTACAAAACAGTTGTGTCCTGGGGTTCTAGATTGTGCTGTATGTTTGTGAAAACATATTTGACAATGTTCTTATTTTAAATAAAATTAAAGATCATTATCTTTATTATATATTTTTAAGCCCATACAGCTCCTTAATAACACTTTACAGGATTTTCAAACACCCTTTTTTCCTTGTTGAAATTGATTTGACCATATACCCAAATTAAATTGTACAATTCACTAACATTTCTAAACGCGACATCCAACCTAATAGGAACTTTTGTTCCAAAGTCTTCACACAGCCCTTAGCAGAGAATATAATAGTTACATTATTGAGAAAATTACTTCTGAATTGCTTTTCTTTCATTTTGTTCTGATTCACCTGGAGTGACTCTTACACTTAAAAACAAGTACCGCTGAAAATACTCCACCAGGGGGATGCAGAATGTATTTCACTAGTGTTTTTGAATGCTCCTCCCAGATAAAAAAGAATGACAAATCTAAATTCTTATAGGCAATAAAATTGCAGTAAGCAACCACATTAAAGAAAATTAGAATTCTGTAAGAAATGGCTTTAGCTAGAGTGTGGTGCATTCGAAGTAAGAGATGTTGTGGAAGTTTTCACAGGGAAAAAAAACAACTAACATTGTTAAAGCACTGGCTCCTGCCACAGTTTACAGAAAAGCTATTCAGTTAGGAAGGAATAATTTAAGGCAACTCATATTTCAAAGGAATACTACTTACAGTAGGAGCTATAGATAACACGTTTGAGTTGCTACAGTAGCAAAAACATCTACACTGTTTATTTTAAAGAGAGGAATTGTACAAACTTTTTAAGGTCTGCATACTGCGGTTATTACAATATACGTCCAGATGTGTACTAGATGTGTTTCATTTCCACAGGACTGTCCTTTAATATTTTTCTTGCCCTTGACTCAAAGCGAGGTTGTTCGGATGTGGTTACCCATATTTCTGAAATGCTTGACAGAATCTGTAACTGTAAGCATTTTTACATTACCTCCATTCTGTCTAAATGTAACAGCTTTTCACTGCATTGCCTTTTTTCATGAACATGAATACAAGGGTAAGATATATATAATATAATATAATATTATATAATAATGTTAATAAACTAATATAATAATGTTAAATAAATCCCTCATTAACCTAAAATTAATCCTTAAAGATGGTATATTGATGGTATAATACATATCTGTTCATACTGTATATACAGTACATATAATAAACCTACTCTGTCCTCCTCCCAGTGGTGAGCATATTGGTGCTGCACACTGGTGGTGGTGGAAGGGTTCTCCATTACCATATAAGTGTTTGAGTGGATTTTGAGTGAGATATTTTTATTACTATTTTTGCTCAAAACCTAAATCACCTCACACTGAAGATTTCTAATGGTAAGTTAAAATAAATGTATAAAAATAAAGGTCCCCCCTCTTGTACTGTAGTTATGACCTTGTGCTTTGGGCCATTCTCTTGCTGAATGGTGAATATTTAATGCTTTTCCTCAAATTTGTCCCTGTGTAGTTCTGAAAGCTTCTTTAGCCTTCATAGCTGAAGCTTTACTTGAAAATCAGAGAGTGAAACACCATGAATGCATTATCGCATATAAATAGATCTCAACCAATTGTGTGGCTTCTTAAGTTAATTTTATGCACCTACAGTAAATTGATTTAGTTGTTCTGGTTGCGATCTGCTTCAGAATGTGGTAGGCTGCAAAGGAACATGTAAAGGTTAATTCCTCACTGAAAAATAGTAAGGAAACACACATGAAAAAAACTATATTTTTCAATGTGAAATTAACCTTGACTTGTTCCTAAATTATTTTTAGGTTTTACCCCATCAAAGGGTATGAATACTTATTCAATCAGAACTTTTTCCATGATTTTTTATATTATCCATTTAATAACATTAACATTATCCATTTAATAACATCAATGTTTGTTTTTTAATATGTGAAGCAGGTTGTATGGTAATTATTAAAGTAATAGTTAATTCAAAGTGTCAGGACTGCAAGCTTTAAATCAACAAAATGTGAAAAAAGGCATTATATTACAACAGACATTTATACATGAAGAGCGGTAAATACTGTATTTTAACTGATCTATTCATAATAATTAAAAAAAGAGTTAATAATATATTAAGGATTAATGAAGGTTTTATTACTGAACAATATTATAATGTGTTACTAATATAAGGTCTAATTTAGAAACTAAAGTTAAAAACTGTTTTCCTCCTCAGATCTCTGCTCTGTTTTTCTGTAGTCTAATTTATCTTTACACACGTTCCAAAATCAAAATATGCTGCACTTGTTTGTCTGAGAGCGTCTTTCCCACAAATCAAACAAAAAATTCCCATGACGATTTGTGAGTGAATGAAAGAAAGTCTGTGTGTGGGAGGGGGTGTTTGAGAAATATGGCATTTTGCTTTTTTCTTAATTTCTTCAGAACCCTTTTGAATCACAAGAGATTTATTTTTTACCATCATCCTTATACACAAGGTAAACAGCACTAAAAACGTTGAACTGTTTTAGCGACGAAATATAACCTTCAAATCAAGATCTAATTTATAATGTATATTTACTATTGCATGTGTTGGATCTATTTTTAGGCGAAATGCCCACCTGCTTCAGATTCTTTCTGCAAAGAATCTTAAAGCATCAGTTCATATGTACTGTATATTAGAGACATGTAGCCCTTTGCTTAGGAAGCTCACTCTCGATGGGCATTCCCATCACAAACTCACCACACGAAGGAGCTTCATCGGACTGGTCTCCACAGTCATCATCTCGATCACAGAGCCAGGAGACTGGGATACAGCGTCCGTTACGACAGGCAAACTGGCCAGGCTGGCAAGTCTGAGCTGAGGGGAAAAAGCAAAAGCAGACATCAACAGTAAAATGCAAATAAACCTGCAATATGGAAGTTTACAGTAGTTTCATGCTGCTTGGCAAGAGATTTACATAATTTCTTAAAATTCTGATAATTTTGCAAATAAATTCCAAATAAAATTGGAGGCAAATAAACAATCCAAAAAAACAATATTATACAAAATAAAAATTATATTATTTTCTCACACACCACCCTCAACTCAAATTAAGTTTTGATTTAATTGCAACACTAGTGTTTTGTATAAACACATTTTAAAGGGACGATATAAATCCATCAACACTGTTATACCCTTACTTGTCAGAATCCCAATTAATTTGATTTATCTTACTTGTCTATTTTCCAGAAAATTACATTCTGAATGAGAAGTTAAAATAATTGTTAAATTCCCGTCCTGTCAGAGGTGAAACGCACTTGCTTTCCCTGAAAAAATAAAATATGGCCTTGATGTGGCACCTCTTCTACTGATAGCAAATAGTGTTAAAGAAAGAAAGCAAAAAATTATTACAATCCATATGGTCATAAAGAATGTCCAGATAAGTCCTCTCTTATCACTTCTTGATTGAGGAGCTATATTCTTTAATAATTAAATCGGTTGTGTCTCTTCTAGATGTCACACACTCACATCCTATGATGCAATTGGTCGCTCCAGGAAAGAAAATGCAATGATAACAATCAACACAAATTACAGTACATATAAGAAACTGAAAGAATCTGAAGTTGAATAATGAGGTTTATTACAGCTTTGTAACTTCTTGTACAGTACATGTAAATGCAACATCTTATTTAATCTACCAAGTAAAAAAAAAACCTTATTCAGCCGAGGACTGAAGGAGTTCTTTAATGCACAGCCATCTCAGTATGTTTTAAGACTGTTAATAACCTGCTTTTGATTGTCACATCCCTCAGGTTTCAGTCATAAGTCCCAACTTAAAAAAAAAACCTGTTTTATATCAATTCTGACGCACATGGAAGGATAAGCCACAAAATCCTCCGTTTGCTTTTGTATCTATAGCCAGCGATCTCAAGCCATCCATCTGGAACTCATTTTGCCATCACTGATAGACTTAAAAGTTTGGCTAGATCTTGCGTTAGTGTCAATTCAATGCAAAACAAATTCAAAGACAAGAAATCTGAGAGCCAAGAGACACAGGATGTTTTGACACCAGCAGCTAGCGCCTTCCTCTTCAAGTAGAACTTGCTTCATTTGGAAGTATGTTTTCTGTAAATATCTGACTGTCAGGAAATTTATTAGGATTTTATTTGACTTAAAATTTGACCACTCAAAGCATTCCTAAGCCGCATTTACTCATATGCCAAGAACATATAACTGCAAAAAAGAAAAATAAAGTATGCCAAAAGTTTCAATGTCACAATCTAAAAGAAGAGGAAGATATATCTCCACATACTATATACAGTATCAGAAGAAAACATCCATCCATTATGCGTAAGGTGTTTTTGCCTGGTTAAGGTCACAGCAACTCAGAGTCTGTCCTAGAAGTACAGCATCCAGGAGTGACAACACCCTGGATAGGACTCCAGTCCATCACCAGACACGGAGCACATAAGGACAATGAAGAGACACTAAGGATAGGACAGCTGATTCACAGTAAGGGCAAGGGCATAAGAAAGGTTACAGTATATAGGAGAGGTGGCCTTCTGCCTCACCTACAGTAGCTTTTTTTGAAAATAGTGAATTGATCTAAGGATCTTATTCAACTATTTCTTAAAATAAGAGTTTTGACTTCAACGACTTGGCTGGGTAACTAATTCCATACTCTCACAACATTTACAGTATGTAACAGAGTGCCTAAAGTTCAGATTCAAACATACTTCTACAAATTTCCACTTTTGATCTGCTGTTCATGTTTCAGTCTTGATAATGAAGAAGTATGCATTCACTCTGTTTTTGTTATGTTTCTGCAGTTGTGTGTACATTTATATTCTTTTATTAATAGAACAGTTCAAATTGAACATCCAAGTTGTGATTATTCACTTTAAATGTTGTGTGTTCATCAATAACATATTGATGCATGCCAAATTTAGCACTTTACTGCCCAGAGAAGATTGATAAGTGGCACTTGTGCAGTAGATGTTAGTGAAACTGTAGCTTCATTAAATCTGTTTTAGTATTGTTTAAAATCTGCTTTGATTCCATATACATACTGTAATTAGGGGAAATTTTGATAGAGGGGAAATAAAAAATATATATAATCATATTTCTGAATCAAATGTTATTGATTTATGGATATAAATACCAGCTTTATATAGCTGGTAGTGGTAGTTGAAAATTAAAAATAAGGTATCATTGAACAATATTCAGTGAAGAAGTACTTCATTAACATTTTCTTCCTTTAATTCTTTAACCCTGTCACTTGCTGTGGTTATTTTGAGAACGTTTTGACATGCTTGTTTTAACTAAATGTCCCATGGACACTTGCAAGGTTTAAAATAAAAACAACAAACATTTACTTGAACAAACATACAGTAAGTCACATAATTACTTGCCAAATCCAAGAAAGCAGAACTTCTGCAAGATTTAATTTTTGCAGACAGTTTACCAAGCAGTTTTTCAGGGATTTTCTACTTTGTTTTCCTGTTTTATTTTGGAATTATCTATTTGTTCTCTAATTGATTAACTTCTTAAATACATCCCTTTAAGTATGAAATTTGTTTTTTCCTCAAAATTTGTTAGCAAATTTTATATTTCAATGGTATTAATTATTTTTAATACATTTCAAAAACATTATTTTTGTCAACTACTGTATGTTACTGTCATGTTGAAGGTGGTACCCTCCTGTCAGCTATGGTAATTATAAATGTATTTGTCTAAAATAAATTGTTTTTTAATTACATCTATTTTGTTTTGTTAATTCACACAAAAAGGCTCTCCTCCCCACTGAAAGATGGTGTGTGGTGAGTGTACTAGCACACTATGGCTACTATCGCATCATCCAGGTGGGGCTGCACACTGGTGATGTTGGAGGGGAGTGCCCATTACCTGTAAAGAGCTTTGAGTGGAGTGTCCAGAAAAGCACTATATAAGTGTAAGCAATTATTATTATGACATACAGGAGTTGTGTGTTACATGGTATTTTTTAGAAAATTGTCACTAGGACAGTATGATGCATAGTGCAGGAAAGCACGAATGGGTTAATAAACATTTAATACTAAAATTTAGATTTACTTTTTACATAGTATGAAAGATATGTTAAACGTCCTTCTTTAAAATATGTATAATTTGCAGATGATATTTTTGATGAGATATTTTAATACTGTACTAATTCGTCAGACAACCACACATACTGTAGCTGTGGTACTTTAAGGATTTACTGCACTACCTGGCAGTTTTACAGAGTACTGCATCAGAATATTAACAAAAATTGAAGCACCGTGACACGGTATTGTCCGTCATACCACACTACGGTATACTAACTGACACCTTGCACATTCTATTGTAGATGGCTGCATCTGTACAGTACATCACCAAATTTCAAATTTTCTTTCCTTAGCTGTACTCTGAGTACCATTTACTAATATTTCCAAAGGATTTTGTTTTGTATCCTCTTGCTGTGTTTATATTTTAAAGTCTTAGCAAAAGCTACCAGCTCATAATAAATAATTAAGTATGATACAAATGGAGAATATTAAAAACCATGTTAATGCCTGTGTTTAAAACTAATATACAGTAATTCAAATAAAAAATGACAAAGGACACAAAGAAACAAGGAATATTCTTCTATACCAATAAACATGACTAAAATGTCATGTAAAAGCCTTAACAGAATGTAGCTTTAAAGAAACTATTACAATTATATTATCAAGAAAATAATACTTGATAGAAATAAAACGTCAGCAGAAAATGTCAAGAAAGGCGTGAATAAAATTGTTTGTAACACCATTGAGCAGTTTATATTTTATTGCAGTCTAAGTGTAGCCTGTAGTGCCTCTTTAAGCTGTGCTTAGTACTTTTAATAACAACCCCAATTAAAGTTATTTGTCTTTATAAATGTCTATGTGTATTAGATGATAGGCTGATAATTCAATGCAAAGAGCATTTCCATTTTAAAGGCCTTTCATAGCAGTAATGGCTTGAGAATACACTGTATTCAAGTACTTTATAAATGCAAGACATGTCCCTAATTTGCAATTCTTGTCCTGTGTCCTGAGGGGATTGTCCATGAAATCCTGTGTTATTCTCTAAAAGAAACGATGGTAATTGCATTTTATTACATAATTAACATAAAAACTAAATCCATGTAAAAAGAACTGGAAATGTCTTTCGAAGACTTAAACCTCAAAATTATTGATTTATGTTTGTTGCTTTATGAAACTAAAATGTTAATTTGATTTTTTACAAAGTATGAAAGGTCCTTCTTTAAAATATTTAAAAGTTGCTGATATTTTTTAAATATTTTAATGCGACACTTAACTTTATTAGTTTTAAGTACTATTCAGGTTTATGTCAGAGCACCATATCTAAACACATGATAAATCAAGATATTTTATATCAGCTACATAAAAACTGATCAAATGAAATATGAAAAGTTTTAAGACTGAAATGTTTAATTTGAGATAATATTCATCACAGACTTTTTGTACAATTCTTAATATGAATTTATATGGACAATATAAGAAGCAGAATTACAAACAAGTGATGGCAATTCTTCCCATTGTGTCTCTTTTTACAGACTATTTACATTGTTTACATAGTAGTTACCTATTGCTATTAGGTTATTTAATTCAGTAAATATCTATGTACTCACTTGTGATTACACATAGCTAAAACAATCTGTGTTGAATTCTCTCACTGCTGTATATGACACATTTACTTTGAAATAACTGCCATTGTCATAAAGCTGCCTCTCAGTAAAAAAACGTTATCTGCATTAAAACGTGGGATGGTAACATCGTAATCATGAGCAAGTATGAAGGCTGATGGTCAACTAGTGAGCAATTGTACACGTTTTTTAAACAACTTTTGATGTTACGTTTTCCTTAAATGGAACAAATACCTTACAAAACCAAAAAAATGTGTCCCTTATCCTAGCACCACCCTCCACCAGAGTTTACACAAAGATCCGTTAAACAAAGCCAGGCAGTTACAAGAGCAGCCTGCATGAGATGCACAACAGCAAATTTACTTTCTTCGCAGGCTACAGGTTTTTGGTGCCAGCAGTCAGGTTCTGTCCGTGTTTTCAGTGCTGTTGTACAAAGTGTCATACAGTACGGAATAGCCATCTAGTGTAACAGTCTTTCTGTGCAATAAAAAGACAAGATGCCCAGACTCTTGAGGATGTATTCTAAGTTAGTGGGGCAGCCACTTGACAGAGCTTTCACACTACAAGAGTATTGTATGGTGAGACTAGCTGTTACCGAGACTATCTGATCCCTCACGCGTTGTGCACAAAGAATACCAACAGACGTTTTAGACTCCCTCCAACTACTTCAATGTAGATGTAACAAAAGGAGGACTTTCTTTATCCCAAATTCGACTACTAAATAAGAAAGTTCACAGTAAAGGAGTATTGGTTCATGGGCAAGTGCAATTACTGGTGAAACATGAAGGGCTATTGTGCAATTAAAGGGGCTTAGGATGATTGTTTAAGGTTCTTTAAGGTTCTGGTAGCCTACAGTATGTGGATTCCTGTAGAAGTGGGGTGTAATTACTATGTATGGGCTAATGCCCATTACATAAATGTGTATTTATTTTTAATGTAATGTTTATTTGTCTTGTTTTTGGTTTTAGTATGTCTGAGTGTAAAACATACTGTAGCTGCTTGGATGCTAAACAAATTTCTGAGAAGTAAGTACTAAAGTATCATAAGCAATCCAGTCAGCCCCACACACACACACACACACACCAATGGTACCTGAGCTCTCACGTCCTGGCCGATCGATTCTGGGCCCTGGAGTGGAGTGAATTTGTTTGTTGATGGGATGTCGATTAGAACTCTTAAGAATGGTTGTTTCTCTAAGTCCGTTATTCAAAGTTGTTTCCCTGGTAATTCAGGCGGCACAGCCACCTGAATGATGGTGGTTTTCTCAGTTAGGAACCACAGCAGTGGACAGAGGTAACTATATACTGTATGTAATGGAAAGTGTTACCCAGCTGACTGCCTTTGTGTAAGAGGAACTTTTTTTTTTCCCACATGTACAATTTCTATTTTTTAAAAAGGATTAATTATTTCTCTATAGATCAAACAAAAATGGTTTGCTTGAAAATGATTGTGCACATCTCTTGGCTGAATGTGTATTTTTTAAAAATGTTTTTAATTAAACTGTCACCTTTCAAAACAGAAGGACATGCCATACTGTACATGCTAAACATTACATTGACAGTTAGCAATATTTGATTTGAGAAATCAAACCATATGTTCAGTAATTTCAATCACTGTATTAAAGCCAAAAGAAAAGCCTTGACAACAACACTACCACCACTTTACTCTATTTCCTTTTATAAGATAATTGTGATGTTTAAAAGAAAAAAATCTTTGTATGTGAAAAAACATGAAAATCTAAAAGTTTAGTGTCTGGAAAATGCGTTAACCCTGTTCTTGAAAAAAAGTGAAGTTTGTGAAAAAGAACATTGATGACAGTCAGCTGTCTTACTGCACCTTTGCCAATTCATGGTGCAATCAATCCACAGTGGAAAGAAAAATAAAAGATTTTTGTCCTGTGCAGATTTGGTAATATTTAATCCCCTAAAGCATTTCATCACCACCAACTGCAAGGTAACACTGAGGATTTAATGCAATTTCTTCTCTCCAGTCTCACCACCAATTAGATTGGAGGCCTAATCAGCAGATATACAGTAGCTGGAATTCTGGGCCCCAGAGGACTGTTCTCAAAGTGTGTGTTTACTGAAGGTTTTTGCATACAGTAGATAGCTTTTGGCTGGTGTTCCACTCTGTCACTTAGTTAGTACTGTAGAATTAAGTCTTGGGATTATCCTAAAATGTGGTTTGCTGTCAACTCAAATGAATTCCACTCCACATTGTTGTTTCCATCAGCAGTGATCACTGCACTGCAGTGATGTACTGTATAGCCTCTTGATACCCTCACTGTTGCTACTTCTTGTGACCACTATCATGCCACTACTGATAATCCTCCTGTGAATAAAGCTGCCACCGCAAACCTATACCCAACAGCGAAGACTAACAGCACAAGACACAAATGTACTGAACGTACATCCCTAGGTGATGCTCCACTGAGAGCTCTATATATCACAAACAGTGGCGCACAGGAAACAAGCAAGCAGCAGGTATTAATATTCCACAAAGTAAGTCAACGGCCCAGCAGGACTACTGGGAATGGAAAATATGGTGCGCACATGAAGTACATGAAGTTTTACAGTGCATGAAAGGAACGTCTTATTGCCAGAATATAGAGCTAACTCTGTCCATATAAAAGGCACTGTACCTGAACATGTAACGTTGGACTCATCTTCATTATTCCCACAGTCATTGGTTCCGTCGCATAACCATTTTTTAGGAATGCAGCGGTTATTCAGGCACTTAAACTGGTCAGCAGGACAGCTATGATTATCTGCAAATACAGTATAGTTCAAACCATGACACAGTACAATTAAATACTGAGCAAATATCAATAAAATGCTTCCCAGTTACTTTGCATATGGGTTTGCATTGGGGAGTAATATGTTTCTTCAATTGTTCAGGTGTTCCCATTGTCTTTAAAGCAACCACACACACACAAATAAAATTACAGGGATCATGATCAGGACAATGATGCAGCCTGTGACATTCCCATTTTCTATGGTGCTGGATGACTCCCTGAAAACACCTGGGGCACTCAGGAGGACAGAACAGGTGGGATGGATTCCACAGATACAGTATGCACTGTTCCACTAGTTTCAGCAATTCCATTAAGATCTTTTTCCTTAGCATTGAAACATCTCTTTAATTTAACTAAGCTCAAATAAGTGGTTCAAACTTTAACATACTGAATGCTTTCAAAAGAAAAGACTAGACCCATTCATTCCAATGGGTATTCCAGTACCTTGAATAACTCCAGTCACTTTCATTGACTATTATTTATTTCAGCTAATCAAAGCCAGGTTTAATGAGTGGGACAAATTATAAAGGAAGACTAATCATATCATTAGACATTTATTCAGCATTCTGCAACATTAAGAATTTTATATAACAAAAAACATCTTACTGTATCCCATCATCCTTAGTATTAATTTTGTTTGCAACTTTTGTAATTGTAATTTTGTTTAACAATCTGTAGAAAATATTTTTTTAAATAACCTTCCTCCATGTGGGACTTATAACGTGATGCATATTCTGTGAATATATATGGTATTATACTTGCAGTATCATTATGGCTTATATATGTGTAACAGACTATATAATGCCATGTAAGTCTTCAAAGGAAGTGAAATCCTAAAAGCAGAGCGCATGAAATAGCTTGTGTCTTCAAAGGCTGGATTGTATGGCAGTAGTGCGGGATGAAAGAGCTACAATGACAAAGCAGCTGGAGGTGAAGTCCTACACTGCGGTGGCTTGCAGTGATCTGTGCCCAAGCCATGAATTGGAAGTATGCAGTCCTGCTGTACATTCTATTTTTCCAGCCTGGCCAAGGTGTATTTTAGCCAAAAACATTAATGGTTGTCCCCAAAAATACCAATAATGTCCAAGTGGTACTTTAATGGTATTGGTAATAGCTTACATATAGTATCAATCCTCCTCCCCAAAATCCACAAACCGGACACCCCTGGACGCCCCATCGTATCAGCATGTAACTGTCCAACTACTTACATCTCAGCCTTTCTCGACAGCCTCATGAGACCGCTGGTTGAAGATCTTCCCTCATACATCAAAGACACCAACCACGCGCTCCAACTTTTCAATGATTTCCAATTTCAGGGTACCGAATGCCACATTTTTACCATGGACATCACATCTCTGTACACCGTCATTCCCCATAATGACGGCCTTACAGCACTCAAGCACACGCTGGACAAACGCACAGTGCTTGATCCACCCACCCACACCCTGGTACGCCTTGCAGAATTGGTCCTCACACTGAACGCATTCTCTTTCAATAATCTTTTTTACCAACAGGTCAGTGGAGTTGCCATGGGCACCAGAATGGGACCCAGCTATGCCAACATTTTTGTCGGCTGGGTAGAAGAACGCTTCTTCGCCTCCTACACTGGCTATGTCCCTGACCTCTACAAACGATATATTGATGATTGCGTCGGTGCCGCCACATGCTCCAACGATCAGCTCGAGTTCTTCCTGCACCATTTCACCAACTTCCACCCGTCCCTCAAATATACAGTTCACATATCTTCCACCACTCTTCCGTTTCTAGACATCCACTTGTCTATCAACTACCCCCGACTTTCCACTTCAGTTTATTACAAACCCACGGATTCACACAGCTACCTCCTGTACAGCTCATTTCACCCCAACCACACTAAAAACTCTCTTCCTTTTTCACAGTTCCTTAGGTTACGAAGACTATGCAGCGACGACATCGACTTCGAGAACCAAGCCCTCGAAATGTACTCATTTTTTATCAACAGAGGATATCCCAGCAGTGTGATTGACAGGGCCCTTGCCCGAGCCAAAAACACCCCCCGGACCATCAACCCGATCAGGAACTCCCGCCGTAACAACCGCATTCCCTTGGTGCTTCCTTACCACCCTAACACACTTCCTATCCCCAGGACCATTAACCAGAATTTTTCCATCCTACAGGATGATCCCTCCATTGGGGCCCTCTTTTCTGATCGCCCTATCATCTCATATCGCCGACCACCTAATCTGCGTAACCTCCTTGTTCACAGCTCCCTTGACCGCCCTCAACAACCATCCACACCAGGCACTTTCCCTTGCAACAGAGCTCGCTGTATCACCTGCAAGTACACAGCCACCACCACACTCATTCAAGGCCCCTCAGGACAATTCCGGATCACCCAGACAGCATCTTGTACCTCCAGCAACCTTATTTACTGTATCTCTTGCAGTAAATGCCCAGCCATCTACATTGGTGAAACAGGAAGGAGACTCGGAGACCGCTTCAGAGAACATGTCAGGGCTGTGAAGATTAAAGATCTCTCCAAGCCCATTGTTTCTCATTTCACCTCTGACGGCCACGACCACACTAATCTCTCCGTCTGTGTTCTCAAAGACGGTTTTCCGAACTCATACATCAGAAAGACCACCGAAACTAAAATTATTCTGCAGTTAGGATCACACATTCTCCCTTCCCTTAACGACAGATTACTGTTCTTTTAAATTTTCTCCATTCATTGGAAGTTTCATTTCACACCTCTCTGCACCCATTCTGACTTCACACCTCTTGATTGGCCTCTCTTTCTGTCCCCTGCTCCCGCCTCTCACTCCTCCTCCCTCCCAACCTTTGTTCTCCAGCTACTTTACCTTTGCCTACTGCCCTGTCTCTCTCACACCTGAAGAAGGCTCCACGGCCGAAACGTTGTGTTCTCTTTCTTCTTTTTTTCAGCATGGAATAAACCTATTACTTGTTCCTTTGCAGCCTACGCATGCTGACGCAGCTACCCACCTGAACTACTATAGTATCAATGTGTTCTGTATCCTATGAGAATTAAATTTAATGTAAAAAATAATTCTGAAAAAAAATGTGCACTTTGTGTATAATATCAAGGAGGCAAATTGATTTTTCACAGTCATTTTGCGGACTGAAGTTCTTACCTATTTAAAGATTATTAAAGCCTGCTCATTGTAAGAAACCATTTATAAAGTGCAGTTAATGCCTTGGAATACTCCAGGAAAGGTGAATTGATGGTATTGAAACAGAATTATTTTGCATTCATTTTGAAGACATACAGAACTTAAATGAAATACATACAGCAAGTGGCCATGTCTTCATCACTGCTATCCAAGCAGTCATCATCTCCATCGCACTTCCAGCTGGCATGAATACATCTCTTGTTTTGACATTGAAATTCATCACTTTTACACAGCTGAGGCACCAGGTCCCCTGAAGTCACTTCAAAAAAAGAATAATCTTTGAAATATAAATTTTTAGTGGCTGTTAATACCAAAGTGCTCAGATTCACAAAATGCCATCCATAAAAAATGACTATGGAGTTTGAAACAATTTGTCGTATGAAGCATGTGGAAATCTCTGGTCTCAATCATGGGTTACTGTGCAATTGAATTAATTGGCAATTAGGTTACTTTTATTGCTTTCATTTTTCCTTTCCTCATTTGAAAAATGAGAAATTATGCTTTGTAACATATCAATAATAGGCCAAGAATAATTGTGAATGAGAGTGCATATTCAGTGTACAGTGTACACATACATATGTTGCAGTAAGAGCATTTGCAAAGATATATATCACTTTTGTAACACCATTTCGTTACAGCTCACATTCACTGGGGAGAAATACTGTATGATGTGTTTGGTTTAACATTCCATGAACAAAACACATTTTAATACAGACGAAGACACTAGGGATTTTTGTAATCGTAGCCAAGATCAGATGTACTTTGGGATGATATCTTTTGATGCTCCTCTTATACAGTATTTGCATATTTTCACATTTCAAAGCTCACTTTAAATTGTAATTCAGCTGAAACCAAACATTGGCATTTCTCTCTTTTTTCAGGTCACTAGCTTTGCAGCTTGTCCGTCCAGAACTTTGTACAGTGCTTTATGTGAAGTAGTTATAGTACACAGGCAAAGAGAAACATTTTGAATGAGCTCTCTCTGAGGCAATTTTGCCCTGGACACAGTGTTGCCAACATATCTATTACATGAAATCATCACTTACACAGTGTTTATTGACATAAAAATAAAGTATAACAAACTGGAACAGTGTATGAAGTGTGTTACAGATAGGCCTTTTGTTCTACACATTTTCTTGCCTTCATATTAACCTTTTACAAAACTGAAAATATAAAATTACAAGGAAACTTGATAACATCAGCTATACATCTTTATACATACAGTACAGGCCAGCTGCTAGAACTGCTACTAAAACAACTAGTGATTTGCGTTCTGTAGTAGTCCTTTCCATCGGATTCACTCTACCACAAAATAATTTCTTATTTGAATTCAACATGCTCCCAGCAGTGCACAATTGGTTAAGCTGTAGCAAGATTGGGTGCTCTTGTTGGCCAGGGTATCCCAACTTCATAAAACACTGCCCCTTTGTCACTCAAAAGTTGAATCCAAGTCACAGAGCGAAAGAAGATGGATAGTCCTGAGATTTAATTTTTGTTACAATTATATGATGGCACTGCAGATTAAAATGTGGTCACTTCCAAATAAATAATACTTCCTAATCACTTTACCCTGACTCAGATTCTGATTTACAGTATTATCTGTCCACAAGGAAACATCTCCCAAACAAGATTGTACAGTATATCAGGCCTACTTGAGCAGGTGACATTGTTTCTCTCCAGGTGCTGGTTGTCAGCACAAGCGCAGACTCTACCGCCAGGAATAGCCAGACACAGGGTGCTGCATCCTCCATAGTTAACACGGCAAGCATTGTCCCCTGCATAACAAAAACGCAGAGAGTTATCATGCACATTAGTAGGTAAACACTTGATCTGCAAAGCAAAAATATTTCTGTTTTTCATTTCAGTGGAAATTTAAAATTGTATACAGTATGAGTGATCCATATGTATCTGTGTAAATAGTGCAAACACTGCTGTGGTTCTAAAAGTAATCCAGCAATTAATACTTTTAATAATAGAATAATGATTTAAGAATCCTAACAGGCAAACAAGATCCTCACAAAGTCAATCGTGTTTTCAAGATACCAGGACAGCACTCACATCCACAGGCAAACTCAGCATCTAGAATGAGTGGCTTGACACTGCTGGATGGTTTTTGTTGCAGATACTACAAATTCAAACCTAATTCATATTTTATAATATGAAGAAAAAATTAGGAATAATAACAGAAAAAGAACATATTATTTGCTTCTTTGTACAAATTTCTTACTTTTCTTCTTTTTATAAGAATATCAGTGACTAATCAGCAGCCTTTTCCCAAGAATGACTTGCAATACAGAACATTTAAATTAAGTAGTTGAATTGCAAAACCATTTTCATTTTAACCTCCCCTAGGAGGGTTAATTTTTACTCTCCCAACAGGAGGTTACGAAGACAGATGCATTAATGGCAATTTAAAAATAAAATGTCAAAAGATTTATTGGAAAAGGTTTTAAGAACTTTATTCTTAAACTTTATTTGGGCATTATTCCTATTTCAAACTTGACAAAATATACAGTACTTTTAATATATGGACAATCAAATAGCTTTGGCATAATCCATTAAGCTGAGTCACATGAAGCAAATCAGCAATAATAAAAATGGAAGAGGTCTAATTAATCTCACCAATAGGAAAGACAGAATCCTGTGACAGCCTGAGAATTCATTTTAAACCCCTCTTTTCTCAACCTTCTAAATGAATGGAGAGCTGCATCCGTGTGTAAGGTAGAGGAAGAAGTACAGTAGAAAGACAAAATGTTTCTGTTGTTGAGCCTTCTTCAGATGTTGACTCAACGACAAAAACATTTCTTTATTTCTACTTTTTTAAATCTGAAATTAACCTTTATTTGTTGTCATAGACATTTTTACAACAAGCAGAAACTGCTTTCACTTAACATAAAAGTAAAATGCATGAAAGCACTGTAAAAATATCAGTTATAATGTTCAAAGTTTGAATTCTCTTAATGGTGAAATGAAAGTACACCAATTAATCAGGAATGTTTGAGCTGACTGTAAAAAGTGAAACACTAGCTGAATCAATGCACGTACCACAGGCAACAGTTCACAAGAAAATGATTAAAAGAATGAACAAATAGGAAAATCAGATAGGGATTTTGAATATTTATACAATGTGGAGTGCTAAATAAATAAAAAAAACATCATCCACATATTTACTGTCCAATTTGTTATAGTGCTTGGACTCCCAGTGTGTAGCGACCCCCTCCTGTGTAGTCTGACAGGTGCTTATGTGTGTCAAAGACTTTGATCACTGTTGCTTCCATTACTCCTTCACATCTGGATAGTTATAAGCATAAACAGCATTTTATGACTGCTTATGGGATTACAGGATAAACCCCAATGCATTTTTAACTTCCAGGCCATATCTCTCATGTGTGCTATTTCTGTATTCAAAAAGGAATTACACTGCAAGATAAATGAATGTTATTATGCTTCTTGGTCTAACCACCCAATTTAAGTAACTCCCAGTATGAAATAATAAATGGTTAGCACAATGCCTGCATTTTTCTTTTAATAGTGGCTGGCTTTAGATAATCTGGTTACTTTCTTAATGGTGAATATGAAAACAGACAAATATGACAAGACAACATTATTAACAAGAGGATGTTCTTAGAACATAAAATCCTTATTTGGATAATAAACTCTTTTCTTGAAGCCACAAATGACAATGCTGTGGTTCTATTAAAATGTTTGCAATGACAGTGTGCAAACACTTATATTACAGTATAATAAAGCACATCTTCTTTTCACTGCAATGTTTCACTTTATGCCCAGAACAGAATTACATTGTTAAAGAACAGAGGGCTGGGGGTGCAGTACAGATGTAAATTAATGTACAGGCCCTTAATAACAGTGAATTTTCTTTGCAATATTAAGGAGTGTGTTCAATTAAATTAAAAAAATGTAGAAAGTTTAGAACAATGCACCGAATGGCAAGCTAATAAACAGTTAACAAAAGTGAAGTACCACTAACACAAACTGCATAAGAACAGCTTTCCTCTGAGGCTTTGTGTGCCACATAGAGTATCTGTCCAGTAAGCCAATTTATTAATTGACCAAGCAAGCAAGAATCACAATGTTTAAATTCTCAAACTGAGACAGAAAGAAATTTTGTTTGGGAGTTGTTTTCAATGTGCATGATTCAGGAGCTTCCTGCACACATGGGAACCAATTTGAGATTTGCTTGTAAGTAACTGGTTCAATATACAGTTTGATAACAAACAGAGTGCAACTTGTAAAGTGTAACACTAAGCCTCTTCTAAAGCATAACTGCCTAAAGAGTTAGATCACTGATGAACAGTAGGTCTGTGGACGTGACTGTATATAATTAGACTGGTATTAATGAGCAGCTGAAACTTCCTCTCAGCCATCACATTAGCCTGCGACTGTCTCAATGTCTTTTTTAGAACAAGGTTGTCATTCAATTTAAGTAAATGTAGATAGTCAGCATGGAACTTGACTTTATACAGTATTAGAATGTTATCATCATTTCTTTCATAGATGGTCTGTTGTACAATATGCACTGTAACTAGAAAAAATACCTTTATTCACAGCCTTTCAAATTAAACATTCTTTAATCTAGAGCTTCTCTACTGAAAGGCAGAGTACTAAATCCTCCATTACAAATCTAGAAAAACTATAACCTAGATAACATTTTGTAAAACATTATGCAGGTGAAAAACACAGAAATATGGTATCCTACAGTAGATATTGCTATTTAAGAATTACAAATGTGACTGCCTCCATTCATCCATCTGTTTTATAACCACTTTGTTTAATACAGTGTCATGAGGAGCAGGTACCTATCCTGACAAGCAACAAGCCTGAGGCAGGGTACACCCTAGAAAGGACACCGGTCCATCGCAGGGCTCACACACACAGACACGCACACCAGGGCTAGTTTTCCAAGAAGCCAAATAACTCCCCAGTACAGTATATCTTTGGACTGTGGGAGGAAACCCCTCTACCCAGAGAAAAAATACTTGAAAATGGGGAAAACACAAAGACAACACCCCAGGTCTGGAATTGAACCCTGGGAACCAGCACTGCGATGCAGTAAGGCTAACCACTGCGTCACCATGCCACCTTTATTCCCCTGCATTCATACTTATTTATAAATAGGAGTAACTACAGCAACTTGGCACTTACTGTACAAGTACTACAAGAGGCCCTGGCTTCAAGAGGCCCTTAACTATGGGGGCAATTATCTTATAACTACAGAACTCAGGTATTGTGCAGTGTGTGCAAAAATCAATAATTTCAAAGAGAAATTGCAGTAAAGCAATGCACTTTTTGTGGTTTAGATTGCAGGCTGACGCATTACATAACCACCAGAAAAGAAAAAGGAAAGTGCTTGCAGCATGATTTTTTTAAGGTTGAGGTGTGCGTGTAGTGCACTTTATTTTGAAACTGCATTCTGAACTTTTTGCCTTTTACAACTCCTATACTGTATACCTCCTGAACACAATAAACTTTATGGCTTTTAATTTGCATCCGTTTCTGCTTCCACATGTCTGTAACCAAACACTTTTTCTGTAATAAATGTCAGTTTTACCTTTTTGACTTTGAGCGTCATAAACCTGAAGTCCAAAGAGTGGAGGCTTTTCACTTCTCAGAAGAGTAACATTTCCAGACAGCAAGTTTAATTGGAAAACAGAACCATTCATGTAGTCAGTCCAAAAAATGTAATTCTGATAATGAGAAATCCCAAATGGATGGTTTAATTCTTTCCCATTGTACACCACCTATTAACAGACAAAAAAAGGTAGCTATAAAAAAAGATTACAAACATCCATCGAGAGAAGATACAAATATCTTGAAACATCAGGACTCTATGCAAACGTGTGAGGAATCTAGACAATCCCCAGCTCATTTAACCATGACAGAATCTAACCAAACTAATCCATACAATGCTTATTAAGGCAACAATCAATATATGTGTGCTATGATTTTCTAGTGTCAATTACTTATTCTGAAGTAGAATAATCTTAAGAATGTTCCTTATAATGATGTTTTCTGACCTTACTCTGACAAGACAGACATACACAGTGAGCTTCATTTTTCTTTATTTTAACAATGTTGCCATTATAATTTTAGAAATGTGTTTTTCCTTTATTAGAGATGTAAAAATGATCTCTATTAAGTGTGTGCTAGTATTGAATCATTGACTCTGGAATTAGCTTTGCTGCCCTGAACAAGTTAGTCTCAGATTTATAGTGCATAGGTCAACAAGCACTAATAGAAGAAAGAAAGCAATCTTAATTGTCATTAAGAGTGATTCTCTCTCAGCTATGTAAATGTATTTTACCATTCTGCCTGTGCCATTGAGGAAGATTTTCTCAATGTGATCATAGTAGGCATCACACCAGTACATTGTATTGGTTCCATAATCAAGAGTTAAACCATTTGGCCAAAGCATGTTTGAAGTCACAAATATTTGTCGATTGGAGCCATCCATCCATGCCTTCTCAATCCTCCCAATACTGTCATTAACCTCATCTTCTTCCCAGTCAGTCCAGTACATCCAACTGCAAGAGACAAATAGAAAGCATTGCATTTAAAAAAAAGAAAGGGAAGCAAACTCATTAAATAATCACAATTCCACCATTAGATTTATTTAACAGAAGAAAATAACTGTTTTCTCAATGACTAAAGGTCTGGCTAGTGCAAATTTCACATCCTCATTTCCAGGGTGGACAGGTTAAATGAGCAAAGGTAAATACAACCTTGGTGTTGTGGACTTCAAACCAACCCCTTAGATTAAAAAAAGACAAATATTGCTTCCTTATAGCCAAAGCAATATTAAAAGAGACATAAAAACTTATTTTGTTTGCCTGTATATCAGTATCCTTATTTTATTTATAAAAAGATAAAAGATGTAAGAACTGAGGAAAGGGGTAGCTATTTTAAGATTTCCCTTGCTCTGAGGCGTTGAAGCCTCCATGGAACACTAGAAACATTCCAGGGCAGCTGTTTTAATAAGTCAATATTATGCATGCACAGCATAATGAATAATGACAGAAAGTGTACAAACTGAGTAACTTCAAACCATAATGATCCATTTTTATACTCAAGTTGAGCCTGTTTATCTATTCAGACAACAATCACTGTTATTAATGTACATGTACCACATAAGTACTTTTGCTCTGTAACTTGTCAAGAGCATACCATGGTTATCAGATAAACTGTAATTGGCTGTCCACAACAGATATCAAAAAATCTGATAAACAGGGAGACTTGAACACAGGGAGTAGGCAGTTCCTGTAAAAATGTTTTGATTGAACGCCAGCCCTTATCCTACATATTTTTGTGGCCAGCTGGTCTTTTGTGATAGGAGTTTTTCTGGCAACAGTACACATAGCTACCCCAAGGCATCCCAGGAGTGTTCTAATAAGGACAAGTCTTGAGGTGCCTTGCAGGGCATGGAAGAAATTTGCGGATTGCTTGCTTTGAAAGAAACAAAAGCCTTTTTTCTATCCCCTGTGGAAATGCACTGTCATGTGGGAAATACTCAACCATGGTGACGATTTGTTAACACCTGATGTGCACCTGTGATACAGTGATGAGCTGGTGCATTCGTGTTGTCTGGCTGAGGAACAAGTACAGTATGTTGTGGGTTATTTCTTTGCTTTCTATATTAGTCAACTCACACTGACATATACCATCTATGGTGTTGGGGGTGGAAGGTAAAATCTACCGTATATAACTAGCAAAAAAATCTACTGCCATCTCTTGAAATTTGAAAGTATTATTAGACCAGATACTAAATGTCCCTCAACTATGGCAACAAAACAGTTTGATAGAGTTGTTTTTTGCATGGTGTCTAACAAGCAGTATGGCTGCATACAATCAAGATATACAGTATACACCTGAACTGACTTCATATTAGTCTTCATCCATTACAGGTTCTTAGAAACTCTGACCACAGAAGCTAACCCTCCTTTGATAAGCTTCCAAATAATGCCTGAATTTTTGGTTATGCCCGTGTATTGGAAAACCCATAAACATTAACAGAATACATATTTGAGTAACTTAATCATATCCTGATGTATTCATGACTGAGGAGTTTTTAGAAACCCATTAATAAATCACACATTTAAGCACCAGCTTACATTAGATGGCTCAAGGCATTTCAGCATATTTCAAACTCACCATTACTCAGGAAGTGCATCTTAAGAGACTTTATTCATGAAGATCTCAACAGAGACACAATCACACTGCTACTAAAGCAAACCAACCACAACTAATTCTGTGAGTTCTTTATATACCGTACCAAACATTACTAATTGACCCCAATGTGAAAATGTAACTTCTAAACCCTTCACTAACCATCTAATTAATTAACAATTACCACCCAGTGAGACTATTTACAGATAAAAGACCCTTTAAATGGGCTCTGGTGGTACTGTAGGTCATCTGATAAAACAGTTTTCTCAAAGATCAGCCTTCCACAATGTGATATAAGACACTAAAACTTAGTAGGTGGCTGGAGTACAATCTTGTATTTTTTATACCATATTTTAATTTTAAATGTTTCTTTGCGTTTCCAAATATAATCTGAGTGGTACTAAAAATAATGAAATGCTAATGGTTTAAACAATTTTTTGTCACATTTTAAGAACACATATTCTTACCAAGTTCAATAGAACAGCAATTTGCAAACAAATATTTGTTTTAACTCTTAACATTTTTCATGTTTTTAAATTGTGCTTGGGTGTTTTTTTTTCTCACATGGGGACTACAAAAAGTAACCAGACATTTACAAATACCACCATGTGGAGGACTGTTAAGATTCTGTCTTTTACTGCTGTCGAATCTACATCACAGTATATGGCCTGCATTGCACAGAGTAAAGTAATTCCATCTCCATATTTTCTTCTATGCCATCTTTCTTATTACAAACACACAGTTTTGTCCATGTCTACTCACTTTCTCACCCCAAAATGTTATGGATAAAATTCTAACAAAAAACAGACTTGCTTTCAATGTCTATTAACCTGAAATGAAGAAAATAGAGTGAATATGATTGCCTCTGTGAGAAAATGTTTTACTTTGGGCAACTGTGAAGTAGTACTGTGAAGTAGTAGTGATTTCCGTTTGCTTAACAACACATATGCTCTTCTACAAAAAGAACAAACTGAACAGCTTGAACTATAGTTTACAAATGACTAAAAAAGATAAGTGCGATTATATGCTGTACACAAGGTTGAATGATTTAAAATTGATTTGTTTCAGGATATTTTGTAAAAAAATAACTCCTCAGCTAGTGAGAAAGTATCTTCAATGATGTTTACTTTTGTCCAGAATGTACAGAAACAATCTTTTATGCTTTAAACGTCATGTTGAACATAAAAAATTAAGAAAGGTCATGTATGGAAAACACGCAAAGATGACGTATTATCAGCTCATGAATTCTACCATGTAGCATGAACATAGCCCTTTGATCTACAAGGAACCTGTGAGCTGCATTTTGTTCTACTGGATTCATAGATTTTTTTCACACCCACTGAAAGTGATAATGAGATTGGCCTCAGGCCATCAAACACAGTTCATTATTGCCAACATTAATTTTGTATTGAGATACAAATTATCTACTACCTATATACATTTCCAATACAGCCAATAACCCAGAAGGCTAGATGTAGAGCAAATAAACTTTTTTGGTATTTTATAATGGGATCAAAATTTACGCGCAAAAATAGATTATTGTGAAAGTAAGTGAAACATGACAATAAATCAATGCACTGTGATTACACTGTTTCTTTGCTCTAAATCCTTGTTATGAATCCAACCCCCATTACATAAGGATTATGTTGATGGAATTCCCATTCTCCCTCATAGGTTGTACCATATAACTGAATTGCTTGCTGATGTCTTCTATTACCTGGTTTCAACTGATTAGTTTTCCCAATAAGTGCAGCTACAGTATGCAGCATGTCCTCCTCACAATTTGTGAACTAGTGAAACATCACAAAACAGACACCCTTACAAGCAAAATTACAATATCATGACACATACAGTACTGTACATTGAGAGTTTGCTAATTTATAACTGCTTTTCTAAGAATCTATTAAAGTGCAATTCGTGTACTGAATGTTACAATGTGACACATAGAGGTCTACAAGTATTATCTTGATAATTTCCTGAAAGTACACTTAATTAAAATTGAAATTCAATTTTAGTCCATCTCCAACTTTTCTCTCCTGATGACCATCTGTATGGAATAGCCTATAATTAACCAACTCCTGACATCCATAAAAACTCCTGGAAGAGATAAGAACAACACACTGCTGTACAGTATATGAGATCACTGAATCACGTGTCATGTTCATTTTCTGCACTACAAGACAGGAGGTAAAGTATCAGAGCTCTTTATGTTAGATGGAAAACTCCAAGCCACCAGGCCCTGCTTATACTCAATTGTATCTTCCTCCCAGATCTCTCAGGTATAGACATCTAATGGCATCACCCCTTTGGCAACTTCACCATAGCCAGCACTTCAAATATGGAACCCAGAATACTCTTAATGATCTTAATGTCTTTTTGAAACTAGAATGTATGTGATATCATATCACCTTATTGTATATTTATATAGAAATATATGCAGAATTTGAATATTTATATTATGTCTTATAGAATGAAAATTCATAGAAGCATTTACAAGTGTAAAAATAAAAAATGGTGTTTGTATACAACATCGACTGTATATGTTTTTATTTGGTAAATAAATATGTGTCTTTATACTGTAGGGCAATGAAGTATGTTACCCATTATTCAAACTAAAGGCTATTTTTTGTATTAATATATACAATGGCCCTTCATAACAGATAAAAGATAAATCCATATGTTAGCCCATGTGAGAGTTTAAACCAACTTCATCAGTGAGAAATGTGGTCTATTATATTGATCTTTGAAAGAAACATAACTACATATCTTTTGTGTGAATCAATAAACTGGATCCTCTGTGTATAACATAATGAAAACCATCGTTAATAGTGCATATGGATCTTTTCTGCAATTTTGCCTACAGAGCATCCAAAATGCCTGGGAGGGTAATGCTGTAATAATTTATACCAAAGCAGTACCGGGGACATTGCTAACACACCCCTACACAAACACATCTCTGAAACACAGGGTTGGTTAGGTAGGGAGAGTTTTAGATGGGGAGAGGGAGAGTTTTAGATGGTAGCCACGGCTCTGTTGGTTTGCACAGCAAGCAGAGAGAAACTCTAATTCCCACAATCCTCTCCCGCCAGAAGACCCAGGAAAGAGGTAAACAGTAATGGCAAAGCAGGAGCAGAATTACAGCCTCTTGCTGTCCTGATGCTGGAGGATGTGGCTGCAGCACAAAGGGACAGAACCTCCTGTCATCAGCCAAAGTCAGGGAACGAGAGGAAGCAGGACATGAGAGTGAAGGAATGAAGGACAGTCCACCTCAGGGAACAGTAAGGAAGCACACAGTAGCGACAGGGAGCTGTTGTTCCTGTGAAACAGACAAATGGAGAACTTCTCATGCTTACTTTACTCTCATGTGCAAATTCTTTGCATTCTTAGACCCTGCTTGTTTCAATGGCGCATTATATCAGTTGTAGATATTGTGTCAATGTCAATGTCATTATTTTAGCAAATTCTGTTTGCCTTTGATCAGTTATACGTCCTCCCTGTGTGTTGTGCTAGCACACAGTGTCTTGCCCTGGCAGCCTGCTCTTCCCTGTGTCAGTGGGTGATGTGGACAGCCAGCCTGGGTGAAACTGAGCTGTGCACTCTAGTGATGACAGGTTGAGCACACTGAGCTTCCATCCTATAGTCTGCTCTTTGATTATTTTGTACAGCCTACAGTATGCAGACATAAATGTGAGAACATTTCTTTTGTTGATTTCCTTTCCTGGGACAAGATGCTCTTGGTAAAAAAAAACTTTGGTATAGTAGTGTTTTTTCTGGTTGGTTTAGTCTGATTTTTGTGTTAAAGAGTTCATCATGTTCCCTCCACTCTGCTTTTTTGTAATGAAAGTGGGTCTGTCTTCTTTTTAGTTTGGGGTTGATTTTGTATATCAGTATCTATATCAGTATATCAGTATCAGATGTGTGTGGTTATTTACATTATACTGAAGCTGGTAAATTAAAATAAAATTGAATTTTAGATCTGGACATTTCAAATAGCACACCACAGTAGACTCCACAGCTCACAAAACGTTGCACAGAAAGTTAAATATTTTACCTGAGGCTATTTTTTTAAACACACAGGACAGGATAAAAGTATTTACTGTACAGAACAGTATGTGTACCAGTTTTTTTTTCTCCACAGGCATAATCTTCTGCCTGGAGATGGTCTGTGGAAGCTGGAATATTACTTCAGAATGATTCAACAGAGCCCATTTTTATTATTATCTTAAGATCTACCATCATGCCTGTTGGTTGTAGTAGCATTCTGATGTTATCATTAACTAAAAATACAGTATAATGATAATCCCGGGAGTGGTGCCTTTAAGCAGCAGAGCCCTCAGTGAGAGTGAGATACATTGCCTTGGCAACCACTTCTGAGCGCTTTTCTAGGGTTAATCAGACTCAGCTGTGGGACTGCTTTAAGAACCGGGCTCCTAATTTCCCTCGAAAAGAGGTGAAGCAGGACTCAATCCTGAGCTGCTGCAGGAGAGACGTGGGAGATCACATCCAGGGGCTCGTCAGCGAGAGAGCCAGGGGCGCAGCTGAACAGGAGCAGGTGTGAGGTGCAGTTAGGAGAGCGTGTCTGCCCCACGGGTGAGAGAGAGAACGCCAACGGACCCCAACGAGGGGAGAGTAATGAAAGCGGCACTTCTGGAGGGATCCGGGGATAGTGTGGAGCCTTAAACCTGGAAGGGACAGAGAAGAGCATCGGTCTCAGAGAAGACTGAGACTGATGGGAGAAATGGACCCTTACATGAAAGAGGAACCTCGGGAGAATCAGAGCTTAAGGGGGCAGCAGCCGGTTTTGATGTGAGAACAGGGCTGTCTGGGACAGAGCTTGTAAGTTTGGCGAGTTAGTGTCCGTATGAGCATGATCAACATGTTTGGAGCAGTACAGGGACCCTCCCCCTGGTCATATAAGGTATTGGGGGAGAGAGTGGGATCCCATTAGCAGACCTCTGGTGGTGAGCATGCGGTGGCATCACGGATGCTGCACAGGGTGTTGAGGCGCAGTGGTGGCACGGGTGTAAGGTACGCCAGCAGCTGTGTGAGTGAGTCTGCGGCAGGGTCTGGGCACAGGAGGAGATTTTCCAGTAGCTGCAGAAGTGTACACAAACTGGGGCACGAGAGTGGAGAGCCAGCTAGGCCATGTGTATGGTCTGTGGATTTTAATTAAGGAAAAGTGTGTTGAGTCTCAGCATGGAGTGACGTGCGGAAGAGGCTCAATTTGTTAGCATAGAAGGTCTCCGTGCACGAGTGAGGTACTGGAGACTGAGTGAGTGTGAGACCCAGTCTGGTGTCATCAGGAGGATGGCGTCAGCAGCTGGAGGTGTGGGTCTGAGGCTGGCTGGTCATGAGAGGACAAGAAGCTGTCCTGGACAGGAGGGGCAGGAAGGTCCATGTGTCTCATCAGGAAGCAGGAGGCTCCAGTTGAGTGAGAGGGTTCTAGGATCATCGGAGAGTGGATCCTTTAAAACCTGGAGTCAGTGAAGGAAGTGCTCAACGATATGAGGGACCCAGAGACATCTTCGTGGAAGGGTTTGGCTTTTAGGGCACGAATGGAAGATGAAGTTTGTCGAGCCCAGGAAACCGTGAACTAAGGGATCGGCAATGTGATACACCTCCGTTAACAATCTCGGAGGAGATTTGAAAGGATAACATGCATGAGACAGAGACTCTGCTCAAGAGTCTGTAAGCCGAGAGTCAAGATACATAAATAAGCGGCACCACCTGTCAGGGTTGCCCCCATGAGGGGGCCATGGTCAGATCTACTCTCGTAGGAGTGTATATTAAAACAGTATACACTGAGACAGTGATAAAAGAGGACTGTGAAAAAATTCCCCAACAGGCTCGTGTCCAGAGTGGTGGACATGCCTGTCCATGCCCACATTGGTTGCCACTACCCCCATGACATCACAACTGTTGAGATGTGGTTATGATGAACAAAGTTTGACAACAGCTGGAACAAAAGTAAAATATGCCATTTAATATTTTCTTTTTACTTTACTGATTTTATTTATGAAACACATGCAGGTAAGGGACTGTGAAAATATTTTCCTTATTGTTCAGTGCAGAGATTTTGTTTTTGTATCACCTTTCATCCAGAGAAATAATGATGAAAAAGGGATCATTTTAAATTATCTAAGTATTAAGATTCCATGGAAACCCAAAGGATTGAAGCAGAATGTTCTGCCTATCTTATATATAATATGTATAATCAGAGTTCTTTCCAGTTCTGAACATGTCTCAGGTAAGATTAAGCACATGAAAATTACCATCAACAGAATCAAATATGTTAGTTTCACCTTTATTGCTTCCTTTCTTGCTTACTTTCAATATATATTTTTACAATATAATTCATTGACAATAAAATTCAGCTACTTAGAAATTTTTCTCCATGGACTTTAAGGTAGACTGATTTCTTTGCTGAGTTTGACTGGCTCAAGCTATATGCATATATAATAGCAATTTACATTATATTTAATTTCAGATCAAAAAGATTATATTTTTTATTGACTTTAGCATATGTGCACAAACCTATGATATTTTTTATAATCCTTAGTTTATCACAAATTTTGTGAAAAAATAATTCAGTCTCCATCCCTGTCAGAAATTGGTTTGAGTACATACCCATTTACTGGGTCTACCACAATGCCTCTGGGGTGAGACATGTCTCCTTCTAAAAGAGTTTTCCTGGTCTGGGATGCCTTCTCCAGTCGGGCAACACTGATGGTTTTTCTATAGCCATCATTTGTCCAATACAGGTTGTTTCCAATCCAGTCCACTGACACCCCTTCCACGTTATCAAGGTCTGTAAAGGAATATAGAGGTAAATACAGTAGATTAAATTAATTGAGCTGCTTTGATCATCTCTGCACAAGTCACACTGACATGCAGTAGATCAGTGTCTCTTCTGCCCGTTCTTTAAGATACGCCTGAAAACTACTTTATATCAGCAATCTTTAGAAAAAAAAATACATGTACTGTAACTGCTGCTTAGAGAAATGCTTGAGACATTAGAGGTCAGTCAGTTTCAGAAAAGCTTGCAATTCAAATCTACAGTACAATTCAAAGGACCCTTCACAAGACATCAAAGATTATCTATACCCCTTATATTGATATAAGACAAGATACATTTATTTTATGGACATTCCAATGTTTGAAATATAAAAATATAGAATGAATTACAGTATATATGATTTCCATGTATAGCTGTTACAACAAATATACTGTATAAGAATTAATTAACACAATTTGGAATCCTTTGAGATAAGAAATGCAATAGAAATGCAAGCATAGTAGTAGTTATAGTATTGTTGTTCTTGTTATGATATTTGTTAATTAATTGAATTATTTTTCTTTTTCATGCTCCTCGAGGATCATCCAAATTAAGAATATCAAGAGTATTTTGAGGTTCTCAAAATACTCACCATCTTTTAGTATTGTTTCTCGTCCCGTTCCATCGATCTTCTGTCTTCCAATTAGAAAGCTGGTTGTGTCAGCAAAGTAAATGTAATTTGTTTCAGCATGGAAGTCGAGAGCCCGTGGATTAACAAGATCCTCTATCTGAATCATGTGCTCATCTCCAGCTTTGGTATTCAGACCCATTCCCCGAATAATGCCTGGTCTCCCCTTTCCATAAAAAAGGAACATCTCATTCTTGGGTTCTGCAGGAACAAGATTACAAAAATAAACAAACCAGCACAAACTAATCTTCTTTACACTGCGTAGTGTCATCATCTAATTAATTGGCATAATTAGCATTTTTTATTCAACACAGAAAATTAAACTCTTCAGCAATCAAAATGTATCTAAAGCAAGAATACTAGCTAATTACATTACCTTAATTAAAACAAGAATTAGTTCCGCTGATTAGGCCCTATCTAATTAATCATTCTTTTGTTCCAAATGGTCCATGTTTCCAAGACAAGGCAGATCAGAGGATATATGTGTTGAAGCCAGAGTAAAATGGGCATTTATTATGCTGTAGACATTTAATTTTACAATTCATTAGTAGCTGGAAGAGATGTTGTTTGTATTGACTGCAACATTCATTAAATCTGACAGTGAAGAGTGCCCTACACAGGGCCTCAGAAAGCTGCTACTGTCCAGACTAAAAGACATAAATCACAGATAGACTGCTCCTGCAGGGTCCCAGAGCATACAGTAAGAATATGAAAAGAAACACTTGGATCTGTTGTAGCAAACACTAATAACCTCCTCAAAGTCCATTATTCTGAAAGTGCCACCCAGGAGACCAATTTAGTCAAAGTGAAACCAAGACCACAGCCTTAGTTTCCTACATAAGGGCAGCTCGGTTTCCTCTAACCAAGTTATGAGTTGAAGATGGGTGTCTTATGATTTGTGAAATAAATACTGACAGAAATCTCATAACTCTGTATGTACACTTTCATGAAGTACAGGAGAGGAGAGAGTAGTGTTAGTGTGACAAATGTGGGAAACAATGGTCTTAAGGCTTCAGTTTATACAGTACCTTTGAACAACACTCTTATTGGCCAGAACTGGAGTTTCTCCTTCTCCATAACTTCCCTTACAAATCTGAATACAAATTTAGGTTACAAACCCAATCATGTGAGATGGCAGACTTTTCAGGAAAATTCTTTATATAAGCAAAAATAACTCATGTCTTTGGCAAGACTGGAATCTTCATTGCTGTTAAATTTAAAAAGTATTTTTTATTAATCATCAATCCTTTTTGTCTTTGATCAACGTTTTTTTTTTATATATGTCAACAATCAAGGAAAAGTGTGTAATGTCATGAGGAAATATTTTACATTTTGTGATAAATACAAAACAGGACTCAGTAATAAAATACTATATTCATTAAATATTCTGATTATGAATAATATCTCAAGCACCTAGAAGAAAACCAATGTCACAATGAAGAATTAAATAAAAACCTTTCATCTTTCATGACTAAAGAGAACAATATGATTATATCAAAGATGATATTATACTGAATAACATATTATACCAGCCCTAGTATAACAAACTACAAAACAACCTCACTGGACATTATTGTGGTAAAGCTTGTATATCTTAAAACATTTTTAAATAAAAGAGATAGTGCAAAACAGATTTATTTTTTAATAAATGTTTGTCAAAACGTATATTAGTAATTATTGTTTAGACACTGGTACAGTATATGCATGGTTTCAATTCCTGCAAAAAAAAAAGATTGTGTAAAATTTAGCGTATGTAAGCATGTATATTGTATACAGTGTAAACTGTACCATCCTTAACACTCTGAAATTCAGTATACTTGCCAAGGAATTAAGGAGCACAGTATATAACACACACATATGGCAGGAAACGTTTCTGTGCTCTAGAGGTAGAAAACAGGAATATGGACTGACTTTTGCACGACTTGCCATCACTTCCCAGGGCGAAGCCAGTCCTGCAGCGGCAGGTCCTGGATTTGTAGCTGCCACTAAGGAGGCAGATATGTGAACATCCACCTGGCTTCCCAGAAGGGCTCACCTCACAAGCATGACTCCTGACTGCAACCAACAGAGAGAAAACAAGGACGTTTCCTTAGCTCCAAACACACAGCCTCCTCAAACTGCATCAAACACAGTCGGCGGGATAGTACACTGGCACTATGTTTAAAGTTCCTGCATCAGAAAATGTTATTTGTACCGTGAATTTCTAATGGTGTTTCCGCTTTCTTTTTTATGGATAAATGAGAGACTTTGCTCTGCTTGATGCCTACTGAGAAGTTCTTAAAATAATAATGTATAAATCTGGGTTATTAATAAAAACATATTTTTGGCTTTCTAGAAGTAATAGGAATCAACATTTTATTATGTGATCAGAATTTTATATAGGTTCTGCAGCTAAGAGATACCATTCCAAGAGAGGCTTCCTTTAACATTTCTAATTATTTTCTTCTTTGATCTTTTCTAGACAGGCAGCTGATAATCTTTGTCATAGGTGAAAATGAAAAATGTGGGTCAGCACCAGCCACAGAAAACCTTTGCTGTTCTGTTTCCATCAAAATCCAAGGTTTTGCTTGAGGCAGAGACCACACAGAGAAAAACAGGACATTTTAAGAGCCTCTCAGACCTTCAGAACTTCATGTGAGCACTCTAAGATCAGGCACATTTGTGCCAGCAGTTTTTCAGTCATGTACCAGTATTTTATATTATTATATTATTTATATTATAATCTCAGGCAGGCAATCTTAAACCTCTTATATAACAGTACATTATGTGTTTGTATTTTACCTGCTGGTTGTGTCAGCTTGTGGTAGACATGTATTACTCTAGAGTTTTCCATGCTGGTTAGAGTTTGGACATCAGTGCTATTGAACCGGTTTATCCTTAAAATGTCCACTTTATTTCCTTTAGTGGGCTCCAAACGTGTTGCATACAAGAAATCCTCAAAAAGTGTTAACCCATACAGATAAGCCACCTGAAAGAAACAATAAAATGAATTAATACGGTAAAATAAATCAATTAAAATTAAAAGTAATACAATTATGACATATTTACACACCTGTGAAATGCCAACTTCAGAAAACACAAACCAGCCCCACTTATATGAAGCAACAGTGTGGAGTGGTGGATTAGGATCTGCACTTGTAATAACTTGCAAGTACAAATAACAGGTGTGGAGCTGCTCTTGTATGCTTGAGGAAGCTTACACTGACAGACCTAAGGAACTGAACCTTTATAGTCCTGAACAGTGACAATTATGAGGAGACCCAACATTAAAGTACTGAAACTCCTCAAAGGCGCTGACAAAGTCAACCTAGTGGGCTTCTTCAGAAGGAACAGTAAAACACGAACCAGCACAACTGGAAACTACTGTACATGGAAGTCAAATTAAAACTGAGACGCACATATTTACCCAAAGATTTGTGGGACTATAGAACTAACACTCAAGGTGTTGAAGCTGATACCCTTGTTTCCGTCAAGTAACGGCTGAATGAGATCCTTGGATCAATTAACCACTAACTACCAAATGAGTTTGATGGGCCAAATGGCTTCCTGTCATTTGTAACCTTTCTAATGTTAAAACTTTCTTAAGGTAATTGACTCGCAGCAGTAGGATACCCAGCTGTGTAATTGGGTGATGTACAGTAAGTCACTTTGGATCAAAGTGTCGGCTAAATTAATAATAATCCAGTAAAGTAAAGGGCTCTTTGTTGGAAGGTTCCACATTCAATCCCCTACTGTGTCACCATGTGCTGTCCTGAGCCAGCTGTTATGTGTTGATATGTTTCATTTTAATCTGCTCGGTGAGAAATAAGGGAACACCTGGGCATATGAAACAGGAAGTCTGAACCCCTGATAAACCAACAGGCCGCTGCCTGCTGGAGCAGGAGAGGAGAGGAGAGAGGGGTGTTAGTGTGACAAATGCTGGTAAACAATTGTCTTCAGGACCCAATTTATACCTTTGAGCTGCACTCCTATTGGCCAGAACTGGGCTTCCTCCTTCTCCATAACTCTCCGTTTAAATCTGATTACAATTTTAAGTTACAAATTCAATTTGCAAGCTTAATCAAGTAATTGCACAAATACTCATTAAGCCTCTCTAAAAGCAGAAATTCAGAAAACAACAGTAAAATGTCCATCTTCTGACAGGTAGACATATTAAAGAGAACTTTGGCCAAAGATCACTGTTAAAAATGTCAAAAAGTCCAGAAAAAGATACCCATTTATAAATATTTGGGGTGACACGTTGGTTTAAAGAAAGGTATCACAATCATAAGACAGGCTTTCAATAAGAAACTTCTGTATTAGCAGTACCTGGGCATAGTAACTCCTAGACACAGCAGTCCCTAAGCACAAGTGGCCCTACTAAGATCACATGACTTCATACAGGAAAAGCCCCACTGCTGTAATCAGGCCTGCACCAGCTGGACTGAAGCAGGCAGCTGCCCAGGGCCAGGTGATTACACTGGCCTGCTGTTTGTGTGGGTGCTGGTTTCAAAAGCACAGGCTGCCAGTTAGAGGGCAGTTGTGCTTTTCAGTGTTTTGTTTTCTAATGAAAGGATAACAAATTTATTCTTCAGTGAATACAGTACATCTTGAGTGCAAATCCCCCCAAAAATGTTTGCAAATTCTATATCCTTTTTCTCGGCCTAAACCACAGAGGTTCTGAAATATGCAAATTAACTCTATAAACTGAAATATAAAATTAACATACATTTGAGAACCTCTTAGTTTTAGTATTTGATGCATACTAATTCTTGTACTATGGTTTGAAAAGAATTAGCAACATTTTACTGTCTGCCTGATACTGTAATGAGTCAAAAACACTAAAGACTAATATCAGATAATATATATATATTATTATTTTTTCTTTAAGAACACCTGCAAATATAATGAGAGTTACTTCCATTTGTATGCTCTTTTCCCTTATCACTTGGGGAATAACTCAGCGAAAAGGTTCTTGAAGCTTTGAATAATAATGTTCTTGTTCTGTTCCCATATGATCTCTTTTTGTGAATACTTTTGAAGAGGATGTTTCTTCATTGCCACAACACATAGTAAGAATTGCAGGACAGTTCGTTGGGATTCCTCTTATCTGTTTGGTTGTTAACTTCATTAAAACAAGCTCTCAGCAACAGAAAGAGAGACAGTGCTTTATTCCAGTATATCTATAATTTCAATAAGCAGGTGTTCCTATAGCACCTGTTATTATTGAGAGGTAGCAGCTGTCACTCAGTGTAGAAAAAATCTGCAAAGGGACTGGAATAGGAATATGTGCATTCCAAAGGGTGGAAGAAAGAGGTCACAGGCTTTCATGCAAAAATATTAGTTCTTTGGTTTATTTTATGCATTTAGAATTATATTTTCATATTCCACAGAATATAGGTAATAGTAGTAGTAAATTACTTCATGCTCACCTGCCTTCCTTGAATGACAGTATGTCTGTTTTTGCCATTATAATCTACCACCTCAATATAGTCCAAATAAACATCTGCCCAGTATACCAGTTTCTTCACCAAGTCCAGAGTGATGGCGGTAGGCTGTTCGGTTTTATAACCCACTATCCCCGTTCTGTTTGTGCCATCCATGTTGCATCGCTCCACTTTAGCGATGTTTCCATAGTCCGTAAAGAAAAGCTTCCTGCAAGAAAACATTGAACCCTGTTTATTTAAATAAGTTGTAACTTGCAAAATACAGTATATGTGGCACCTGTACCCAGTATTAATAATCAGCTAATCTTTTTTCTATAAGAAATAATTTTCATGCATTGCTTGTTTTAAAATAAAAGTCAATTTAAAAAAGTACTAATATATAACCACAGTACATTTTGTAGGAACACAGGGAATTCTGCTGATGTCAACAGGCTCTTTAGCCCATCTGTGCATGTCATGGATATATCACTGTATCAGCTAAGCAGACAACAGACAGTACATCTCTATTATCTTTGTCACAATATGTAAATAATGCGCTTAATCTTTTTTTCATTTTATCTTACTGTAAATAACTGTAGGATTTCTATAGTACACTGGCTGTTCTCTCATAGGTTTAAATAATAACAATTTTTACAAAATAAAACAGAACCTTAAAATGTAACTCAGATCTGATAACTAGAAAGTGTTCTAAGGACTACTTTATTATCAACACAGGATTCCTCAATCTACAGCTTGAACATTCAATGCTGAACACTTATGTTCACTCAAGTGCAAGCAAATATTGTTTATAGGATGGTTAGGTTTTTCATTATTTTTTGTAGACCAGTACTAGACAGCTGTGGGCATAGGTCACCATTACCACATATAAATGTCAATTAAAACTACTGTCCTAGTGTTCAGCTGTCTGTGTATTTTAAGACTAATGATACAGTGCTCAGTAACACTTCAAGCACAACATTAATAAACATTAGTTATTAAACTGTAGTTATTCTCAATTATACTTTTCTCAACTTGTATAACAGAACATCTGTTATATGAATATACAGTAACATAGGTCATCCACTGCAAGTACATATTGTACTGAAATTTGCCCATTTTAACTTTTATTTAAATATTAATTAATGTGGACATATGCATAGATGATTCAATTTTGTAATTAAGAGTTCCATTAAAAAAAAAGGAAAAGACAAGACCAAACATCTCTATTGTATGGTAATGTTTTTAATATAATTTAGAGATAGGCGGGAGCTGTAAAATCACAGGTAGTTTATGAATTCTTCATTAGTATTGGCCATACCTACATTATTTACTTCCTCAGTGCAACAAGTTTAATTACGCAGATGCACACTTTTTTACCAGATGCGTACAAATATCTTCAATGTTAACAGATGCATACATAAACATTTACAGGCACAGATGTGTGGTTAAAATTTTATTTACTGAAATGAGAAATAGTCTGTGTTTTAACAGTGTTTTCATAGGGAAAATTCCCTTTCTGCATTTATTAATTCCCTGAACACTTTGAACTTGTACTGTACACATACTTTCTCTGGGATCCAGTAATATCTGTCCTGGACTAAGTTTTATATGATGATGAAAAGTTCAAAACATTTTGAAAGATAGAAGAAAGTGTAAAGTACTTTGTACATTTTCCAGATCACAGTATGAATTGTTTGAAAATGTGTTAATATTACCCATAAAATGGGTCACTGCATTTCGGATTACAAATTGTTTTGCAGGATTTTTTTAGACATTTTCTTTGCATAAACCATATTAGAATTCAAGCAATATTTCTTATGAATGTTACTACAGAATGAATTAGGACTAGTGTCATGTCCTGTCTTATTATGTTAAGTAACTACATGCATATCATCCCAAGTGTGATTACGAAGGGTGAGTTTATAGAATTTATTTTCTATTTATCATAGAAAAGTAGCTAACAAAATACCAAATAAAAGTCATCTGATACTAATAAAATAACAAAAAAGTCACCAGGTTCTTAAAACACATATGTTAAATAAGTATTTTTTTTCATTATAATGAATTATCAAGGTGATCACAATCATAATGTGTTATATTTTTCTTTAATGGTAATTTTATAAAATCCTCAGAATAAAACAAACACCTTAAACAGCTGAGTAAATTGCTGAAATATCCTTAAGGTGATTTAAGCAAGTAAATACTTTTGTATGCCACAGGCCTCACAACATCTCTCTCATTGTTTCTCTCTATACTGAAGTGTCCAGCAGAATGAATGATACTTTTACTAAAAAAAGTCTAAATCTCTATTTTAAGATGTTTAGCTTAATATTTCCTTATGGTATCATTGCAGCAGAAGCCTGAAAGCACTGAAACATGCAGGATAAGTACATGCAAATAAAGTCTAACACAAGGTCCATCTCTTATTGCAATACTGGCAATACTGTATATTGCATATCAAAAATTAAATATGTACAAAGTAAAAAAAAACATTATACCAGGCCTTGGCATTAATTATTGTTGCCTCCTCCATTACAGTGGTTACTATGCAAGAAATACCCCATATACTTCTCAACCAACATATGGATGAACGTTGATGAGGAGCAGTCTTGGCAGAAACTATTAGTTCAGACTCCTGGGGCCAAGACTACAAACATTAAATTGATTAGTTATTCTAAAAGGGCTTGATGAGCAGATTCTTAATTAACCGAATAAAAGCGATTCATATTAGCTTTTTCATTGAGCGTAAGTGCTAGTTTGCACTAAACTGTTTAAGGGGAATGCAGTATTTTTTTGTTAACAAGAACAACTTCATTCTGCCACATACAGTACATATTGTAAGTCTTTATGCAGAGAAGAAGCTGGTGAAAGCTTGACATGAACATTTCCTAAATTACATTTTAGCAAAACAACCTGCCAATGGAAACCAGCATTAATCATTTCATAAAACTGTTCCTCACTCTCAATTTGAACAATTATTTGTGATAAATTCCCTTTCCATTCCTCCTACTGGCCACCTACACAACACCCACCCCTGTCCAATGCCCTCTTACCTTTTACCATGAAAAAGCACTTAAGTTTAGGGGAGTGAGGAGGATTTCAAAACTGCCTGAATGTGTGCTTAGTCTTTTCCCTTTGTTTCCCGTTGTGCCTGGCTTAGTATAGTGTATCTGGTTTGATCTTGCAGAAAGCTTCCTCTGCTTGCAGAAGATGATGATGCATTATACACACTTCACATGCTACAGTAGCAATGAGCTCTATGTCTGAGATATACAGTATCACCCTCCCAAATGATGGCCTTGGTTCTTTTATGTCATATATATTGAATATTATGCTATTTAATACAGTTTCATTCTTTAGATTTTAATCTTCATTTTAATCCAATGGAGCTGCACAAGATGGGCAGTGTAAGCAGGACAGCAAATTGTGCCTGGCACACTAATAAAAGCTGACAGCAAAGATGCAGGAGATAATTATTCTGTGCGCACCAATTCAATAAAAGAGTAGGCTTTGAACTTGACCATTTTTGGAGGAAAAACAAAAACCTTCATCAGCTTGGAGCTGACAGAGCAAATGTAACTCAGCATTGAATACAAATGACTGTTTTCAAACTCAAGCACTTAGTTGAAGTGGGTCTCTAAAGTTAAGGAAGTATGTTGTGACTACAAATGACCACTGGACTGTTGTGACTTTCTGAATGTGCATTGGATAGTTTTCAAAATCTATAATAATTGTTTAAATGATAGATTAACATTTTCTATTACAGAACCAGATGTACAATATAGCAATTCTCACTGAAACCCATAAAACCCACACACATCCTCTTGTATACAATAATACAATACTATTCTATGCATTGGCAGAACACTCCACTCTCACTTATCCTAGGCTGCACACTAATCAAGACTGCACTGGCAAAGTCATTGAGATCACACAAGAACATAATAGGTAACATTAAAAGTCTATCTGACTTTCATTCAGCTATTAGTATAGTCGGACAACCTGAGGTGTCATTATCAAAGTCACTTTCCTTAACCAACCTTCAAAAATACTTGTCAGGTCAACCCATGAACATCAGCATTCATGTTGGCATAATGTTCACACCAATACAAACTAAGGTCCCCTTCTGCTGAAGACAGACTGAGAAAAAATGTTCAAAAAACTATTCTTGCAATCCAGCGCTGGTCTAGCTGACACAAAAACAGGTATAAATTGGTTGCTGTGAGCTAAAGTCAGAATGGCATGTGCATGTTCTGAAAAAAAGGTAAATGCTAGAAAGAATCATAGCAGGCATTCTGTGAAGGAGTGGGGTTGTACTGTATATTGTCCTCAGCCTTGTCAATATTATGCAATTAAAGAACCTAGCAAATTTCCCTTCATATAACAGTTTTTAATAGTATGGCATGATCTTTTAACAGCAGACACAAAAATTCAGACATTGCTTGGATGCAAGAAAATAAATCTGAAATGAAATATTTCAAAGATTTGCTGATATACAGTATATATCCCATTACAGCTGCAAGATATGCTGAGATGTGATGATGCTCCTCTCAGTTTCTTTAGTTTTCACTTCACTGCTCAAGGCGCTAAAACCTTTTCTGCCTTTTTAGCCTCTGAATGGTATAAACAAAACCAGCTGTACTCGTGATTCTCCAATTAGACCACTGCACAGAATTTTTTTTTTTCACAGAACCCATGAATCTAGAATCTGGTAGAAACCTAGCTGGTGTCACATACGCTTTACATGTAAGTAATGTTACTGCTGAATCATAAAACTGAAAATTAGGAAAATTACTCAGAGGCTACAGAGGCTCATGATCTATGCTGGTGCTCAGGCTCCAAAACCAATAATGAATTTGGCAAAGTATGAACTATATTAATGTACATAAAAATATAAATTTAAAATTTGCATCAGAATTTTGTCTCTTTGGAAATCACCTAGCCTAAACAATTTAATGTTTAACAGGTTTCTTGTGGACAGAGAATCATCATTCACTCTTTTTAATGTCACTCCCTGTAATTTTACAAAGCAAGCTCAGAAAACCTTAACCTCTTATAATGAGCATTAACACAAAAGTTCCAATGAAATATTTGTGGTTTTTGGCCTCAAAAAGACACTCATCTAAATTTCCCAGGAACAGCAATTCCCATTTCACCTTATTGCTTTCAGAAAACATAATGCTTGTATAGTTCATAGTTCATATAGTGTCAGCACAATAAAAAGCAAAAAAAAAAAAAAAGAAAACAAAAACTGAGTGTGAATCGAAAGTGACTTTGGATTAAAATAGATATAAATCACATGTGTTATGTTTTCCACCTTTGTTTTGTGAAGCTGTTTATAATCAGTGCCCACATCTCTCCAGTATGTCAGACTGCTGTTGCAGAAACAGTCTACTCTGCAGAACCACAGTGAATGTGTTAATATTAAGTCAAGGCTACTGAAGCTTTTTTTAATTATACATTTTAAAGACATCTAAAGCATTTCCCACAGTTTAATACATGTGAACATAAACACAGATATGGACAAACCATACATTGCCTAAAAACGGCAAAAGAAACAAAAAAGCAAAATTCTAACTTACTTCAGTTGCTTTTTTTAATAATGGTTAGCAAGCCAATGTAATTTTGTCTTCAAATGTTTTGTCTGCTTTGGCTTGTTCTGAGAGAGTATGGAAAGCTGTTGTTAGATGAGGTATTTACAGGAGTTGTATGTGCGTCAGGCTTAAAACATGTATGGAGTTACTTGCTGCTGTAGTATATCCACATTTAATTGACTGAAAATGGCACAATTCAACTGTCAGTTAAGACTGAGTAACATTATAGTCTTTGTACAGGTAAATCATAATCATAATAGCATGCTTGGTGCTTACACTTACAGTACACTTACAGTTCTAACGTAATTTCTTCAGTCATCTTTCGGACTGATTGCCACTATGCAATATCTGATGAGTTTTTAATTCCTAGAGGTTCAGTGTTCAGAGCGGTACATTGCAACCCAGAGGATTTTTTTCTTGAATACATGGATGCATGTGATTGGCAATGCAGAGAAGGTGACAAAGTACAGTACATTTGTGATTCCCAACAAGAGCTATGGTGCCCATAGGGAATCAGAGCAACACCAATGCAGTGGCAGGCTCATGTCAGGCTGGCTTGGGCTATTGCGCTTGGTGGAGCCTTGCTTTCAGATCCCAGCAAAAACAGAAAAAACAAAAATCACATGGTCAGACTTCTTCAAGTTTCAACTGTTCAAGTAAGTGCTAATAATATTACAATAATTCTATCATTATCATTATAATAAATGGGTAATATGTGTACTTCCAAATAAAGTCATACTGTACCAGCAAGCTTGGTTAAGATATTGTAACGATGTCCCTGTGCATAACAGGGATCTTGGCTGCGTGGGCTGAGGAAGGTCTTTTTTAGCTCAGTCGGCAAGACACCTGTGTTCGTGCCCATGCAGTGAAGGATGAACTGGGGTTGGAGTGGTGAGGGCATAAGCCCAAGAACCTGAATCTGTTGCAATTGCAATAGGAATCAATCTCATCTAAAACTATCTACAAGTGATAGCACCCTAAGGGTGTCTAGATGTATAAATGAATGACATTTTAACATGTTTTAATATAAGGAACTGTGAAAGAACATGGCTGTTAATGACAACCAAGTAGTAAATGCAGGTGAAGGGATGTTATATTTTTCAGAAAGTTTCAGAGAATAAGTTGAACAACCATGAAGAGAATATTTTTCCAAAGAACACAATTAAATGAATGTTCGGTAGGGATGACAACAACAAACAACAACCAAGTTCAATCAGACTCGCTGCCTACACTTTGCAGTGGATATTCCTGTTTGCTTCTCTGACGCACAGCCTGATCTCGGTGAGGAACAGCTGCTCCCCATGTCCTCTGCGTACCAGAGTGTTTCATCTGCTGCCTTGCCGTCTCAGTTACTCACTTTTCAATCTCAGCCAGACTCATCTAGAGGTCAAAATTCCAAGCCTTTCCGAAGACTGAGATCTGCCATTCTCATCCTGTCTTTGTCGAAACAGCCAGCGTCACAACAGACATCCTGTTATACTGTATTCTCCTGCTAAACAAAAATCAGGCTGCTCTGGACGGGATTTTGCAGGATTGCAGGATTTCAAAATGCAGGATTTTGAATCCTTTTGTCCCATTATCATCTGGGCAGAAGCACAACATCACCAAACTCTCTGCTAATACAAAGTTCTATTCATGATGTACATCTAGGAGAATTGCTTCTTGCTTCAAAGATATACAATAAACAAGCTCTGGGCTTTCAATAAACCTCCGCATCTCCTGATGTCACCAGCAGCGCTACACTCCAGTCCAGTGCAAAGACCTGAGCTCCCAAAGCTTCTCCTTGCATTTGTCAGACTGTTTCATTTTCGCCGCCTGTATTATTCTTGTGTCTGTGTTGTGTTCACATTTTCTACTGTATGTGTAGACTATGCTTTGAACAGCAAGCAGGGAAAAGAAAAAATAAGAACGAAGGAAAAGTAATGTGCAACTTTTCCAGCTTCTCACAAACCTGTCTAATTGAAATTCACCTAAGAAAGCTTTTACCCTCCCCAAAGTTTAGAAACAATCCGAGGCTATTCAGCATGCAACCGCATCTGCTGATGCTGATGCCCACAGCAACACAGAAGAGCCTCTGAGCCACCGTCACTGCAAACCCCAGAACCATCCTTTCTGCCTTCTTCCTGTGCTCGTTTCTTCTTCCAGCATTCTTTCTTGGTCTATACAGTATCTGTTCTCCTGGATTCTGCTTCCTCTTGTTCTCTTTATTATCCTGTCTAAACTCACTCCTCTGAATCTCGAGCCCCACGCTACATTCTTTCCTCCATGTTCTTTAAATCAGCCCTTTGTCTCTTCTGCTTTCATTCCCAGGCATCCAATTCAGCCCCAGGTTCCTTTACTCTCTGTCCCTGCAGCTATTGACACTGTGTCCTTGGCCACTGGGTCTGTCCAGTGTCCCACCTCCAGCTTAGTCAGCAGTTGTCTTATATCCCATATCCCTGTCTTGTTCATGTCTCTATTCAGGGCCTCCATTGCAGCCCCAGGTTCAATGCTCTTGTCCTCTGCTGCTTCTGATGCCACCTTCTCAGCCACAAATCCGCTTTGGTTTCACTTAATATCTGCACAGGTACTGTAAGTTCCAGGCCATTGCTGCTTCTGGATCAGTGCAGCGTCTTCTCAGTTACAGCATAACAGCTGGAGTCTGGAGCCGTAGCCCATGCTCAATAAAATGCCCAGTTGTCCAGAGCGGGGGGGGAGGACGGCGTCCATTAGGGTGGAACCACCAGAGGTTTTTTTCTCCACAGTGCCCACATGGACATATTGAGGGGTCAACAATGCATTCAGTCCTATTTCAAAGTCCATAAGAAACCCAGCAGTTAGTTCCTTACACTTCTCTTCATGTGATACTAAAAGTTCACACGTCAACAGATTTACATGCTTCAGCATCTCCGCTTCCATTACATCTCTTCCATTTGCCTGGCAGGCTATTGTCAAAGTCAATGGTTATAGAAGGCCATTGTTGTTTATCTTCATTTCTCCTTCTAACCATTCCTCCAATTTATTTGAACAGTTTCCAATTTCCATTGCTTCTTTTTGGGGGCACAACTGGAAACAATGGGTTGTTATCCATTCAGATAACGTTGCCAGTTATAATCAACAAAGGAAGATCTTCTCAACTTATCACGATTCCTCAGCCATCTAAATGTCTTTCACTTTAGAATCATTTCTAATTATTGAAACTCGCATCCCAGGTCAATTCAATACTATTGCCGACTTCTCTTTCTCGTTTCCAGAGTTTAAGATCTTAGCCCTGGATCCCCATCCACTCCTTCCTCATTCAGATCTTGCATTCCCCTGAATCACCTTTTACATCACTACCTCCATCTGACTTTAAATACTGTTCTATCTGGAGCAGCACCACTCACCCTCAGTTCATACTGTTCATACGGTTACCAATACTTCCACCTCTCCTCTAAGATAACTTAAGTGAAAAATCTGAAGTAGATCTGGGTATGACCAATTTAAGTTTAACTCAGCCCTTAACCTCTACTCCGTCATCTTCAGGTTTGCATCTCACATCTCCTGCTGATCCTCCTTTGCTACTGAAATGTCTCAAACTGTCTAGTAACTGTTTTTTCTCTATAAGCCACAAGAAGTTCTTGTAATGTCTGGATTGCGCTGAGCAATTCTGGCCATTCATTCCAAATTAAAGCTGCCTCCTCAGCAGCTCATCAACACATTCCTATCTTATTAAGCTACTCCACTAGGTCATTGGAAGCCTCTTTACAGTAAACTTATACAGATACCCTTAAACTCCTCCAGCTTTCAATCCAACTGCTGCAACACCCCACAGTTCAAGCCATACATCGCTAAACACTTATTTCTGCGTTGGTGGTTTGGGGTCCCGCTTGGTTCTTTTTGGTTCTTGGTTCTTTTGGGGGTTCTGGCCCCCTCATCCTGTGGCCAGGAGGTCAGCCCTCAGTCAAGCAGGTTAAGCCAAATTTTCACAAAAACAATACTTTCAGGGCACTTTATTCTTGGGTGTTGTTATTCCTAGTGGATTCATTTTTACAGTATTATAACAGAGGCTGTCTAGCTAAAAATGAACACTGCTCTTGGCACCAAAAGAAACATGCCCCTTTTGAAACCAACCCCATTAAAATCTTTATTGAGCCCATGAACACTTCACTTTCTGCATTCCTCTTGTATTATCATAAATATAATGGGCAGTATTCACTGCTGAACTTATTATTTTGGTTCGCTAGAGATGTTTGTACAGAATATCTTCTTGCCCTCGATGCACATCTGAGAATTAATTAAACAGCTGTGGAGACCTTGGTGAATACAATTGGCAGACATTCTTTAGCTTGTTTGTGTGTAGTAAAGATTCAAATAAATATATTAATTCCTTTGCAGAATCCTTTCAAAAAGTACTCCCACAAGCAACCCATGCAGTTATTGATAATTAAAAGATCACTACATTATACTTCATTATACTAATGTACAGTACTACATTATTTTAGTTGTAGTAATGGAAGAGAAATGCAACACTTGTACTGTAATATAATTTTTGTCTTATGTTATAGACATGTACATTTAAGTTTGATTTTACATGAGTTTAATTAAATTGTATGATTTTAAGGTACTGCCATTTTTAATGTATTTTACTTTAATGTACGCAATGCAGCTTCCCATAGGCAGAGGCCCTATAGCCTTCTCACCACCTACCGTATTGATTGAGAGATCAAATGAAGGCAATGGCAATCAGTCAATCATCAATCAGTCATCAAAGGTGAAAGCCCAAGTCGAAACATTCTATTCTTTTAAATGCAGTTTATCTTTTCAGGTAGCACAGTAAAAAATAATTAAGCTTCAAATACGTTTCCTTGAAAGTGTAGTATTTAATGACACACAGTAGTAATTCTTGTAATGGGAAATACTTGAATTGTACACATGTATGAATAAGCTACTATAAACACAGTGAAACAGTCTAAATATTACATCCGAATTATCACACCCAAAGAAGGATCCACAGCTGAAACGCTGTGTTTTCTTTACTCTCTTTTCAGCAATAAACCTTTCACTTGTTCTTTTGCAGCCCATGCATGCTGATGCAGCTACCTACTTGAACTACTTCACTCAAAATACTGCATTATTCCCTTTGGGTTTTTACAATTATTTAAAATGGCAATGGCAATCAGCCAATCATCAATCAGTCATTAAAGGTGAAAGCCCAAGTCAAAACATTCTATTCTTTTATATGAAGCTTATCTTTTAAGGTAGCACAATAAAAAATAATTAAGCTTCAAAAACGTTTCCTTGAAAGTGTAGTATCTAATGACAAACAGTAGTACTTCTTGTAATGGGAAATACTTGAATTGTAGCATCCACATTTAATATTTTGCACTGCACTATATAGCTGCTCTTTCACACATTCTGTTTCAAAGTATTTTTCCCCTTGCTTATTTTGCTGTTTTCTTTAAGCATCAGCATTGGTAGATTTGTCTTATTTCTGGAAGGACTGGATTGCTTTGCCCATGAATGTGGAAACAACTCTGAAAGCTAGAATTGCAGCCTGCCTGAAATGTGTCAGGATGATCATTACAGACTGTATAACTGTGAAACCCGGCACTGGAATGGAGGTGCATTTGAAAATCACAAATGATGGCATTTCTGTGGTGCACAGGTACAGTATATTTTCAGAGACTCATTAGCCTGCAGCTCATTAACAATCAACACGTCCCTTCCGATATGCAATGTACGCACACATGTATGAATAAGCTTCTATAAACACAGTGAAACAGTCTAAATATTACACCCGAATTATCACACCCGAAGAAGGTTCCACAGCTGAAACGCTGTGTTTTCTTTCCTCTCTTTTCAGCAATAAACCTTTCACTTGTTCTTTTGCAGCCCATGCATGCTGATGCAGCTACCTACTTGAACTACTTCACTCAGAATACTGTATTATCCCCTTTGGGTTATTACAATTATTTAAAATCACATTTACATTAAATGGAAAGAAAAAAAACATACATTTTGAAGCCAGGACTGTGAGTATTAATAGAGGTTTATTAACTTTGTGGTATTCAACTTCATCTAATGATAAATATATACATACAGTAAAGATGGAAATCTCACATACAGACACTTGCAAATTAATGATCTACATATTCTCAGCTCTTGGTGCTACCACAGTATAATTCCAAACTCCTCATTTTTTAAAGTTTTGCACTGTAATTCACTCATGCACTCTATGCACATTCTGAATTACAGTTTTGAAAGACTTAATGATTTGTAAAATAACTTTCCCAACACGACATTTCTTTGAACATGCCTTACTTTCAAATTGTGTTTCAGCATACGTTGTGCCCTCACTCTACCCTTGCAACAACATGCTTTGAGATAAGGAGATGTCTTCACAAAATGCAAAGAAGAGTAATGTTATCTATAGTAAGGTTAAAATCTATTAAAGGACAAGATGCAAACCATGCAGGCCCATGAGATGGAAACACACCTAAACGTTTGCATTCTGAAACATTATAAAGCAGAACAATAACTCTGTGCTCATCATCATTTAAATTGTATAGTGTATTGAGGGTGATACATGGAATCGCACAAACATAAGATACAACATGACATAAAGGTGACCTTGAAACAGTTCATGCTGACTTACCCCATGAGTGGATCAAGAGCAATTCCTTTCGGGTTATGAAGGTCAAGGTCAACGACAGTGACACAAGTGTCTTCATTTTGAGTGCATACAAATATCCGATCACTGATCCGATCCACAAAGTATAAATTACCACTTAGCCAATCTATGGCCATTTGTTCCACATCTACAAATCAAAAAAAGAGAAGAAGCAGTCAACCCTTTCCTAAACAGGTGGCAAAAAAACATAAATATCAAATTCTGGCTCAGAGTGCCAGCATGGCAGTTGCTTGAACAGTTGAAACAACCATCTTTTTCCTTGTGTGTAGCCAACAGTAAATAATTGTAGTCTAAAACTTTAATGAATTTAATTAAAAAATATATCCATAAGAAGATTGTTTGGGGTACATTACCGCACAAGAGGCTAAATGAAGATCTTCGGCAAACATAATATGGCAGAAAACACCTGTCTTTGATCTTCTGATAATGCATTGTGGCTTAAATGTAGAATCAAAGTTTTTTAATTAGAATGCTGAACACATTAGAGAACTGCACTGTGCAAGTAAAGCTAATGTAAACAGAATTTAAGTCAATGTCTCTATGCCATGTTGTGTCAAACAAATGACAGCAATTCGGGTGTCCGTGTAGCATAAGTCTTCTTTATTACATATGCATATGGGAGCCTAGCTCTTGTAGGCCAGACTCAAAGAAGTATTACAAAGAGTGGTCTTTTTATACAGTAAAGTCTGTAAAACCTGTCCATAAAAGGGATTTGACATTTGCTGTGAACGTGAAGAGCAGTCGAGCAAGTTCCTCATTGTTTTTGTAACTCTGCCAGGAACATATGGCAGTCATGCCTTGCAACATAACTTACTGTACTGTACGTTGACAATTCAGCATATATAGATGAAAGCAGAACTACATACTGTATGTTTACAACCATTGGAGTGGAAAGTTACAAGATACAAGTGTGTAAAATATAAACAACTTATACCTTAATTAAGAATAATTCCCTCAGCCACTACACAAAAACCAGGGTAAGGATTCAAATCAGGGATGTTTTTGTTTCTGTTTTGACGTATTGCAAACTGGTATATACTGTAGAAACAGTTTTCTCATTCATGAGCGTACTGTCCCAAACCCCCTCTTATGAAGTAAACCATCAAGGGGAGCCACAGACCTAGAGGTTATTGATGAGATCCTTCCAGATTGAACATGGGTAGGGATTTAACATATAAATTAATCAAATTCAAACACAAAAACTGTTCTTATTTACGTCATAGTTTTTATTCCTTTAGTTGTTCATCTCCACTGAAACTAAGAGGGAACTCTCCAACTACAGAAACCCAGCGCCTGTTCGGAAACACATTGCTGAGCGTGACTGTAAGGCTCACATTCCATTCATTCGCACATATCCACACACACCCGCTTCCACAACTGCTCACGCCGTCAGTGATTAGCCTGTCACTTTTCGCCGCCTTCACTATTTTAGTTCCCCTCTTCCCCCTGTTCCTCGCTCACTATCGTGGTTAGTCTCCCTGAGTTCCCATAGTGGGCGTACTTCTCCAACGCCTTTCTTTGTTTGGATTATTACTGACCTTAGCCTGTTTCCTGCTTTCTCGCTCTCGCCTTACGTCTTTGGGTGTGTTTTCCTCATTTTACTGCCCCCTCCAGTTTTTGGACTGGTTGCTCGTTTATTGGATTTGGATGTTTTGCCTATTGTTTTTGGACTTTGCTACTTCCCTTTTAGCCCTTCACAGGGTCTTTTTACTGACAGTGACATCTCTCCAAATACCAATACACATTTCTGAAGGACACCACAGATTAATTTTCTTACACCGAATCTTTACTTCAAGGCCTTCCAATCTATCAGATATAGTGAGAGATTTGAGACGTGCCTACTGTACACACACTAAAGTAAGACCAAAAAAAAAGTTTGGCTTAAATGCTCAAAGGTACATTATCCTGTGTTGTGAAGAATTATTTAAAAAGTATTTCCTTCCATCAAAGGATAAAAGAGGTTATATTTGCAAACAATAAACAATGTCATGTCAAAAATGTTGTGCTATATTTTAACATACCGACACTAGTTCAGTGAACTTCAAAATTAGGGCAGATACCAGGAGCCTTAATCTACTCTTTTTGAATCTGCTGTGGCTGACTGAATGAAAAAGGACATATGTTGAGGTCAGACAAGTCCAAATGTATGTTTTAATATTATTCTTTTAAAAGTATGTCATTGTTGCACTGAGTATCTGTATCCCTCATAAAATATCCACAGCATTTGATGTTGATCAGTCTGCGCCCCATCTGCGCTTTTGTATAATGGAATTCATGTGCATTTGATCTCACTTTTCTATATCTAAAAAAAAACACCTGTCTGTTTAATTTTGAGAAGACTAAAACACAATACTGATATTGCAAATATCAAGTCCCACTGCCAAAAAAGGTTAAAATTAACATTTCAAAACTCAGAAAGGTATTAGCCTTCATTGTTTATTCATGGGATCATTCAGTTAGAAAGTTAAATATAAGTGCCTGGAGATAAACACTCTTTCTAGGTACAGTAAATATGACTTTAGATTATATGCTTTTTATTTCTATTGGATCTTGGCTTTCCTCACGATCATCCCTGGAGATAAGCAGAGATCCTAGGATCTATTCTGTCTTCTATAATCTGCAGGACATACAGTATACAGTACCTCTTAGTCTATTGAGTATTTACAGTACCAGAGATCCTTACTACAAATGGCCTGACATATTCCCATATAAGGCTTAGAAAAACAGACCAAATTTAGAAAATGTGGCCGTACTATCCTAGTTTCTGAAATTTTTGGTCATACAACTACCAGCCATATGTACACTAGCACAGCCAAATGGCAAATTAAAAGGCGGAATTCTTTGAGAAAGTTGGTCTCTTTTGTGTTGCCACATGGAATATTATTTTAAAGGGTCTCAGAGGAAGCCCATGGCATCTGTCCACCTTAGACATTTTTACAGTGGCACTGTCTATGACCTATGTTTATGACTGTTATTTTTTTCCACTGTCCGCAAAATCTTCAATATGAATTGCAAAGGATGTATACACATTTTGGTATCTAACATATTGCAAATGCACCTCCTGTGAATATATATATAATCAAAATTTTAATGCTCAAACAGAAACAAATATAGGTGAGAGAAGTTAAATGCCAGTAAAATCTGTATATTCAAATATTTACTTCAGAAAAATGTATATACATCATCTGTAATTCAATACAGAGTGGATACAGTACTGTTGGCAGGCAGTGTACGGTTCATACTGTGTACATATATACAGTACATTATTTATGTATAGGAACATAAATGTAGCAGGGTGACTAATATGTATGAAGAAATGGGAGGCCAAGTCCAGATCACTAACAGGAGCACACTACAGCTGGTGGAATCCAAATTAGAGTGTCACCTGGTGTAAGGAAATACCCCTTCAGTGGCTCCAGAGAGGTTAAAAAATATTGTGGGTTATGGAGGACAGAAGATGTTTATGTTTACTGACTGAATCAAGGTAACATAACTAGTCTTGTTTCTTTGCCATTTTTATTTGGCCCAGCTTAATCAAAGTTAACTTTCCTTAAGAAATATGGGTTTGAATGAAATAAATAAGCTTTAATACATGTTTAGAAATAAAAACTTTTTTTTCTCCAGCTTCCAAAACAAGATTATATAACTAAGTGCAATCTAAAAAAATTGAAACATAAACTCCTGACTAGACATCCAAAAGGAGATTCAAACTGTGATCAAAACCAAAAGAATTCCCTGAAAAAAAGGCTGCTGTCTATATAGATACTGTATATAGATAGATGAAATATTGAATCCTATGGACATCTCATCTTGAACTATATCCAACATCAGCAATTGTGTACAATAGTGACAATTATTCAGAAACCTTATTGTGGATTGTCATTCCATTCCCATTTCCCAGTGAAGGCATGCACGTAATGTCACAAGTACTGTAGTTCACCATGGTAAATGTTCATCAGAGGGGCTTGGGAGTAAAAGTGAGCATATAAAACACAATGAATCTGATAAAACTGGAGTTCAGCACACTTGTTTAAATCAAATTCAGAGCACTAGTCAGGTGTTCTAGGTTCTAGTGGGGCAGCTGATTACACTCTCCGAACTGCTTGATAAACACTTGCCAGAATAGGAGCAATTAGAAACAATTAAGGGTTGCAGCTTCTAATGGTGTCACTTCATTTTTTGGAATGGGGTGCTTCAGAGTAAAACATTATCTTGATGCATGTAACAGGAAAGCATCAGCACAGTTTTTCACTCACAATTACTGGCTAGAACGTAATTCTATCAACGTACACCTTGAAGCTTCATTACGATGAAAATAAAAGAATCCTTATTCAATTAAATCTAAGACAAACTTAAAACTGGATTTATTGCAATGTTTTACTTCACATAATAACTGTCAATGGAACACCCCCTTTTTATCTATACATATTACAGTATATTAACTTCAAGGTCTAGCAATCATCCATTTTTAATATCCAAATGTAAGCAGAAATTAGTTTTAGCAGTAGGGCCATCATGAACTTGGAGCTTTCAAAGTGAAAGAGTTGAAAGAAGAGCGATGCAGCAGATAGCTCTGTTATTGTTCCATACTGATTCATCTACTCAGGGTCCAGCAGGACTTTTCATCTCAAGCTCATTAATCTCCACACGCTGCAGTCAGCCTTATTTTGCTCTCTAATGTGTTGTCTCCACCTGCGACTAGCAGAGATGAAAAAGAAGTGAGGTTCCAGGACCCTCAAGAGACACTGCTCAGTTTCATAGTCAAACCTCTCCAACTGCAAGTTTGGATTGTGGACAGAGAAAGATGGCTTACTTTCAGTCACAGGCAGATTAGAAGAAATAAATACAATTCTAGGGATGCTCACTTACTGTAGGTTTATTTGAATCTCAGTTTCATTAAAGAAAAAAAACATCTGCTTGCAATTTTGTTATACTAATTTATGCCAGTCACATTGGAGAGCATGTTCATTAGTGAAGGGGATTTATATTAAGTCTATGAAGCATTAAATGAAGCTCATCATCTTTTAACTTTGCATTGATATTCTGGGATTTTACAATCAGTTCTGTGTTTTTGTTATTTCTAAATATTCTAAAGATTCTGACCTGCTTTTCACCTTTAAAGCTTGGATCACAAAGTCATTTTAAGAGCTCTACATTTTTGATAAAAAGATTACTATTTATTATAGTGTGTGGAGCAATGGCTAAGGTCCAGGTCTGGGGGTAACTGCTGTGGTACCCTTGAACAAGGAACTACCTGAATTGTTTTAGTACAATATCCAACTTCATAAATGGGTGCAAAAGTCAGCTGTTATGAAAAAAAAGCAACAATAAAATAAATTCCTTATAAAAAGGAGGAAACACTAGAGGTAGGTCTAAGTAATGACTCTTTTCATATCCTGATGGTGAAAGGCTTGTTTCTCTCATCTGATCTGGTTCACATGGGATGGTGCCAAAAGGCCTAAAGCAGAACTTGTGTGGAAATGATATTTAAAAATCAATTAACACTTCATCTATTAAACAATAAAAAGTGTGACAAATGTATTGCAAGTAGAATGAAAAAGGTTGATAACAAAGTGCCAGATATCTCTGCATATCATAGTTTGTTATAGCCTCTAAAATGCCAGGGCATGATGTTCAATGGTTAATCTTAGAAGTAAACTCATCTTCCACAACACCCTTAAAACAATGCATGTTTTTACATTATGTTCCCTTCCATCTCTCAGCAATTTGGTTTCTCTAGCTAAATGAAAAAAAATTCTGGATGCATCGAAGCCTCCCACATGGTTTAATTTTGATCTAGTAACCCTCTATTAGTGTTGGCTTCTCTGCATAGTACTGGCATAGTGCCTAAATGATAACAGAACTATTATTGCAATTAACATGCATGCATTGGCAGATCAGAAGATAGAGGTGCATTTACTTTTAAAGCCTGATTAGTCATAATAACACAATATAAGCATATTATACAGTATGAATCAAGACCTGCTAATCGAAATAATGAGGTAACCTTTTCACAATACGGTAGCTGTGAAATAGGGCTTTAAAACTTTTTGCAAAAGGTTCATTGAACTAATAAACTAAAATTTAAAAAAATGCATCTCAGTCCTTTCTTTCTCACTGTCATTAGGAACTTAGACACCAAAATGCCGGTCTGAATCAGATGAAATCTTCAGCTCGACCACCAAGCAGAAGACCACAAGAAAGGTGGCAGACAAGAGGAGGCCATTCAGCCCAACTAGCCCAGTTGGCTGCTAGTAGATAATTGATCTGAGGATGTTTAATGGGCTGATCTTTAATCTAAGAAGAGATTAAAACATTCTGTTCATTTAGACTGTTACAGTGTCTCTGTACCCCGCAAATGTACCTGGTCACTTTTCAGCAGTATTGTTTTGTAACATTGTGCCAACATTTGTGCACAATATTCTAAATGTGCATTGCACACTTTTAACACAACCATTAAAAACCTTTTGGGACCATTCTTCTGCTTGCCTCATGTGAATTGCATGAATCTTTTTTACATTGTTCTGTAAGCTACAATCAGCAATGTAATGTACAATATTTCTCTCTACACAGTGGAAACCTATTAAAAACCCATACTAACATACAAGTTTTTTCAGACACTTGTTGAAATGTATTTGCTTCAGAACAAAAATAATTGATCATTACTATATCTATAACTCATAATTGAAGATTATCCCCTTATATTTATGAGGAACACATTCAATTATGAATGAATTCAGCATACAGACATATATTGCAATGTTTGGTGACATTTCTATTGGGAAAGGTGGATTATTATATTAAATCGTTGTGATGATAGGTAATAAATAACCACACCTACAGTATATTGCCTTCTTGTCATTACAAAACAGAAAATGTAAAATATGCTGGACTGCCGCTGTGCCATGAAAAGTGTGTAAATATTGATGAAGAAAGGAAGCAGTCCATTAAGGGAAATCAGACGTGTCACTAATAAATAATGACCCACACTAATGAGCCTGAACCCTGTTACTGTTTGTTTCAGAAGTATGTAAATGTGTGCAGTTTGTTTGAAACAATGCTATATACTGATTCCTTTTTTAAACTATTGTTTGCTAAACTACAATTATATTGTGAGTTTGAATTCATTCTAACTTTTAAAAAAATATGTAAAACAAAATGATTTGTCAATAAAGCTGAAAATGAGGAGGTACAAATAGCCCTTTATTTATGAACCACATAATTAAAAAAATCCTTACACATTTGCTGTAGAACTACTACAGATCACAATGCAGATTGGGACTCAAAAGTGCTTTACATTCAGCAGGGGCTCATTACTGAGAAAGAACTGTCAGTAACATCCAGTAATCCCTACTGAGCTTGGAATCTCTGATTAAAGATAAACTTATTCTGAACACATTCTTAAAATAGATCATGAGCTGAATTTTTACAGTTAAATTATTTTAGATGAGGCCTCCTTATTAACATTTATTTCATATATACAGAATAATATCTCCACATATACTGTATGGTATACTTTAAGTTTTAAAAATTTTAAATACCAGGGACTTGCCTCTTGTAAATTACTTACAAAAACAATATATCACGCTGTGATTGTGATCATTCCCGCAAAGAATATTTAAACCAAATGGGCTACATGGAAAGAACAGCCACCTCTCATTTCTAACCTTTCTTATATTTGTATGTCTGATGATTTGAACAGTAAATGAACTAATTGCTTAACATCTATTTGGGGGTGGGAAATGGTGATTCACTTACCACAAGCAGCAAAACAAACATGTAAAAAGCCTAAAAGTCTTCAGGTGCGAGGATCCTAAATTCCAATGAAATCAGAAATTGCCTGGGGCAATCTTAGACTCTCTCAACCATAGTACTGGTACTGTAGAACTAAAGTATAACTAAAAGAATTGCTACAAGGTTTAATGCAAAATTCACCTCAGAATTATGATTTGATCTGAAAGATTAGATTCGATGTAGCATACAGAGCAGTCATATCTAGTGTGCATGCTAAATTGGCAGCTGATGAATTAAACTATAATCAGCAATGTGCTGAAACATAACTCAATCAATACTTCTGAACTCCAGCAAAGCTTAAAATATCAATGAAACTTACACACATACTGTATATCATCATAAATTTTCTTGGAACAAATTCAAACCTACCCTTTCCATAAAGAAACATTATCAATGATAAATCATTCCACAGATTTCTATTCTATGCTGTACTTATCCATGAAAGTAGGGCAGCTGTGAGGGCTCCTGACTTTGAAAGATCTGAAAGATCATGGGTTCAAACCATGGGTACTGCTGTGCTACCCTTGAGCAAAGTGCTTCACCCAGATCGCTCTAGTAAAATCCAGTATAAATGGGCACACATGTAAGTTGTTTTGTATAATTGCAGGACCAAATTAAAAATAAGCACCCTAAAGCAATTCTGTGCTATATTTCCTTCTCAGAAAACTAGATTTTATAATAGAGAATTACTCAGAAACCTGATGGTATCTTGTAAAGAAAATACAGCCCATGATGTATTGACACATTGTTACTACTTACTTTGTAGGTTTTGTCCCATTCTTATTCCTTGTTCTTCTGAGATACCTTTCAACTTTGTCATCTTGGCACATCTCAACTGACTGTTATATTCTGGAGTTGTAACCCAGCAAATTGATTCCTTGCTGTAACTGAAGTCCAGTGTTACAGTTCCATTGGTGATAACAGGTCTTAAGTCTGGCACAGTGTTTCCAGTAAGTGATGCTATGGCAATATTTTCTGAATTAGCAATTAAGAGCACAGGAGGTCTGTCATTGGGTTCTGGAATGGAAGGAGAAAAAACAAAAGAGTTTTAGTATGATAAAATAAGGTCTCATAAATACATACTGTAAATATGTACTTATAATTAATATCCAGACTCCAATAACCTTCTGTGTAAGAACATGCCCTTCTGCTCTCAGCTTTAAATGAATTTCACGTAGTTTTGCATTGGCGTTCACTGGCTTGTGTACATAAAAAATGAAAAGGAGGAGAGATGAAGATATGAAGATTCACATAATAAGAGCAGTATGGTATGAGCAAAGTACATTGAGAAACCCATTACTTTTCGGGCAGCCTGTAGGTGATTTAATGAATGTCATAAGATTATCACTGTCCACCTTTGGCACTTAATTGACCATATGATATTTCAGATACACTGTTCATTTGGGCAAGATATGATTAATCTCTCTTCTTATAGAAACTTTAGCTCACAAGCAGTTTTTGTAATTCCTGTAATAAATCTTCATGTCCCTTTCACAACCTTTTTAAGTTATCTCCCGACATCCATTCATCTAAGCAGGTAGTTTCCCTCTCTCACAGTATTGTAAAGATAACTTAGAGTGACTATCATTCACGGAAACATCTCCTTTGAAAATTCCTCACACACTTCCCTGTGATCCCACACTGAGATAGAGACAGAGCCCATGTCAGTATCCCCACAAACAACACCGGCCTCCTCCAGCAGTGGTAGAGCATGGATCCACTGTGTTTACCTGCCACATTATCAGTCAGAGCAGATTGCCTTCCTCCCTCTGACAGCATCTGAATATGTGACTGATTTACCTTATTTACTGATGTACACACCTACACTTTTGTCACATTTATTTTTGTGAATGTAAGAACTATTTTTTAAACTTTAATGCTGAATACCATTCTTGCTACTTGCTTTTAAAAGCTTTTCTATGCAATTTCAACCTTTTTTAAATTGTACTGTATGCTGAAAAGCAAAATGCAATTAGAAACACACTGAATACCTTTAATAAACGTTAAAGAGGCTTTTGAGAAAATGATACTGTAACAAAAACCTTTAATAATGAAATACTATGGTGTAGAACAGATGTTACTTTAACTATAAAAATATAATTTAATATGTCGCTCAACATACAGTATCTCAGTCTGGCTCCTTTATATAGCACACATATGCTGAAATTTACATGCATGAATTCCCATGACTAATGAAAGTCCCATAATTATCAAGGTATTGCAATCACTGTTGCTAAATGAATATTAATGTAGGGGAATGTGGGGTTCATTTAAGTTTATGGGTAATGATGTTCAACTTAATTCCTGGAAGAAAACCAGTCACATTGATTAAAAGCTCTAAGGATGCTGCACTCAAGTGAGGTCTAATACGCTTTGGGCAATCTCAGACTACCTGTGTGGAACTTCGCTGCTCCACAGCTAAGCTGTGACTAATGAGAAGGCTCCCCAGAATACATTGCCCCTTTAAAATGTGGGGCAACTTGTAGACTTAAGTTAAACTGCAGCCCAGACAGATATAGCACAGTGAGAACTAAGAATGGGTGTTGAAGAATAACTAAAATTAACATTTTTCTGAAATGACAAATTAGGTATTATAATAGCAAAAACACAGTGCAGTAAACAATTTAAAAAGGAATTCATCTATGCTTAAACTGGCAATATCTTAACCTTATTATGGATTTTTTCAGTATTAATATGTGATACAATTACAATTTCAATAAGACAAATAAATAACGCAGCACTGACCTTTACACTCACTCATGCTAAAAACCATAACAAAATCAATAGCTCCATCCTTGAACTTAACTCTTATAGTAGCTCCACACTGAATCCTAACCTCATTTTGATCTGTAAGACCTCAATTGCTTTGAGGTAGTTTTGTGATGATGTATATTATTTTTGTGGCACTTTGCAGTAATTAAAAAGGCTGCCAACCTGAAACTCAGCTAAAAGACACTGTGGAGGAATCCGCAATGCTGCCTGTATTTTACTTAAAAGATATACTGTGTCTCTTCCTATTGCATAGTTTTGGTGAGCCACTGCCTTTCACCAGCAGAGGGGTCTCTATCCACTCATCCTCCCTGCCAGGCGGATGACAGCATGGAGAGCACACTGGGGACGGCTGGCATACTGCCTTCCTATTTCATGGTAGCTCCATCCGTATTGACACCTAGAGTTCTTTACACATCCCATTGAAGCACTCTGGAATCTGTTGGAGTGCTTTACAGAAGACAGGGAGTTTTGGCTGAGAGGAAGAGGCACTGTGACCCCTACCTGTAGGAAGCAAAAAGCGGCGATGCAGTAAGGACATACAAAACGGAGAAGTGCACTCACCTCTGACCCTGACCCTTTCGTAATACACCGCTACATTTGCTTGCACATGCCTCTCAGCATTTATCCATTTCTGGATTCCCAATAAAAATCCCATTCAAGGAATATTAAAAGGCATTGGAAAAGTTATCTACATACTTCCTGAACCTCAAATGTGTACTTACAATTTTGTTTACACAGAGTAAAGTTCTGAAGTCACACGTGTAAAGTTTATCCTGTTATTGTCATCAAGGTCCATAAAGGCCCAAAATTTACTTTAAAAAGCCAAATAAAATAATTTCAAAAGATAAAGCATTTCAGTTATGGAATTAAACTAAAAGTAACAAAAGAAAATCAAATAAAATGAAAATAAAAGTTTTAATCCATGTTATTTATTATTTCAATTTGAACCTGAATACTGTATCTTATTATTTTTGCTCAGCAATTTTTTGTTTAGTCATACTATGCAGGACAGTTTTGAACTGTTGTACTAAGAATCTGCATAAGGGTTATTAATCGCAATTAGTTTCAACAAATAGTGTCAGAAATGGAGCGCAATAAACAGAAACACATACTGTACTGTACACTATATGTTTTAATAATTCAGAACTGCGTGCTGTGCTTATCTAACACTTCCACCTTGTCTGAACACAGATTTTTTGGGGAGACCTCAGTTCATTAACTTCAGCTATTGTGTCTATCCATTTATATTTATAGTTTACCCCCAGTATAATTTTCAGCAACCCAAAGCCAATTTCAGTAGAGCAGGAGTGCAAGGTGACTCCAACCACAGGGTGCACATGCACAAGCACACAGGGAGAATTCAGAGACTCCAATTAACCCGGCATGCCTTTAGGAGGTGGGAGGAAACTAGAACATGCAAACGCCCTGCAGACGTCAGCCCTGGCCTGAACCATGTCACTGGAATCAAGGCTCTGCCATCGTGCCAGCCACAATAAAATCTTAACTTTTAAAATGCATTAAATACAGTACAAGATTTTCTAAAGATATACTGTACAAAACCAATATACACAATCTTAATTGCACAAGAAAAAAATAAAACATTTTCATCACAGCAAAGCTTGACTTAGCAGTGACATTGTGAGTTGCTGTACATTCACTAAAAAAGCAATCTGAAGAAGGTTGCAGGAGTGTACAGCACAAAAAGTCAGTTGCTTTAACTAGAGCTCTGTCACCCTGCTCTTTCATTGTGTGTTTATATACAGTAGACGCACATAGGAGCTACATTTTTACCTTAAGTGAAAGTCAAACACAATCTATATAATATGAAATATAACTGCAACAATGCTGTGAGACTTCAACATAAAACTGTATATTTAGCATGGGCCAAACTGCAATGTACAAAATAATCAAATGCAAAAAGATTACATTTCTTTCTAAACAGCTAAAGGACACTTGTCCAAAATATCTTGAAATAAAGGGTCTTTGTTTTTTTTGGCTTACAGAATGTTAATGAGCTAGAAATATATTTAACATCTTACCGATTTTAGCTTTGCATGACTTTCTGTCCAGCTGCAAGAGATAGCCATCTGTACAGCTGCATTCATAGGACCCATAGCTGTTTGTACAGGTTTGGCTGCAGATCCCATACACAGTGCATTCATCATAATCTATGAATGAAGGACAAACAACTTAGAACCAATCAAGTTTCTTTAGTGCATAAAAACATGTAAAATACATAAAATACATAAGATGTAAAACATATTTTCCTCTGAATAGCAACTTGTAGGCATTAAAAAAACAATAATCTTTAATGTTTCCAACAAATACAGAGAAGCAATATTTTTCAAATATGGTGCATGCCTACACTTGGGTTTACCAGTGCATTTTCTAAAAATGATCACTGGGTTTGGTGAAAGCCAAAAACCAAGGCAATTTTTGGGCGATTCAAAACGCTTGGCCGTCTTTCAGGTGAGACATTAAACCGAGGTCCTGAATCTCAGGGGTCATTAAAGATCCCCAGGTATTTCTCGATAAGACTAGGGAGTTATCCCAGTGTCCGGGCCAAATTTCTCCCCTCAGCCTTTACTGTGGCCTCCAAATTCTCCCCATGCATGATGGGCTTGCACTTGCCCTGCGATGGACTGGCGTCCTGTCTAATGTTTACTCTGCCTTGCACTCATTGCTTGCTGGGTAAGCTCCAGCATCCCGCAACATCGTGTGGTATAAAGCAGGTTTGGTAAATGACATGACATGACAAAGTGACATCTCTGAGGTTAAATGGGCAACGAAAGGATGATTTATTCTCTTCATGGTAGTGTGTGACATTTGTCTGCAGTGGTCAAAATTGTTTTACAATGGATGTGTATAAATGGGTATACATTTTCATGCTTCTGGCTTATTACAATTAGGACTTGATTTGCTTAAAATTGACCACAATTGAAGGTGATTTGTTAAAAAAGTAGGGCAAAATTAAGAAGGTCACCATTCATTTTTGGTTTTTGGTAAACTTCTGCCTACCTGTGCAGCCCCGTCCATCTTCTCCGACCTCAAACCCATCTCCACAGTAGCAAAAAGTCCCATTCCTCGTCATTACACATCCATGTTGGCATCGCAGTCGATGGCATTTTGGTAAGAGTTCTGAAAAAATTAAAATTGCTTTTATTCCAAAAGATCAAGGCAAGTAGTATAGAAAAATAAGCACCCTTATACTTCATATGCAAAATTATTTATTAAGGTAGTAGTGTAGAGTTATGGTTAGAACTAACTGGAAGATTGTGGGTTTAACATGCTGGATGAAGGGCTGCTGCAGTACTGTGGAGTGAAGAACTTAATTCATATTGCTTCAGAAAAATGCCCATCTACTGTACATATACAGTAAATGGCTATATATATACTGTATATAATTTGCAAAAAAAGAAACAATGTTATTAGAATTAGAACATGTTCAGAAACAAAAAAATAAGCAACAACCTGTAAAATTCCCACAGTTGTTACCATTTATTTCCAACATAAGTCACACATAAGGTCCTAGTTGGTCCTTTAAGGACCAGATATAGTATCTGCTCTGCTGAGGCCTATTCCCTTACACTAACAAAAAATAGCTGTTACCTAAGTACAGTGGTTATGTAGTTTTTTGTCATGCAAAATGGTACATTTTCTGATCCGGAAATTCTTTTAATTTCTAGTTGTTTTTTTTCCCTGTTGCTTTCAGCATGAGTCAATTTCACATGGAGCTGTGCACACACATCAGTTTAAGGAGCCCGAATGATTTTCAATTACAAGACGGACAGCCCACTGCATAAAGCTGTTTATTTCATTGTCTAAGAATTAGATAATCAATTTTATATCCCAATACAACTAATATGCAATGCAAACCTAAAGGTGATTTATATTTTTACCGTAAAGAAGTCCTTAAAAGGAACTGGCAAGTTCATAATCAGTAATATTCTAATGCTCGCTGTATCACCTGCAAGTGCTGTACACAGCCACCACCACACTCATTCAAGGCCCCTCAGGACAATTCCGGATCACCCAGACAGCATCTTGTACCTCCAGCAACCTTATTTACTGTATCTCTTGCAGTAAATGCCCAGCCATCTACATTGGAGAAACAGGAAGGAGACTCGGAGACCGCTTCAGAGAACACGTCAGGGCTGTGAAGATTAAAGATCTCTCCAAGCCCATTGTTTCTCATTTCACCTCTGACGGCCACGACCACACTAATCTCTCCGTCTGTGTTCTCAAAGACGGTTTTCCGAACTCATACATCAGAAAGACCACCGAAACTAAAATTATTCTGCAGCTAGGATCACACATTCTCCCTTCCCTTAACGACAGATTCCTGTTCTTTTAAATTTTCTCCATTCATTGGAAGTTTCATTTCACACCTCTCTGCACCCATTCTGACTTCACACCTCTTGATTTGCCTCTCTTTCTGTCCCCTGCTCCCGCCTCTCACTCCTCCTCCCTCCCAACCTTTGTTCTCCCGCTACTTTACCTTTGCCTACTGCCCTGTCTCTCTCACACCTGAAGAAGGCTCCACGGCCGAAACGTTGTGTTCTCTTTCTTCTTTTTTTCAGCATGGAATAAACCTATTACTTGTTCCTTTGCAGCCTTCTGTCCTAGGTTGACAGACAGAATTTATATTACATTGGACAGACCCTCCCTCCAACTGGATTTATTTTCCAGACAACCAATCACCTCATACCATGACCGTCTAATCTGCAAAGTCTTTTTTTCCACAATTTCCCAAACTGTCCATGGTCAGTGAATCAACTGTAAATACATTTCCAATACTCATACTGTCCACACTTGAGAAATAATCTCTTCAACAGAGTTCTTCTTGAAAGGGTCCTGCTTTTCACAATGGTGGATGGCATCATTTCAGGTAACGTGCCTGAGAGGTCAGCATGCTCCTGCTATTACCTCTTACAGATTCCTGCCTTTTCTGTCTCTGCTTTGTCCTAGCAGGGCTGTTTTACTCACATCTCTGTTCTTCCTCTTTTGGTACAACATCTCAAGAGGCTTGAAAACCCTGTGTGTGTTTTTCTCCTACTTCACTCTCTACTTTCGTGCATACATGATCCTTTGCCTCTCACACACTGATTCAGGTCCTCACTCCAACCGCTACGTTCCTGGGTATCATTATAATGTAAATGAGGACATTTTCATAGCTCAGAGCTCACAAGCTCTGTATGATATAAATAAATTAAGCAATAAAGATTCTGCTTATTCTGTTACACAATGTAAGTCAGCTTTGTATACTTTAAACAGTTTTTTAATCCATTCAGCAAGACTCTACTAGACTATAAATCTGCATTTAAAAACAAATTTCTTTAATGCATATTTTAAATCACACAGCAACTTGAATCAGTTGTCATTAAAAGCATGAATAAAACCTTTGGTAGCGAGGTAAGACACCCTGCGACTGTACTTTATTTATAATTTTTTCTGATTATTATTTTACTTTAATGAAGTTAAATAGAGTTAACAAACTGGCTAACAGTGCATGCACAGCCATAACCTGCTCTCATTGATCTCTTATTTAGATGCAAAATTGCACTCCTTACTAAATGTTTGCATGACACGTGCAGCAATCAATTTTAATAACATCAATATTAATAAGTTATTATACATTAAGCACTTTTTTTCAGGAGACTTGGGCAAGTCACCTTGGAAAGCATCATTGCCCTGCCTATGCAGTAATAACTACTCGGGGCTATCACGCCCTTCAGAATAAGATAATGCATTTAAATGTCCTAATAAAGCTTCTACTTTTTGCACTAATCACAAAAGGTTTAGAAAAATTGGCTCACTTATGTAAACAAAAAATCTATACAGTAGTTAGAGGGGTCTACTTGATGATACTGGCTCAAAATGCTTGTAATATCAATTTTGCAAAATTGCAAGTCCCATAGACATTAACAATGATTTTAAAAACTGACATTTTTGCTCCCGTGAAGGAAAAAAAATACATGGATTTCTACTAAGAAGCAAGAGAGGTATGGCATTTATAAATATGTAATATATATAGGCTGTATACTGTACATGTATTTACTGAATGTGTATATTGCATACAGTATATGTTACTTTCAGAATGCTTCCCTCAGGGAGGTGCTGAGCTGAACAGTAGGAGATGAGGATTGCCAGTAGAAATATAATGGGAGCTTTGCAGGAGTCTTCCTTGGCTGTACCACTCTAGCCAGTGCCTCTATCACTCATTTTTCAGTATAAAATTCTATCTGTTGTTGCTCTGCATAAATGAATAAATAAACGAGTTAAGCATCCTATTTTAATAACCTAGCAAAGATGCAACTGTGTATTTGCACAAGAGGCTATTCGGATAACACAAAGACATGTGATGGCTTTTCAATTTTAAAAAAGAGCAGCAACATCTGCATCTGATATGCATTAATATTTCAAACATAATTACCTTCGTATAATAATGCATACGATAATTTCACACTCCATTGGCAACATTTTATCTTACATTTCTGCATATACAGTTTTCTTCATTTCACCAACAATCCAGCATCTCAATTACAACTTAGACATGAAGCTTTTAAAGAGGTGTTAGTAAGTATTTATATACAGTATATCTGGAGAACTTCATCAGAAGGGCTGGTGATTACACTCTTGAGGCAAAAATATTTTGTGTATTTGCACACTGTTTAGAGGCTTTGTAATATGTTGTCATTTTTCTCTCATGGTTTTACGCACTTACAAAAAGATTAAAATGGGAGCCAATGCAAGTGAATTAACCATTAAAATAATTTCCTTAGAGAACAGGTTGAGCTCCTGTGACCAGGATCCCCCATGAGGAGCTGTGCTACTACAGTAGCTGAGCACCACCAAAGCTGCGTGGGCTCTTATTGACTGGCTTGACAAATGATAAATGGTTCTAGACAGGACGTCACACCAGAGGAATGCTGGGAATGTCCACGCTTTCCTCACGCAATGCAGGGCCTGCAAGCTCACCAATAATTTCCAGAATTTGAATTGTGCTCAGTATGAATGAATTAACTAACTCACAATCTGTGGTACAAAGTACTTTGTAGTGCTATGAAAATTGTAGCCATAACAATAACAACAACAACAATAATATAAATAAAATGTCAAGATAGAATAGATATTTCTATTAATATTTTACAAACATGGTATGTCATTTTATTTTCATTGGTGAAAAGAAAGACGTATAATAAAGCACTTCATTAAAAAATAAGAAAGAAGAAATCTTCTACTGTATTTGATCATTTGTTAATCAGTTTCATGAGGTATACCAGAAAATGCAGTCACTATCTCTAATCAATTAATCAAAATCAGATGTTTTTGTATTGATGATGTTATTAATAAAAAATTTAAAGGCCTAATGTTTGTTTTGCAAAACACTGATGACAGTCACAAAACGTACTTTATTGCATCCTATAATAATCAATAAATTCCATAATCAATAAATCTATGCATTTAAACATGCATATGGTAATGTTTTACTGTGGGATGAGAACTTAGAAAGGTATTGTTACTCATCTTAAAAAAGTCAAATCAACCATAAAAGGTACTGTATGTAAAGGAGTGGACTTCCATCCAGTTTACTAGGGGGTGATATGCAATACTTTGTAATACATTTTGCCTATGGTTCACACCAGCAGATGGAGAACAAGTCTCTTACTGGTGATTGAGTTGTACTGGGGTTTGTAACAGGACATGCTCAATATAACAATGTAATGCCCTCTATAGTTCTATAGTAGTCACAAACAGCAGAGTTACATAAATGATGAAATATTATGAAAATCACCATCAAACTCTGCTGCCATGGCATTAAGGGAACAATCTGCCATATTTTAGATACAACTGCCAGCTATTACTGTTTAATTTGTGCATGTTTCTAAGAAAAATAAACGATGAAGGATTAGCTTTATCAGTTTTTTGTGGAGGAAACAGGACAGAGCAAGAGTTTTGAGAAAACTCACTTTTCATCAGTTTGAACAGACAGCACTGAGGGAATGATACATAATTTCTTATTATAGTATTTCTTCAACATAAAAAGTAATCTTGGGAAAAGAGCATCTTAATTTTCAAATTCTGTTTAGTACTAATATTAAATATTTAGAAATACATATCCTATATTAAGATGATTAGAAATTAAAAAAATACTTTGTTACCAATTCAAACATATTTATTATTTCATTTATTTATTTTATTTATAATAAAGGATAGTATTTTCATCTATTGTAACTGAATGAACTATAAACTATAAACTAAATTCTAACTATGTACTAAGGATTAAAATAATCTTTCACATAAACACGATCGTGTACAGTTGCTATTAATAACATACTATAGAAGTAGTAATAATCTATATTCTTAAAAGTCATCTAAGAAAGAAGTACTGGTATTGTATGAAAGATTAATTTTGTTTTTAAGAGTGCTATGAGAAAAAAACATTTTGATTAACTATAGGAAAAGTTTTTTTAGGAAAAAAGGAACGGAGTAATTTGTACTTGTTTCATTTCCTTCTGAGGTAAAGAATAATTCATTACTAAAAAAAAATTTATTACATTTTCCAAGGATCAAGATAAATGGAACAGTATTTTCATGGGGATGTTTCATAACTTATGAGCTCAAACTGTGAATTGTGAAAAAAATAGGGTGCACAAGTGGTGTATTGAAAAAAAGAATTATGGGCCTTATATCTAAAACAAATAGATGCTTAACTCTCCATGGGAAGTAATGACAATTTAAGCCAGATAGTGTTTTGAAAATGTTAGTCTTCATATATTTTTTAACATCATTTGACGTTACAACCATTTAACATACAATGGTGACTTTCAAAAATTTAATGAATCCCTTCTGCAGGTTTTGTTTAATTCTATCCATTACATAGCTCAGTTGAGCACCTGCTCTATCTCGACTCTCCTTCAAAATCTGTGGATTTACAGGTATTAGCATGAATGTGCCACATGTCCAATTCAAAATTCTAGATTTGACAGCATGACAAGATAGCTCTGAGACGTCTGCATGCATCCGAATTATAACAAACTGAGTTTCTGGATGTGAAAAGGTATCTGAGAAAGAAAAAAAAAACTGAGAGGTAAGTAACAATATTCAATATTCTTTTACGGCTGGCTAAGTGAAAAAGGTATCTTTAATATACCCTTAAACAACTGTCATAAGGCTGGGAGATCAGTCTAAAATGGTAGTGTGGTTTTGAGAATTGCTACTGTACATACTCAGAATTGTGTGCGGCCTTTTTCAATTCTGATTCTCTGGATCTTGGTCCCTCTTGAATAGATCAGGTCAGTTAATTTGCATTCCAAAGCGATATATGAACGTTAAGCCCCCAGTCTCTAGGAACATGTATCTGAACACATTGTGAGTTCAGAAATCAATTTTCCTGACCCGTTGTTGCAGTACAGTTTAACTCGCACAGGGTACAAAACCAGTGCTTCCCCCCATCTGATGAAAACCTGCTTATGTTAACACATTATATTGGTTAGGTCAGCTCTTCACTGTTTTGCAGTTCATCTTTGTTATATTTCACTGCCTCGCAATTCATTGTGGGCTTATTTTCAAATGTTGCTATTGACCTGTACTCCCACGTGAGGTCCAATACCATCAGTGAGGAAGGGTAAAAACTGTTTTCACAGGGCACTGAAGTTACTGAAACATGTCCAAGGCTGTCTGTCAAAGGGTGCAGCCTGTCGCTGTGCATATCCAGTGTGTGATATGTTGGGAAGTGCAAGGAAGTTTGTTTTCTCTTAATTTCTGCCCCTTTTCTTCTATTGTTTAATCTTTTTCTTATATTTCTATTTTTATCTACACTAATATATTAACTGTTTAACAGTTTAATACAGTATATCAGTGTTTTGTTTCAGCAGTTGTTTTAACAGTTTAATACAGTATATTAGTGTTTTGTTTCAGCAGACTTTGTCGGCATTTCTAGTAAAAAAAACTTCCAAAGTAGACAAGTAAACTCTGCATTAAGATTAAAATAGAATTTAAGAATAGTTACGAACCAGAGGCTTTCAACCTACAGTATCTGGCCCATTTGATATTGTAGCTAGCAGCTGGTTGAACCACAGACCCTATCCAGCCATTGGGAGATCCTCTTCACTGACCTGGATGCTATAAGATTTCAGGAGAATGGAGGATGAATCTACTAGCAGATTCAGTTGGATCAAGCAAGCTGGCAGGTGAAAGTGAATCTAAAATGTTTCATGCACAAATTGGAGCCAAGGTCAGACAGGCAGGGGTCGAGCCGAGAGGAAACGAATAAACACCAGCAAAGGCTATAGGACAGTTACAATAAACATACAGATATTCTGTATGTTTATTGCAATGTAGAACAAAATGTCACAAATAAAATAGTCAGCATCTCCACATGAAAGCATTTTACTCTTTGTGCAAAGGTTTGCTGTTGAGTTTGTAAAATGCCACATAAAAAGTGGAATTAAAGCATAAAACATTTTTTTATAGCTCAGATTAGATTTTGCTTCAAAATGATTGTTTTCACATGCACCACATACTCTATTATTACACTGCCTTCCCAAAGAAACTAGTAAGGATGCCACAATTCACGCACCTCAGAATGAATAGAGCCAATACCACACTGCCAAAGAAGCATATTCTACCCTAAATAGATTGTTTTCCAGGTGTAGTGATTGCCAAATTACTGTGCCTTGTGCTTTCCTGACAAGTCCCAACAATAAACAACTGCCTGAACCCTGATTTCTTGTTTTTTCAATTCCAACAACTGTTCAGAGCAGTTACTGTAGGTAATGCTCTACAATGTCTACTACTTTCCCTGTTTCTAAGCATGCCAGTCAGATGCTTTTAGCTTTACAATAAACCAAGACTACATTTCCTAAAGTCTCTGTCTTCTCTGGCATCTCAAGGCTGCTTTTTTCTGTAAACCCAAATCTCTTTTGAAGGTGAAGGCCCCACTGACAACACACTCAAATCACACCGTGCTTTTATAATGTCTGTGTGAGCCAAAGGCATCTCCTGGAAAAAAAAAGGTTTATAGAAAGATACATAAAGAATAATGACTGTATTTACCAAGTCATACATCTGTATTGGAACATCTATATAAACTAATATCAGGTAAACGATAGTACTGTATATCTTTTTTTTGCAAGTTAATAGAGTAGTATTCATTTTTAGAACATTAAATCTTATTTACTGTATGTGTTGCATTTTATCAAACATTCATGAGATAATATTATATTGTCTTTTCAAAGAATGAATTAATTCCAATACAGTGCAACAACTGCATTACTCATTAATTATGGATGCAAAATAATAATTGCATTTAGCAGTATGGTCTGTATCTGAATTTAAAATACAGCAAAAATTGTCTATTTGTGAATCAAAAATAATTTGTGATACATGTGTGATACTTTGCTACATGTTTAAAAGATTGCTTTGAAAAATAAGGTATTCAAACCCTGGTCAATACATTCTTTCTTGTCAAAATTGATATTGTGTGATGTCAAAATGCAATGGTTCTTCAGAAGAACAAGAATTTAGTGGAGAAACAGTACTTCCAGGTATATGATTATTTTTTAAACAGATCATCTGAAATTAATTGTAAATGTTTACTTTGAATGTGAGGCAAATCTTTATTGGTTTATAATAGAAAGATCTTATGATATTTACAAAGAACATGCTGTAGAGTTATCATGATAGCTTATGAGCTTTAAGAAATGCAGATCTCAACATATTGACTCCACTTTTGAGAAGACTGCATCAAGGTAAAAATCCTTCAGTTATAAGGATCAAATGAAACATTAAAAACATTATATATATTAGGTGGGTAGCTGGGTCAGCATGCATAGGCTGCAAAGATCACACCCGAAGAAGGCTCTACAGCCGGAAAAGTTGTGTTTTCTTTAATCTCTTTTCAGCATGGAATAAACCTATTATTTGTTCCATTATATATATTATAATTTTTTAATACTGTAACGTATTAAGCATAGTAAAGGAACCTATGCAAACAGTATAATCCGGAAGTAAGTGGAGAAGGACAACAGGGAGGAGATGACGAGGATCAGGAGGGATTGACAGACAGGGGGGTGTGACGATAGTGAACTGGTACTCGGGGGGCGTGGCCAAGGCAAACAAGTCCGAAGAGTCTAGGGGGAAATCTGGGGAGAAGTACAAGGTCCAAAACCGGGTGATCCATCCGAGACGAAACAAGACAAGGTTAAAACCCGGAATTCGATCCGGGACAAGGAATAAATACAGGTTAACGAGGCCAGGCGCTCCGAGCCCCGTACTCAGATGGTCAGGACGGCGTGATGAAACCTATGCCTTCAGGTCACTCCAGGACCCGCTGGTAGTTGGGCTTCCAGGCGTCCATCTCCCAATGCTGATCCCGGAATAGCAAGAATGCCCAGCTTAAATAAGGAGGGGTAGGACTGGGGGCAGGTGCATGAAATCGTGTAGAATACGAAAGAGCCGGAGCGCCCTTAAAAGGAGGGATAATGATTGTTATAACTACAATATTTAGAAAGTAAAGTTCTGAAATTCCATCAACAATCCTGAGTTAAGTAAAATGAGTAATTGCAAGAAAGCTTATTTAAATTAAAAATGATGACAGAGTAAATTAAACTACAATCCTTTTTTTGTCTTCCTGAGGCGAGGATAGTCTCAACCTCAGATCTCTTCTTCATTCAGTGTTTCCAAAAACAGACCTGCTCACAGAAGATGAAAATACTCTCACATGGGACGGTTTTCCTCTGACCAGGGTTACTAAACTACAGTACATACAAGTGTTTTTTTTATCACAAAAAACAAAACTGTTAAAAGTATGCTCAAATAATCTATTCAGTAAATGGACTGTGACATAATGAAAATTTTTAATATTGGTTATGGGTCCATGGCTGTATTTTCTTTAAAATATGATAAAATAAGCACAGTGCTAATATTCAGCTCCGTGAACCTATCTGAGGTGCTATTACCCAGATAACTTCATTGTCCACTGCCTCACAACAAGCCTGTCGTGTACTGTATCACAGAACAGCAAAGAGTTCTTTCCAAACCTAATGAAATTCCTGATTCCTAACTAAATCTGAACAGCAAGAATGAAGCTCAGATATGATGTTTAACAAAATAAAATTAATGGACATCTGCCGTAAAGAAATGGTCTATATTTTGCATGATTATTTTGGTGGTTGTAATGAAATTGTGATTTGTTCAAAATCTTTATCACATTAATCCTTTAGACTGACAGTTTTAAAATATTATACATTTTACTTTTCTTTACGGTGCATGTTTTCTATCACAATCTCAATTTTATTTCTGTGACCTTCTCAATGTCAGGCAATTTTATAGTACAAGTCATATTCCACTCTGGTCCAGTTATTCCCAGCCTAACCTGTTTTAAAAGTTGTTTTCCAGATAAGTATGCTTCATTTTCTTACATTGTTTAAATCCAGCTTTGGTTTCTCATTTCAGACTGCAAGCTGTATTGCACTGGGAACTCTGTCTATGCAAACAGGAAGAATGACCAAAAACTGTAACTACAGTATAGTGTCTTCTGGCTTCACTCTGGTTCACTGACCTTTCACGCTCATCCTATAGTAAATTATCACGATTAAAGTCAGAGAGCTGACAAGACAAGCCACATTTTTATCTAATTCTGTTTTTATCTTGCAGTAAGTTTAGGTTTATTATCATACCAAAAACGATTTTCTAAGACAATTAGATGCATTCACAAAAAGGGTAATGCAAACTCAACACACAACTCATTTTGATCATTTACACCAAAATAATGCTAACATCACAGCCAGAGTGAGCATGTACTATATATTGAACATCTTGCAATTTGGTAAGTATATTGTATTTCCTTTACAACCTAGAAAAAAACAAGTATTCTATGAAGCCACCCTATCAATTTTTTTTTCTATTGAGCCTTCTTCTATCTCACACCTTTTGTGTGAAATTATCTTTCCTTTGTTCCTTTGCAGCTAATGCACACTTACACAGCTCTCCATTCAAACCTCTTCAATCTTTTAATCAGACTTCAATCAGAGATTATTAAGCGTACATTGTTCTCCGATCTTTGAGTGTACGACAATCTGTCTAAAAGCTCTTATTTCCACTTCCCACAAAAAACTCAAAGTTATACTACAGTATATGTTATTCACAATTCCAAAATATATATATATATTATATTGTGATGCAGCAAGGGCCTGTGTTCTAGAAGGGGGATACTTCTCCTGCGGACAAATTTTAGAACCTTTTCTCCATTGGAAGACTGGTAGCACAGCTGCCAAGAGACTGTACACCAGCAGCCAACACACAAAAAGAGCACCAAACCAGGAAGACATGGAAGTGACACAAGACCTCCACATTAGCCTCTGCCACTGCACAAGCTGATACACTACTAAACCAGCCTCCAAGCTATTCCAGTTAGTGGAATTCCAGTTTCAAGCTAGTTCCAGCTATTCCAGTTACATTACAGGCCTTTCTGCTGGTGCTGCCACTGTACCAGTCACACTAACACAGCCAGGCAGTTCATTTACTCATGCAGCCATGGAACTAAGAAACCCAGTCACTCGGCTGCCTCTGGGCCAAAGACTGGTTAAGGTGCTACAGTACCAGCAGTACTATTACAGCACAGGCTGCTTGTTTGCCAACACAGCCTTAGGGCCGAATATTAGCACGTCCCTAAGGCTTTAAGTCTTGAAATCAGATATGCAATTTAGGCAAGTACAAAATGGACAAATGAGACAATAACTTCCTTCACAGAAAAACTCTCCTAACATCAGAAGTAGATAGTCCACCTGATATACTGTGAAATGAATATACCCACTATGAATGACTTATGTTCAAGATGTTAATCATCTACAGAGCACCTTTGAACCTTTTTGATCCTAATCATGACTACGTAATGGAAAATGTATTTTATAAAGATCCATCTGGACTCTGGAATAGGTAATGGGACACAACGCAACCTGCAAATTACGAAGAAGTACAAAAGTGCCAGACAAGTCTGAGGCAGATAACCACAACATTGGCTTTCTTGCTGGTGCAGCATTGTTCACTTTGCAGAACAAAGTCAATTAATGTTGACTCTGAATGTTTTACAGAACGCTTGTGCAAAAATGATTCCATAATGCAATTTCCTCAGTTCCCATGGCCTGTGGTTATATTTCTAAGAAGAGAAAAATTAATATTGGAATGTATAAATATGTTTAGCATATCCACATATGTAAATAAATAAACACAACACTTTACAGTGCTTTTTTTCCAGTCATGCACATCAACACAAACGCCATGCTAAGCCTCTGGTGCCTCTTCTTTATGAGTTTCTTTATGGAAACGTTAAGTCACTTCATCTAATTTTAACACAGTATATTGTATTTTTAAAAGATGTATAGCTCTATAGAAGGTGCAGATCAAAAGATAGCAACATAAAATACATATAGCTTATTTACATTTATTTATGTGGCAGGTCCTTTTATCCAAAGTGACTTACAATCAAATGTGTTCGAGTTGCAAAGGGTGCACCTACAGTAACAGTAGTATAAAGTGCTTTACTTGCTTAAACAGTGCTTAATGTCTTATCTATACCATTAAAACAACAGAAGAAGGTAAGTGCAGTGCAAACTAAGTACTAGGATTTCACTCAGTGTTAAATGTTTCAGGGCTTCTGAAAAACAGGAAGCAGTTACAGAAGTGTATAATCAGTAAGTGTGGGTCAGTAAGAGGTCTCTAGCATTAGATACAGCATATCCTGAAGAGAAAGATTTTCAGTTTCTGGAAGATGGTGAGTGAATCTATTGTTCTGTCTCTGGCAGGTTAGTTGCTCCATCATTGGGTTGTTATAGCACAGAACAGTCAGATCTGGGACAAAACCAGACAAAAAAGACAAGACAACAGTTGTTGATTGTCAGGAAAGGGCACAGTAAAATTGGCAATCACTACACCTGGAAAACAATCTATTTAGGAGAGAATATGCTTCTTTGGCAGTTTGGTATTGGCTCTATTCATTACATAATATAGATTTATTCAAATCCATTATTATATTTTTACTATATGAATATTACATTAAAGTATGTACACGTTTTTTAAGTTAGATGAGTTAGCTTCATTGTGTCTCATCCAGTTGTACACAAACTAAATCATTTGAATTCATGTGAAGCATGTATCTATATTGGAAGTGTTCTACATTGTAATTTTTAAAAAGGTGAATCATCACTATTACATTGAAACAGTGTGTAAAAGACAGACAGGTTAGATACAAAATATTTTACTTTCAGCAAAGGTGGAAGCCATGTGTTCTGTCTGTATTGTATCTTTGTGACACAATCTTAACTCCTGTCTAACTCCTGTCTACTTCCAGTCTTCCTGTTTATTGCAACACAAGAAAAAACATGATACTATTCAAAAATAATTTTAAATGTCAAATACCTCATGAGCACTGAAAAGGAATATATATGGCATAGAGGAAAAAGGAGATAGGAAATATGGTTAAAGTTAATCTGATTCTAATTCTAATTCATACTATATATGAAGCTGCGAAAGATGCTTATCTAATGCCAAGAGATCATAGTAATTTAACATGATTGCATGAAGTTTTATTTCTGTCTTTTCAAAGGATAATGGAGGATCCCAAACAAGGACTGGGGGGGGGGGGGGGGGAGGTTGTCACAGGATTTGCTTTGTCTCACCAGAAACGTCTTATGAGAGAATAACGCAAAACTTCCCTGTCGCTTCTCAGTGCCCAGGAGCAGGTGCGTGAAAGCTCTGGCTGCAGAGCCTGGGGGATGCCAGCGGAGAGTGCCATCACTTGTCTAGAAGCTTGGGATGCTCCTGTTCCATGAATAATTCTGCGCAGCAGAGCGCCAGCTCAACTTCGAGGGGTAAAATGCTTCGGACACTTTCTTCAGAGTTGTTAAGGCAGCTCTTTTGTCAGTTTAATACTAAAGATGACAAGATTTACTCGAGGCAGTGGAAAAAAAAAACATGAACCCATTCTGAATTTTGTGAGAGTGTACAACAATTGTCCTACTGGTCACTTGACGATAACTCAGGAGGAGTCATCCCCATCACAGCTGTCATAAAACACTTTGAAGTGGATTCTTAAATAAGACAGTCAGAGGAAATTTTGGTTTTTATTTCCTTTATAAATTAATTCTGTCTTGCACAAATTGGATATTCATGAAATACTGTATGTTTATACTGTTTACATTTTTTATACCAGATGAAAAAGCTTAGTCTTATTCTTTTAAAACCACAATCTATTTCTCCATTTTTGTGTTGATGAAAGTTTAAATGTCAAATATCATACTTTACCATCCTCTTTATAGCACTTAAAGAGTTTTGTGATTTAATCTGTTGCAGTGTGTGTGACATGCAGAGAAGCAGGCTGCTAACAAGTCATGAAACTTGGCAAACTACTGTATGTCAAAACTATTGTCACTATTTTATCTGTACAAGTCAATGTATTCAGCGTTTTCTTGCTTTCCTGCAACATAAGATATTAGATAAAAAACATTAGTGCTGAACGTTGCTATGAGTCCTAATAATCAAGTCCAACTATGTAACACTCCATTAAACCTGAATCCTCACAGCGCCAGAAGCTCCCTTACGAAACGTATCTAGACAATAGCATGTTTTTCAAGGTGATTTTGTGTTTTGTGTAGCTTACACATAATCTTCAAATGTGCATATTCTCTCTGTCTTTCAGTAAACACTATTATGATTGATGCCAAGCTAACGGAACTATCAGGGTTGGTGAAAACGGTCCTGCCCTGCTGCATGAGCTTGAATCTCTTTTTCTAAAGTATTTCTCTCTGCTTAAGCTAATTCTGAGGAAGTTATAACAATGCTTAGACGTGAAGTGATCATGCACACTGTAAAGACAAAAATGTGAGTAATAAGAATATACAGACAAGTTCAGTGAGAGTAGAATATATTCTTTGTCAGTGTTTGTTAAAGTATTAATGAATTAACAGTGGAATTTTTCCTTAACAATGATAATACTCTAGGTATGTTACCAAAATAATACAGTATGTTTAATATTCTAGCTGTGTTACCAAAATAATAAAAGTCTCTTTGCTAAAATGAAAATGGTACTTTAATAATCAAGACAAAAAAACAGGAACATTACTGTTTGAATACAAACAAAACAGTTATATAAGAGAAAAAGCCCTACAAAAACATGTAGCATATTTGGTAGATAGTATAGTATCTAACCGATCCAAAGATCTCATCCAGCTGTTTCTTTAAAGAAGCCAAGGCATCAGCTTCTACAACATGACTGGGTAGCTTGTTTCTTATTCCTACAAATCTGTTTATAAAGCTCTCTGCACAATTTTATTATACAATTTCCACAACATCAACATACTATTGCATTATATTCAGTATCATCCTTTCATGTGGCATGTATTAGATTAGTAATATTGTAGTACACATTTAGAATCTAATAAGATTCTAATCACACTTCATAGGGGAAGAGTTAATTTTTGCCTTTGTGGTACAAAGCCTTCGAGGGAATGCTGAAATGATATAAACAGCTAATCTGAATTATTTTTTATTTTGTTCTGAGGCCAAAAGGTTTTCTTTTGGGAGCTGTTGCCCATCATCAAATAAGTTGAAAGCTTACCGTATCTGGAAAAGATTTATAGATTCTTCTTTGGATCATTTTTCATAATAAGTCTATCCAGTTAGATTCGTGATACATTAAGATGGAGTATCTCAGCTGAAAGTTGGCGGTGGCAAAATATATGAGCTGTCTAGGTGGCCGGGACAGCAACTGATAATAGACAATATATTTCTGTCTCAGAGGATTTTTTTATCTAGTTTATTCACAAGTGTCAGATCTTCCAATTGATTTTTTTTTGTGCAGCTAAAGAAAATACATTTAAAATGTGGTTTCATAACTTAGGGTCTTCAGAGGCAATAAAGACTTACACCTCCAATCAACACTTAGTAGTTCACAGGCAGTGAAGAGGCTTCCTCTTTAAGACGGCAGGAAAGTGGGAAATATAACAGCAGCTAGGAGGTATGAATCAGCATCTCTGAAAAGCATTTTTCAAATGTGTTATCTCTGGAAAATTAACCAGCTGTACATCATATACAGCTGATGCAGTAGAAAGTCAAATGAGTGGTGCTTTTGTTAGGGGAAAAAAAATGTGTGTATTAGGTATGTCAGATTTTATGAGCTTTCATACAAATGGTATTGATCAAATTGAATATTATTCAAACTGCACAGCTTTCAGTACGGCTGTGCTGAAAACACAGTAACAAGCACCATACATCCAACAAGTGGTGCTGACTTATTTACAGGTGGGCGGCCTTGCCGCATCAGGTCGGCCCCATCCCGACTGGAGGCTCGAACCCGGGACTCCCGCGTCACTCAACAGGGACCCAGCCCCGTGAGCTAAAGAGAGATCTCTCTACAGCCCAGTAGCTGTAGTCCTGCTATCACAGGGAAGGGCGGCGACGTCACCGCTCTGGTAAGCCGGCTCTTACACAGTACCTGTCAGCCATATGCGTTACAATATGATTTAGACTGACTCTACAAAACAGAAAAAAATAATAATTTTAACACATCAGTAATGTGCTATTTTACATTGGGAATCAAATACTGAGAGAATTAAAAATAACGTCTTAGAAATGCACATATATATTTCTTGACATTTGTACTGTATATCGTACTTTATTGCGATACAATATAAAATTGATAAAATTGGAGTTAGTTTAATGAACAGCTCCTGCACAAGAGTGTTGAAACAGCAAACGATGCACAGAGGACGGCCAGGACGTATCCCTGTCTTTAAAGTCAGAGCTTAGTCCTTATACTGTACAGTGTGAGGATTTGAAATGAATTTGCACCCCTAGACAAGGTTACACATTGAGATGTCATCGTTTCTGACTTCCAGATATTCTCTCTGTGTTTTATGTTCTAAATCAAATGACGATGCATAACCCTTGGATTTGATAACAGTTCAACAGAGATTTGAAGCTCTGACCTTGTCATTTTTTAAAGTCAAATACAGAAATATACAATGTTTTCTTTCTTTAGATAAGAGCATGATCTTTGTGGCACAGAACTTCACAGTGATTTAATCACTGTAACTAACTTGCAACAAAAATAAAATGAAATTTAATTTAAAATGCCTCACATTTCATATTCAATGTAGCCTTTTGAGAGAATAGTTTAAAAGCATGGGAAATGTACAGAATTACTTATTTTCTAATGTACACAATCCCAGCAAGAAAATTGCTAGATATCACAAACATTGAACCTAAAAGAATGACATCAAAGTGATATACAGTACAGTAGAATTAATCTGTAAGTAAAGTCTAAAGCAGACAATGGAGAACTCTGCGAGGCAGTTACATGGAGTTACAGTTTATTTTTTTTCTTTAAATAAATATCTTTAAATAAATGCTATGAAAGGTCCTTGTGTTAACGAGTGGTGGCTCTGTGGCTAAGGATCTGTGCCTGTGACTGAGAGGTTGCTGGTTCAAATTCTGCAGCTGGCAGAGGAATCCTACTCTGTTGGGCCCCTGTGCAAGGCCCTTAACCCCAACTGCTCCAGGGTTGCTGTATAATGGCTGACCCTGTGCTCTGACCCCAAGCTTCTCTCCCTGTCTGTGTGTCTGTGTCTCATGTAGAGCAAGCTGGGGTATGTGAAAAGACAAATTCCTACTACAAGAAATTGTATAGGGCTAATAAAGCAACATTAAATTATTACATTAACATCTCCATAAATAAATGAATATTTATGAGTTTTTATATTGATGATAAACATCAAGTAGTTTGACCTTACCAGCAGATCAGCAATGCAAGTAAAACATTTTGTGGAATGAACTACAAATATGTGCATGTTCTCTGTTTTGATTGAAAAAATATTACTTCTGTAAAGTGGAAAGCTCTTTTCCCTTTAATTTTACTCGGTCTTACTTGTATTTTCATTGGATGAAACAGATCAATCACTTTACTGCAAATTATTTCTACATGGAACCTTAAAGACACTTCCATAGTTAGGCATTTAATTCTAATATTTTCTACGTCAAGATAAAGTGTGTGTAAGCCTAAATCCTCCATATTTGGCCCACCTTTCACTCTTTGTGGCTGGTGCGCACCCACCACGCATGTTGAACAAGCTTTCTAAATCAATGCCTGCCAGTCCTCCAGGACCTACAGGGAAAGAAGGACTTTGTACAAATTATAAGTGACATATTATTTTTCTCAGTAGGCAGAAAGTTCAGACCAAGTTTTTCACAATGCTGGCATTTATAATATTGTATCTAACTTAAAATGTGCTGAAGAATACCCCTGATCTTTCCACATTAATAAACACTTTTGCAGGGTTCAATGAGTCACTGTTCTGCCAGTCAACAACTCAAATCACATGAAGTCTTATTTTAGTAAATTTAAGCTTATTAGACAAAATTAATGTGACATAAAACTTCAACTTCAAACATCTTTACATGAACGTGTAGCCTTTGATACATATAAATTGTATTTATTTACAACACAAGGGCATCAGATGGTTTAAGATGTGTCCATATGAAAATGGTATAGCTGTAGCTGGTTGCTAAGTTCATTGTTCCTGTGAATGACCGAAAGGCACTGTAAGAAAAGCAATAGTGATAGTGATTGAGTATCATTTACAGATGATTCAATATGGGACAAAACCACAACCACAAGTTGTAGTATGCACTGAACTAACAATATTAGGTGTCACAACAATGACAAATTACACTAACGTGGCTGATGACTGCAAAAGAAACAAAGTTTCAATGCATGTCAAGATTGAAAAAAATGTTCTTTATCTCTGCATCCCTATTCACCACTCTGCTTGCTGTTAAAGATAGCTTTTGATTAAAAAAAAATACTGGCTTTTAAATCCAAAAGTCTATGGAAAGATACAAAACAGAGGAAAGTCTGGAAGAATACAGCACATCCAGCAGCTACAAGGATGGCCGCTCAGTGCTGGTGGTCACTACACTGTTGTCACGATCGCTACTCCTCCTCTTAAAGGCGCTCCAGCCCTTCCTTGTTCTGCCCCATTACCTGCACCTGTTTCTGATTTCCGTTCGACCTTAAAAGCCAGATGCAGACGTCACTCCTGGTTCCTCATTGAATTCTGCTTCATGAGAGCCCAGGGTCCTGCTGCGTCTGGCTCCGATATGGTTTTAACCTTCTGTTCCTGATTCCCCGCCCCGCCGGTCCCGACCCGGTTCATAGTTTTATTCCCTGGATGGATCCCCTGGCCTTGGACTCTACCCTCTGTCTTGGATACCCGTTTGGATTTTCTCATGGTTTGTTCGCCCCGGATTCACTCTCCCTGAACACCTGCATCCCTTGGACACGCCCCCTGTCTCCATACCCTCTCCTGCATTACTTTTTCCCGAGTGTTTCCTCACTATTCCGGATCGTTTTGTCAGCATAGGGCCCGAAAGAACTGTTCATGACAACTATCAGCAAAACCTCTCCTTTCCCAATATCATATTGTATTTAAGGAGCTGTGGCTGGGGTGTGTCAACAAATGCCATCAAAGTCTCCTGTCCTTAACTCTGCTATCTGCTCTCTGATATTTGGGATCCTCTTTGATTGTGAATAATAGGGGTCACCGCCTGGGCAGGGGTGATGAGTCAGGAGCAAGGGGAGGGCAGAGGGATGAGAGAAAAGTACCCTTAATCTGCTTCTGTTGTTGTACTGTTTCTGTTGCCAAACAAAGAAAAGACACACTTACAAAAAAGCAAAGGACAAATGCATTGACAGAATCTCTCTTGGCATGGTTTGAGGATAAGAAGGAAACCAAAATAAAATTCAGTCGTTATACATATTTTTCAAAAAGTAAATATTTTGTGATGGGTGCTAGAAGGTTAGAAGAAGAATGACATTTCCTGGCACATTAACAATGAAATACCTCCAGCAAACCAATTATCTATACCGTCCTTTCACAACTGATACGCAGTACATACAGTATCAAAGGGTTTCTCCTCTAGACATATAGTACAAAGCTGATAACTCTATAAATTAGGCACATATATTTGGAAGCCAAAATAAAGATGATCTCTGTATGTTGCCCAAAGCAGTCTCCTTTAGTCTTTAAGAGTTGTGTCTATTCCTAAAATTATTCAAAGTATTTAAGTGAGAAGCCACATACATCAAGTACTGTATATGTCTGTTTGCTCAGGGTGATTTCAATTGCATTCTGTGATGGTTCATTACTCCAGGTAACAAAGTTAAACATTTTGTTAAGTGTAATACTTTCTAAATTATGCTAATACAGTAAGTTCAAGGATGTGGGGAAAAGCAGTAGCTAGCCGTTAGCATTTTTTTATTAGACATCATAATGTACTTCATTTTTGAGTTTCTGGATTATAATTAATCATTTGTTCACTTCCCCTTACTTTTGAGAAAATAATCCTGTTCTACTTTTATTTCATAGCAATCAATCCATTTTTATTAAGGAACTTTTAATGACAAAACAGCTTAAGGGTGATTCAGTTTAGAGAACAAAAACATGGCAACTCATTCTGCTTTGATTGCTGATCAAAGAGAGTCTTTCATAGTTACATGTAGAGTGAGACTCATAACTACAAAGTCATTAATGTAAGCTGTTTTGCAAAATGGAAAAAAATATTTAGATGAAACTTGAATAAATGGGATTTTTTTTATTTCCTGCCAAATGAAAAGAGAACCAGCACATGTGGAATATTTTATAAGTCTATAATGCTTAAATGAAAGTAATCATAAAAGGAGACATTCTGACCATATGTCTGTAAAATTAAAAGCCAATGCAGATGCTGTATTTTGAATGCTTTGGAGAGAAATGAAAACTGCCCAACAGTGCATCTCCTTTAAACTCCTCCTTTAAATTTAGTGAAATAACTGGTGGAACAAGGTAATTACACTTGACAATATATGAAAAGGTAAATGCCCAAATTATGTTTCCATATGGTGAAAAACAGATACAGGAGATCTCCCATTTGAAAATTCCACCACAAGTTGAAAAGGCAAGGAAGACAAATCGCACTAAAGAACTTATTTAAATTGATGTATTCTTCTAGCCAAACTCTCACTTCAACGCACATTATTATAGTAGTAGGAATTATTTGACACAGAAAGCCAATGGAAGTAAGCAAACCTAGATCAAGAAACTAACAAGAAAACTATTTTCAAAGATACCAGAAGTTTTGGTTCACCTTATAACTAACATAATCACAAGCTTGATACTAGAGTTGACCCCACTGCACTGGCAGTAGTGGAAATTGTAGAGCAGGGAAAGGATCAAACAACATTTAAGATGACCTAAAATAGTTTCCATGAATTCAAAACTTTAAAAATATAAGAATATGGATGAGTTCCACTTGTGATCATCTTTTTTTATTTTTACTTTAAAACATTAATTATTTAGCTCATCATGCTATTTTAGGTGTTAGTAGTACAGTATGTATTACCCTCTTGAGCTGTTCAAGACTACAAGGACGAAATTTTCTGAGGTTGTTCATCTCAAGTATAACATCCATGACCAGCACTACCTGTTTATGAAATGTGGTGGAATGTGAAATGTGGCATAGTGGGCAGAGGTATAATTTGGTTTCTTTAGCTGGTCTTACTGTGAAAAGCACTGAGGGAAAATGGAGCACAATGAATGGGGGCTTTGGGAGTGTCTCTCGACTCTGATGCAGAAGTATGACTGCTCTGTCACAGTGGCAGCTCTTTTCATTCACTAGGTTTGACACCTTCAGGACTGCCATGAGATATAAACGTGTCGTCCAATCCCTGGCATTTAAAAAAAGCTGAAAGTCACAATTTTAACTACCATTCTTAGTGTAAACAAAAATGTGAAAAGCTGCAATGTGTCTTGTTTAATTTAACTAGACTGTGACAGAGTGATGCTCCTCATCACTAAAGAAGAGACCTCAGTATTTTAGATTTTCATTGGGTAGATGTAAATGTTTCATTAAATGTTTCATTGTGTTTCATTGTGATTTTCATTGTGTAGTCTCTCTTTACATCAGCCATCCCCATCCTACCCCTACAACTGTCCTGTGTTTCTTATGTGGACAATTTTATACTTTCATCACTTATCAGTTCCACTGAAATGCTACTCATTTTTAACACAGGATAAAAACTTGGACAGTGCACTACATTTTTTAAATAGTCATGCCACTAGCTGTTAGGAAATACATGAATAATTTTGTTTGGAAAGGAATCATAAAAAGTAGTTGTTGTTAAACTCAGATACCAACAGACCTCTTAGACAGATGCACAGATATGATATGTAAACCAATGTTCTCTGCCCCCAAAATAAATATTATTGCTATGCCTAATGTAATAAAATTTATTGCCCAAGCCCCCAGTTTCACTCACTGAACAATTTAATTAAAAAGGGATTTTTTTACATATTCCATAAAGCATTTTCCCCTAAACATCCCATGCGCTAATGCTTTGAATGATATGTACTGTAGCCACGAAATGGAAAAAAAGCCTCTAACAAATGGTAATTTAAAAACCAGCTAAACTGAAAACACTGTTTTATGGTTAGTTATTAACAATGCTTAGTAAATAATTCTGTTTCCCATTTCATTTCAGATTGAACATTATGTAATCATCAAGTAAAGGCTGAAAGCTAATAAACAGAATGTGTTAGTCTTAAAGTTAATGCTCCAGGAAAAAAAAAAATCTGTCTTTATGATGCAGCTGCTCTGTGGCAGGGCTCTGTGTGTATATATAGATCTATTATACATACATCTAAGTACACACGTATGACTCAGAGCACACTAGTATTTGACATATGCTTTATCACTTACTGATTCTAGTTGAGGGTTTGATTTATTTAAGCACAACTGCACACAGTGAAAAGAAGCCGAGGCCATAAATCAGGGGTCAGAGACCTAGAGATAGATCCCACCTTCAGCTCCTATTGTAAATGATTGTGGATTCATCTGTCCAGGGACTTTACAGAACATGTGCCGGTGCAGCAAAAGGGATACATGAGGGAGTTAAGTATTGAACCTTCCAAATGAAGAGGGTGAAGTTATTTTCATATACTAGAAAAAGTGATTGTTTTGAAAGTTTAATTTTAAGAAAGTATTTTTTATTAATAACTTCAATGCAATTGCTTATTATAATATCATCTTATGAATATAGATTGTTCCTACACAACCACATTTGTTCCAAAATAGTTCAATCTCAAAGGTATGACTTGCATTATCTATTTCATTCAAGTTTTAAAAACCCATAAAAATTCCCTTGAAAATGTGTTATCTGAATTAAATGGAACATGTAAGAATTCTGGCCCTTAACGAAGACAGGTAGCCAATGATGGAAACAGCAAAAGAACATCCTAATTTCTTTAATTTTAACCATAGAAATTGTTGGTAAAGTAAAAAACAAGGCAAGAGAAGACCATCCAAACATGACATCAAAACAAAACCAAAATTCCAAGTAACTGAGTTTGTGGGACACATCCAGCAAATTATTTCCGCTGAGATAATAATGAATGTGCATGTCATCCAGGACTGTTAGAATAAGTGCTATTTGAATAGCTACTGACATGAAAGATTCTAGCAGCTCAAACGCGTTAAAAATGAATTCTGAATGAAAAGGCACAAAACCAGGCATGAAAACAGAAGAACCAAGTATGATGTTCTAGACACTGATAGTCTGGTTGAAAAAGAGCTTGTGAGCTCTACTACAGTATGTAGAGCAACTATAACAAATTGGGCAACCTAAGAAAATATCTGAGTCTGTGTGGTAATGAGTTCTAGCTTTTGGAGTCCTATAGTGTGCAAGAACAGGAGGTCTGTGAACTAAGGAACAAGTACATCTAAATATTACCTACTGTACCACACCACAGTTCCATATGGTAACCCTGGATTTTGAAACAACTACTGTACATAGACCAAATCCTCAGATAAATGAGCTACTGAAAACTGAATGAGCTAAATGAGCCGAATGGCCGTTTCTCATCGCACATCTTCCTATGTTGAATTTTTTTTATCATGATAATGATCTCAAAATATAACATCCAGTTCTGTCATTGTCATTGACAAACAAATACAACAAGAATAACATTCTATAAAGTTTGCCTTTATAGCCCACAGTGCCTTCAATAAACGTTACATTCAGTTTAAAAAAATTATAACAATGAGTTATTTGTTAATAAGGTAACATCCTGTTACATAAAAGGTGTTGAAGATCTCACTACATACAATATACATCACTTAAAAAACACAATAATTGCATTGTACTAATGGTAATCTTTGAGGAAGGAATAATTTAATGAGTAAGAAGCTGTTCTATAAACATGCAGGTTTGCAAGTTGAGAAGGACTGAACAGCTTTTTGTGAGCTTTGTAAACTGTTGGCAGATATGATTTAGAGCCACTTCTGAACTGCCTGGTAATGGCTGATTTCTGCTGCCAAGTTGTGTCAGAATCAGCTGGCACTGAATGAGACTACTGATTGATTACACTGTAAATTCACAGGGACTGATGTCAGGATAGAACTCCAATGGAAATTTCATTGGTTCATTTTTTATGCTAAATTTCAATTGATTACATTTTCATGAAAAAAGATTTTGGAAGTCCAACCGATTTGATGTAACAGAAGGGAAAGGAAAGAAATCAGAGCTCAAAGCCAAACATCATGGTGATGTTATTATAAAAATGTGAGAATGTGATTGAAAATAACAAGGATTACAATCAGGATTACAATGATTTGTTTCAGTGCCCATGTATACCAACAGTGTCTGGGGCACTTATCATGGTAAAAATAAAAACACCCAAAAAAAGAGGAAAATGAAATCAAAATATCATTAAACATAAATAAATAAAGATGGATATAAAAACAAGTAGAGAAACAAGTAAAGGGTCATTCCAAAATGAAAAGAGAAGAAAAGAAACACAAGGTTTTGGCTGTGTAGCCTTCTTCAGGTGTGAATATAAAAATGTAGTGTAGAATAATAACAGCAATAATAATAATTTTATTATTTATATTTATATTCACATACACTATATTCCCTGACATTGTCTATATTACCTCCCTGCTCACTGGGTTGTTACTAACAGTTTTTTTTTCTTCATTAATTAGGAATTATTTTGTTTTGCCATCTACTTCACCAGAATAAAAAGGTACATATTCCGTGTTTAATGTCATCAAACATCCGGCAAAGACAGAGTGCATTTGCCATGGAAAAAAACAATATTTTTGCTTTGATTCTGGCTGCTTAGCTCAAACCAAACATTCTGTCATTTGCAATCTCTTATTTATGAGTTTGCGTGTTTCTCATTTTATATTCCTCTTAAAGGGTACAATTGTGTTTGTTCTGTTTTGTCACACTGTTCTGTCACGATTTCATTCTAAAACTGAAATTATCAATCTGCTCTATAGCTCTGGAATGTTGATTTTGCTGGTCAGTAGTGACTTTGTTTCATCTTACAAGAAGAAGAGCACATCTGTCTCTGATACAGACAACCATAATAGGACATACTGTAATTAAACCTCTATAAACTACGTCCTGTATGGTACTAAGTAAGCAACAGGCTGTAGCGAACTAGCTATTATAAGCATCTCCTGACTAATTCAAATGCAGAAGTCAGAAATGCATGTTTGCTTCAGGCAACTCCCTTGTATTCACAGAGAAAACAGTAATACACCAGAAAGAGCAATAGATTGTGTTTCATTCAGTTATGCATTTCTTTTTTAATAAACTTGGTTATTGTATGATGTTGTTTGAGTGTGTTGCTACATACTGCATGGCTAAAGGGGGTAGTTTTTCTCATATCCTACATATACTGTATAAGGTGAAAGTGCTGGCTTTCTGTATTCTATAGTAACAAAAATGCATAAAGCATGACTTTATTTTTGAAGCTTACAGACAAAGTGAGAAAGTGGCAGATGTGTCTTCTTGGTTTTACTTCTCATTGCCTTCATGCATTCGTTTATCACAAGAATTTTAGCGTTGATAAAAATAGCCACTGCCTCATGATCAGCAAGTTCTGAGGTGAGACAATTCATAGGCCAAAACCATGATGACTGGAATTTTGAAGCCAGTGGCAATATAATGTAAAAGTTCAGCATTTTTCTATCTGAGAGCACAGAGACATGCCGAGGTTTCAGAATAAGACTTCACGTAAGACTTATATGCTGGTCACCTCAAACTTTTGAATTTGATATTTTTGTCACATATGTTTGTTATTTTCAGTACGTTCATCATAAAAAAGGGAAGCTAAGGTAGAAGTGGTGGGATTTGAATTGTTCACCTCAGAGGAGTTCACTACTAAGCGTTATCTCATGAGGCAAGCTCCCAATTTAGCGGAAACAACCCAACGTCCTGATGTCTGTGATAGTGGGGTACTTCACATGTGATTCACACCTTTGAGAGATGAGAGAGCAAGAGAGGAAAAAGAGAAGGAGAAAAAGAAGAAGAAGGAGGAGAAAAAGGGGAAGTGATGAAGACGAAAGTGCAGTGACGGAGGGTGGCAGAAGTGAGAGTGTTTTCGCCACTTGGGTTCTTATCGGATATCTGGAACTGAAAGACGCATTTTCATCGTTTTTATATTTGTGAACATATTTAATCTTTATACCTTGTTTGTGTACATATATTCTTGTATAGTGGGTATTGTTTGTTTCCGTTTAATCCAGTCTGAAGTGTAAACTGTGGAGACATTTATTTTATGAAAACTGCCTTGAATTTCTCAAACAATGATTTGTGTCTACTTTGAAATGTAGACACAAATGTAGACATGCCAATAAAAATAAAAATGAGTGCTTTAAGGTTTGATGTAATGTTTGAGTATATGTATAACATTACACTATGGGATATTTGCCTTATTATTTTGGTGAAGTAGATCGCCTTATAGTCTGACTTTTTTTGTGAAAACCACATGCATAGCATTACCCTCATTACATCTGTCTTTCCACATTATTTACATACATTAACATGCATTTAGCAAACTCAGCCTATGTAACATTATACATCGTCCAGTTTTCACAAGAGTATGTGCTTATGTAGGCATTCAGTTGTTTATTTTTGTGGTTTGTGGTTTGTGAATCACTTACTGTAATTTTACATTCTTTACCTGTGGCCTATATACTTCTGCTCCTTTTGTGATGATTGCCATTTGTTAGTTTTGGTGTTTTTCTTATTTTTATTTTTTAATATAGCTTAACATTCAGAAGCCATCAAAAACGGTATACAATGTTAATTTTCATTTTAGTAATATCATTCATTCAGCAATCGTTAGCTACTTAGTCCAAAACAGGGTTGTGGTAATCCAGATGCAGATAAACAAACAGGTCAAGAGCTTTCACATTTCTGCTTTTACTTAAGTTGTACTTTGCAGCAGACAGTAAATGGTTTACAGATGAAACAACTTTAGACCTTTGCCTCTATCACGAAAATACATTGTGGTCCACAGTTTGGAGAAGATTGAATAAATACACCTCAAATAAAAATTTAGCAGAAACAATTTGTGCAATGGACTACCAGGAGCACTGCTTTTAAAGCTGCACATTCAATAATGTTCATTCCCCTTTTTTACCGAAGGAAGGGATTCTAGAACTTGCTGATATGAACTGACATGATGAGCTCAGTATTTTCTAATTTACAAAGTATCGCATGGTTACATCTATAGATTAAAATAGTAGAACCAAAGAGGTACGCACATAATGAGATGAAGGTTTACAAGGACAAAGCTGTAAAAAATAACTGAACGGTTGAAAGTTCTTAGGTGCCAAACCATTGGAGACTACAACTGTTATCTGAAGCCCAATTAAGAATTTCTGGGGTGCAACAGAGTGTTTCATCACTATCAAATACTATCACTTACAGTATCAGTACATTAACAGCAAACAGTTAGGCTATACAGTACATTTGTTTGAAATTTGTAAAATGTGTTTTTGACTAACTTAAGCCTAGACAACAAAGTCTGGGTCTGTTTGAAAAACATATTTCTGTAAACTAGTTCATGACAGACCAACAACAGCTTAGATGAAGGGGTCTCAATTTTATGAATTGCAGCCATAAAATCAACACTGCCTGGCATAACATCCAACCTATGGATATGAGTTCTGCAACACTGTTGTTGAGTCCTGAGAGTGATACATTGTGCAGTCATGCACAATTCACCGCCAGAGAGTGGCAACGCAAAAATGCCATTCAGGGCAACTAAGGGAATATAATAATGCTCTGATTTATATAAGGGTGTAGTGATAAATATTAATATTCAAGGTGAATCTGGATATCATTGAAAACCATCACTGTCTGATCTCTCAGATTTGACTTTTAAAGATTTGAAATCTGCCATGTCTAGTTGACCTATGCAATCTAATGAAATACAACCAAAGGTTTAGTGTTTTACTAAAATGAAAAGCACTTTATTTGCCAAGATCTTTATTAATAAAGCATCTTTTTTTACAGACACTTTTTTCAGCCCCCCCTTGGGAAAAGATAACAGTTTTTATTTGATAGTGCCACCTTGAAAGTGACACTGAGCTCAAATTGGGTAAACCTTTGCTAACCTTTGGAGTTTGTGAATTTTTCTCTGCAATGCAAGTAGCTTTTTCTTAGACTTGATTCACAAGTTTTTTTGTTTTTTATAGTCAGCGCTTTAGTCTACAGGCTACAGTAACTCTAGTAAAAATAAACACTCTAGAATTTTATTTAGCTTTAAAAAATCTATTTCATGTTTCTTAAAATAACTACACTCATGAAAAAGAGGAGTGATAGCAATAATCTGTTTTAACTTTCAAACAGTCATTGAAGTGCCAACTCTACACAGGCCTTTCTGCCTTTTCTCAAATGAAAATTGAGACATAAACTGAATGCCTTTCTTGTTTGTAACTGCCCATCACTCAGAGATGAAGGCAATGCCATACCCCAATCAAGAACTAAATATTCCTATTCAGATTGCCAAAGAAAACAGCAGAACACAGCACAGGGCAAATATTATATTTTCCAAAGCATTGCAATGCAATCTTCACTGTAAACATTAAAAGAAAAGCTGCAGAGCCTATCCTCAAAAACATCTGGTAATCACCACTTCATTGTCTGAATGTTTTTGTATGGAGATTTTATATAAAATATTAATGGGAATCAATGAAAAATGAAAAAGTTAATGTTGCATGATCTACACAATCCTCAATACATTTAAGGCAGCCTAGGGGGCCTCATTATGTCAAATCTTGCATGAATATACTGTAACATCTTAAGTACAGTGATATTCTTACAGCACTTCTCTGTGTGCCCTGTAGTGCATCAAGTCTGTGAATTATGCTTCTCCTGTGATATCAGTCAGTACCTACAGTACACTAGTCACTGTTGCATAGATACAGTTTCTAGGTGCCAGTGTAACATGGATAGAACAATACTTATACAAGGTTATATTTCCTGGAGCAAACCTCCTTCTTTCTGAGTCAACATTCTGACCCAATTCTAAGAGATAAGATATAAGAAAAGATAAGTTAAATAGTAACTTTGAAGAAAAGACTGTGCATGGATTTCACCTCTTGGTCTTCAATTATTTAAATGGAAAAACTATTGAGACTTATGTACAAAACAAGCACAGTATCAATAAGCTTATGTTTTATATCTTTTTAAAATCACTGTTTCATTGAAACTGCAAGCAATCTTTGGATTGGTTTGGATTTGGATTCAGTAACAGATCTGATCAACCCGCTCCTAAAAAATTCCAGCCCAGTGCCACATGACAGGCTTTGCATTGGGTGGATATTAGAAAAAAAAGTGGCTGTCAAGTACTGTAACATGTTAATTCATTGTTAACGTGTGGGTTGAAATTTTTATTTAAACCAGGAAAATCTGCAGTAATTTGCCTATGAGCTGTTAGATAAGATCACTTTATTGGCCATATACAATTTCTTGCATTAGGAATTTTTACATACCCCAGCTTGCTCTCCATGAGTCACACAGACAGGGAGAGAATCTTGGAGTCAGAGCACAGGGTTAGCCATTTATACAGCATCCCTAGAGCTGCTCGGGTTAGGGTTCTTGCTCAGGGACCCAAGAGTAGGATTCCTCTGCCGGCTGCAGGATTTGAACCAGCATCCTTCCATCTACAGGTGCAGATCCGTAGCCACAGAGCCATTGCTCCATCCTATTATTACTAGCACAACACTGCATTGGGAAGGTGGAAACCCATATCCTCTTGAAACAGGCATGGTCTCTGAAGACATTCACTCAAAGGCTGCAATAAGGTGCAAACACAGAGGCACTTTATTTACAGTGAGGAACACAAAGCAAACCAAAAAGAGAAAATAAAAACCTACAGTAGATAATCTCTCAGCTCTACCCGCTAAGCTGCTTATTGAACCAAAAACAAACAAAATTACACAGCCAATTCACAATAGAAAATCTTTAACCTTTACCCCTGGTCACTCTTCTCTATTGTTTCCAATATTTTCTCTACCTCCAAGGAAAATCCAGGCAACTGCTGTAAGAGGTGCTGGTGGCTTTTCCCTCTCCAAAGTTTCCAATCAATTGCTCCTCTATAGTGACTGGAGAAAGTGTGCTGTGGGTGAGTCATTCATTCAAGGTCCTGACTGCTTGATCATTAAAGTAGGACTGCTCCTGCACAACATTTTTGTTACCTTGGTGGGGGCTCCGCTATAGTGATGAATAAAAGCAGTCCCCTCCAATTCATGTAAAGGTCTTTGGCAATAAATGCAATCAGTTATTTATCATTCTCTCTCACCCTATCCTAGGCCTGCCTCTGAGGGACACTGGGCAAGGATCCAGTGGTGGAAGTGTAGTTCTAGGAGGGCGTCCTCTTTTCCTGGTTGTAAGCAGATGCCTGACCAATCATTACTGCTGGATGGTAATGTTGACAAAACATCATCCCCCATGATGCCCTCTCCTACCACCACGCCACTTTAGCAATAACTGCCTACACCATGAGTCTGTAATAGCCCGACTTAGAAATTTACTTCTTCTTGAGAAAAACATATACTGTAGTCTTTAAAAGGGAATTTCGAGTAATCTGTAACACATTCTGCAATTTTTTAAAACAAATTGAAGATAGCAAATTGCCATCTCATATAAGTTTACATTTTACATACATACTTTTTACATATAAGATTTGTTCTGTAGGTTCCTTATTAAAAATAGAGATACATCATAATAAGATACCATATGTTCATCTTTTGGTTCCAGAGCTAATTAAAATTCCCTAGTTGTGGCAGTCATTACCAATACTGCTTATTGTTGAATTATTTCACCAGTAAAAAGGACCTCTGTTTGAATTTATTTGCAAAACGCAAATTTAATCCATATTTTTCATTTTTTTGTCATTATTTGGCTTAATTTCAGCCTTAAAAATATTATTTTCTAATTAGCAAATTACACTCAGTGAACAGTGCTGTAGAAAGAGTCTAATGCAAGTCTGGTACATTAATTAAGCAATTCTAGTGGCTTCTAACACCTCCAAAACTAACTGAAGATTAACCTCCGTTTTCACTTCCAAGTTTTTTTCCATGATTATACTCATTTACTCTTACAAAACTAAAATATGTTATCTACAGATCTTGATACCATTAGAATGTAATCTGTTAATAACCACTTATTGAATAGGTGGTAATTAAATACAATGTTGCAGTAAGCTGAAGCCAAACTCAGCTGACAACGGACATGTGACAGGATAGACCCTGGACAGGCTGACAGGCCATACACATACTTACAGTACATACAGTACAATAGACAATTAGAACTGAAACACCACTTAACCTAGGCAGCATGTCTTTCATTCCAAATAATTTTAAAGCATATTTTTGGATTATTGGAGGAAATTAAATCACCTGACAATAATGTTTGTATGTAGAGAAAACGCAAACTCCACAGAACAGACTCCTCAGGCTGAAACTCAGAACCAAAGAGCTGTGAGGCAGCAAAACCACTTACTGTACTATGCCACTGTGCTGATCAGGTTAACAACCAATATTTCCACATATTATAGTTATCATTGCCTTAACCAGATAAGTCAAATATGAATCTTTTAGATCACCTCGAGTCACTGTATGATAAAATAAATAAATCAAACAACAGGAACATGGGTGCATATATTTAAATACATTAAAAAGTTAATACATTAGACAAGCTGGAGTATACTGTAAAAGTTAATTTTAAGAATTGAAAGTGCTCACTAACATGCAAGATTCCAAAAGGTCTAGGAAATCATTCCACAGATTTGGAGAAACAGAACAGAAAGCACAGTCTCCCAGTGCTCAAAGGCTTGTATCAGAAACTGAAAGAAGGACAGAATCTGAAAAGTGTAAATGAGGTTTAGGTGTGTAGGGGGTAAACAGCTCACCGATGTAGTCAGGGGCTAAACTCTTCAAGCATTTAAAGGTGAACAGATGTTCTGTTGTACATTACAATATTCAAGTCTGGAAAAGACAAAATAAGGCAATAGTTTTTCTGCATCAGACTAGGAGAGAAGTATACAGGTAGTGTAATGTTAGGAAGAGGATAACATGACAAGTTCAACACACTGCAAATAATAGAATGTTATTATCATTTTAATAATTAGTTTATTGATATAGTAGCACTAATCCTGATACAGATGGTGAAATCACCCCCCTTGCATATTGTTGTATGGTACCTCGATGGGAGGTTTGTTCTTTTGACATCGCAGATTTTTTCGTTTACAATGTAACGTGGTGGCTCCGAAACTGGAGTTCCGTGATCGCATTCTCATCACACAAGTATAAAATTCAATTACCGATATCAATTAGTCCCAGTAATTAAGTGCTCCTCAGGTAGAATGAAAACCAGAACACACAAGGGTCTTCCAGGATCAAGGCTGAGAACTACCATCTTATTATAATGCCAATGCAAGTTTAAGCCAATGCCAATTACAAGCTGTGCAAAATTAAATCCAATAGCCTGGATACAGTTTTCTTAAATACAGCACTGTTCTGTCATGAATTTAGAACCAGTGAGAAGTGACTGTCTCCAGACAATATACTGAACTGTAGATCATCTGTTTATGGATACAAAGCATGGGCAACTCCTACAATGGTAAGAGCCTCCTTCATTTCTTCAGTGTCTGAAAATCTTTTGTGTGATTGAAATGAACCTATGTGCAGCACAATACAAGACATAGTACTAACTGAAATTATATGCTGGATTTGTGAGCTCAACTCATTTTTTAGCAGTATCACGGAGCAAAGCAATGATGTAAAAAAAAAACTGATTTAAGTACTGAAGTAGTTTGTGCAATTACCATAGCCAAACTGATGTAGTATGGGTGGGTCTTCAAGGGAGTCCATGAACTCCACAGATCGTACTCTGAATAACACTCGCAGGAGAATGAAAATACAAAAGAATGTTTGCACTATGTAGGCTACCAGAAGCCAAAGAGGCTCACTACTTTTGACCCAATCAAAGATTGTAAACCCAGTACTTGATAACAGCATTGTGTGTGAAGAGGCTTGTTTCTTCCACACAAAGGAAATGTGCAGTCAAGCCATGGGTTTGTAATTCATGGCTGGTGAGTGGGTCAAACTTCTGTTCTAGTACTGGGTAAAATATTCATTCAGAACGTGTGCAGACGTTGACTAGTTTGTGCAGCATACAATTGACAAAAATACAAAAATACATGACTTATACAGTACCATATTACACACTTGCTGTCTTTTCTGTTGAATGTAATGTAAGGATATGGTTTCTATATAATTGAACTGGAAATGCCTTATTGTGCAAGACAAAACATCTCTGTCTGTGTGTGCGCAAAACAAAAGCAATTCAGATATTCTTGTTAACTGTAGATGAAAAATAAATGTCTATTTCTTACACTATCCTGAGCATTAAGTGTTTGATAATGAGTATCTTGAAAGACTAAGTTGTTCTAAGCATATTGAACATCAGGTATTCAGGTCAGTGTATCCAGAAATGTGTCATACATTTATAACATTTTAATTGACAACCCATGAAAAGTGCAAAATTTTATTTTTGTACACTGAGAACAGAAACACTATTGTTCCAACACAACAGCAATCTGAACATAGTTTCCTGAAGGAAAGTCCTGTGGTTTCTTCCAAAGTGCAGCATTCAAAGATTTACTGTACTGTAAATTACAACAGGTAAATGTCCTCAGAGGCACAGGTTAACTACAGTATTATCCAAGTCACATTTTTAATCAACAGGATTGAAAACCAATTGTAGAACATGAAGGAGGGAGGTGTGTGACAGAGTGCTTGTTTTGTTTCTTTCTTTTATTGAATGTGAAATACTCCAATCCTTCCCTCTACCCTTCTGGTGTTTGAGAGTGTGTATGTGATACGAATGAAGTGTGAATGATACTTACCTTTTTTTTGTTTCCCTAAAATCACTGCAGCGTTTCCCCCAGTGGAGTATTGTATTGTGTTGATCAAGATGGACCCCAGTCACCTTTCCTGTTTGTAGTATCACACAAATGATCTTAAAGGGAAAGGTTACTGGTGAGCCATCTATAAATAACAGATGTAAGGTTATTTGTTTTGTTTAAGTGGATATGTAACTGTTGCATGACTCTGTTAAAATGTAAAAGTTTTTTATGGATGGTTAAATACTTTATTTTGATCAAATTGCCCATTTCTGTTAAATGTTTGTTAAAAAATGTGAGCGAGTCCCTTTAAGAGGATGGTCCTTGGAGAGGAGGGGCTATAAAAGGGACTGGGAGAGCTCAGTGTGGAGAGGGTGCCTTGGAGGGAAGGTGTGCAGAGGGTACTCCTGTGAGGGTTTTTTTTTTTGTTATCCCTATTTTGATGGCAATATTTGAAGACTGCTGTTAGGGAGTTTCTTTTCTTTTGAGCCTAACCTGGTCGCTTGGCAGGTGACAAGGTGCAAATTAGATGAAAAACTAAGTAACTAAAGGAAATAATGTGAGAATGAGACAAGAGTAGTTCTCAAAGTGAAATATATATGTTCTATATATATATACAGTACTGTATACACTGATAGCTGGTGTGTGGTGAGCGTTCTGGCGCACTATGGCTGCCGTCGCATCATCCAGGTGGGGCTGCACACTGGTGGTGGTGGAGGGGAGTCCCCATTACCTGTAAAGCGCTTTGAGTGGAGTGTCCCGAAAAGCGCTATATAAGTGTAAGCAGTTATTGTTATTGTTATTGTTATTGTTATTGTTATTGTTATTGTTATTATACTTTGTAGGATTATTTTTGGTCAACAAACACTGGCATGCAGTGATCATTGGCCAGACTCAAGGCATTGCGATGTCAACCTTTTAAATGTGTTTTAAACTAACAGGTACACTTTTAAAGGAAGTAAGGCTTGTCAATTATACATTAATTCCACTATATTTTCCTGTTTCTACTGTATGCATACTGTATGTTGATTTCATTACTGGGAAAGCACCGATACAACAGAATGTAATTCTGTAGTTCATTTCTGCAATGGTTCAATGGTGCACATACGGTATATGATGTTTATTTTAAACAGTAACAGTAAGTTGTTATGTTTGTTGATAGTTTGAGTAGTATGGTTCCTAGGGGTGATAAAATACCAGCTCAAGTTATTTAACAGAAATGCCAGGAGCTCGGGTCTTGGTATTTGAATTAACCAATAAACAAACATGGCTTTAATACGAGAACAGTTGGGTAATGCAGCTCTTCTGGTTGCCATTTGCATGATTGAAGATGGCATACAGCATTGCCCAAAAATTGACATCCTCTGTTTTAACAATAAGCAGACTACTCAAGTGAAACCAGAAAACTGTCTCTGCTTGGGACAAATGACTTCTTGGAAGCCAGAGGGTTACCAAATCAGTCCAGATCATATCCAAGTAGTTCATCTGCATAAGCGTTTTCAGACTTCAGTGGGTACAGCATGTACTGAAATAAGCCAAATGCAGAATGACTGAACTCACTGTCTACATGAAATTGATCTACAGGTTCTTTGACTGTTCTACAATAACATATTGAGAGTTCAGAGACAAACTCTTCATCTTCTGTTGGCCACGGTACATATGAGGGGGCAGCAGACACAGGTGTGGAGTTTTACTGTTTACTGCTGGCAGACAACATGTGTGGTAACAACATGGTGACCATTCTTCTGACTGTTGGTTTGTTCAAGCCCACTGGTCTGGCTGTGAAAGTGTGAGAGTAGGTTGTCCTTAAACACAAAAATACAGTACCTCTGGTGCAGACTGAAGTCAGGCTTACTGTTCCAAAATATATTAATACAAATCCTTAAGGCAATTTTTTTTCTTTTCTGCAAGTCAGTCCTGAAGTGATCATTTTCCAGCATTACAATGCATGACGACAGAGTACTGGGATTGCAAATAACATAACACAACTTCAAAAAAACAGTATTGAAAGATTTCTGAGGCTGACTACATCCTGAGCTGAATCCAGCATGAGACAACTGACCAGTCTTCACCACCTTGCTGCAGATGAACAGACTGGTGTGGGATGTATTGGAACATCCCACACCAGTCTGTCTGGAGCATCATTAGGTTTGTGCTCTGCCACTGCCAGGATTATGTTAATACTTAGATCATATACTAAACTAGAGTTGTAGTGCTTTTATTTTGATAGCATTTAATGTTTAAAATATTTAAATAAATACTGTACACTACTACACTACACTACTCCTGAGTTTTGCAATTAATTTGTGCACAGCTAGTTAATCTCCATAACACACCATAAATCACAAGACAAATATACTTATATATAACTTAATAGCAGGAGAGCATGCAAAATATATTTTTAAAAACTTTAATTTTTAAAGATACTAAATTATAAACATATTGTAAGAAGGCTCAGTCGGTGAAGTTGATGGACAAGTGAGCATCTGTCCTCTTGACACACTTAATACATAAAGCCACTGCAATGTACCTTTGGGTATTTTACCATTTGGTACACTCGAGATAAGGGAAGGCCAGGATTATTCAGGTATTTAAACAGATTCAGTACTCCCAGGTTTCTCAGAAGTGGTCTCTGAACAGATGTCTATTAAATGCATGCTACTGTATGCTGCATTAAAACAGGGTTTGGGGAAAGGGAGACATGCTGGCCCAGGGATGCAAATATGCCAGGTCCACCACTTCTGGCCATCAAGGAAAGAGGGAAAATGACCAACGCATTTGGGGAAAAAATCATACAGCAGCGTTACTGGCCAACATTCAGCCCAATGCTGGAAAGAAGAGGAAAGCTTGCTATATACAGGAAAACCAAGATACCCGTCAGTGAAGCTTAGGGTGTAAAATGGTTTTGGGTGAAACACTCTGAAATAAGTTCGCAGATAAATAAAATTGTAATCCTGGCATAACATAAGGATCAGATTAAGAGATCAATACAAACTGATTTTATAAGAAAAGGAAAACTTTACTCACCAGTTTAAGATTTTTCCATTTGTCTAAAGCAGAAGCTCTCTACATTTGAAAGATTTAAACAAAACCTTCTGTAAAAAACCAGCAGCATTGAGAAATCTCACTTAGATTCAAGATATAAATCTCGCTTAGTCTGTTCAGCTTAGTAACTGCTATTCTGCTAGTTGTAAAATGCTAGGCCTTTCAGACTGTCATTTTACAACTTTCCTTTAAGCTTGAGAACATTTCTGATGGGTCAAATATATATTCATATTTTTTAACATTGTGACCAGTACTGTACACAATATTCTAAATGAAGTCTTCTTAGTGTGTGACTAATAAATATAATATATCTTCTTTTAAAGATTACAATTTTGATACTACAGTATGTATACCAACACACACACATATATATACACATTTTCTAGATGTGCTATACATGTTGTGTTAATATAGCCACCTTAGTGTTTCCCTAATCTTTAGTTATAGCTACATGCATTTAAAACTTTACATTAAATATTATCTTCCAGATATTTACCGTATCTTGAATTTTATCTGAATCTTTTTGAATATTTTTTGTTTTGCAGTTTCTAACTTATTTGCTAGTCCTCCTATTTTGTGAACCTGACAAGATTACTAATCACACCGGCATCAAGATCGTCAATATAAATTAGGAAGAACAAAGGTGCAAATATAAATATCTGTGATGCCACTGATTACATCCCAATTTGAGCATTCATCCCATATCTGTAATGTGTTTTCTATTCATCATCCAGTTCAATTATCTTGAACGTCTACATCCTGCAATTTGAAAATGAATGTATTATGTAGAATTATATTGAAAGCTTTCTGAAACTCTAAATGAACCATACCATATACTTTACTTCTATCTACAACTACTGTACATTATGTTCTAATGTTGCAAATTAAATAAGAACTACCTTTTCTAAAACCATGTTGACTATACCTTAATATATACCTCATATTTATTATTATGAGTATAATTAGTGTATTTTTGAATCAACATCCAACGATTTAAGTACTGTATATTTGTTTAGTTCAGTCCCTTTGAGTGGCAGTTTTCCAGTACCTGGGTACTAGCCTGACTTGACGTGACTACTGGAAGAGTTTTTTTAATGGTTTATGGATCCCTTACCTAAAGCACAACTGGTAGAATAGTACTGGGCCCAGGGGAATTATCTTAAGTGTTTCTAGTACCTAGAACTCTACTTCCTCTTCTGTGCTAATATTATTTAATATAGAACTTTGTCTTTGCTCAGCCTCAAGCATGCTGTTAATTTCTTCCTTTGTAAAAACAGAAGTGAAATATTAATTAAATTCATTAATCATTTCCCTTTCATCATCTAAAACTTTCCCATTACAATCCCTAAAGTTTATTTGAGCCTATGGCAATGTTCTTTTCTGTCTTATTGGCCTTACTCATATCATTTTTACCTGTGATTCAATTCATTTTACTTACTTTCTCCTTATACATTTCTTATTTGACTATTAATTCAATCGGACCACTTCTTTTTAGCCTTTGGTTTACTTTTGCAATTAATCTGTTTTGTCTTTAACGTAAAATATCTTTAAACTGTGGTTTTCCATTCCTTACTAATTCCATATATATCCCATCCAATTCTACTATCCTTAAAATGTCTGATTTCTTCATAGCACTTTAGAGGTTTATACCTTTATTTTGGATTCTAACTGTACAGTTTCAAAATCAGCTTCAAGAGAGAGACATACAATTATCATTATTTCCCAATGGCTATCTCTCCTTTGGCATGTTTATTCTTTTACACATACATTCCTTATTTCATTATATACAATTATGCCCCCAGAACATTTTTATTTGCCTGACCCATACAATTCTGATATCCTTGATTCATCTAAGTTACGTTCCAGTGCCTGGATGCTCTTTTTGATGTACAGTGTTACTCCTCCCCCTCCTCCATCATTTCTGTCTCTCCAGAATGTTGTGCATCCATTACTGGTGTATTTATCACCATCAACCTCTGTTAGCCATGTTTCAGTGATTCCAATTACATCATAATTGCCTGCTAATGCAGTAGCTTCTAGTTTAATTTTTTTTTCCTAATACACCTGACATTTAGGTATAAGCATTTAATTACCTGGTCCTTTGACATTTTGTTTTTCCCTGGGGTTCTCTTCTTGTCGCTATGCCTTGTGTATTTCCCTTGCAGATTTCCCTGAGATTATGCTAACATTCTAGTTTAAATGTTTATGTAAGTAAAATCTGCCATTCTAAGTGGCACCCATCTCTCATGTGTGGGTTTACATGGCAAAGACTCATGGGGTGGGGGTACATCTTCTCAAATCTTTCCTGGAGAATGCTGCTTGTAAATTTTAAATTAAATAAGAAGCATATAACATGGTGATACATTATTGTGTATGTGACATCTTTTTTAATTCAATGTTTTTTTTTTCTGAAATGGCATACAAAATGTAATAGTTCACTTATCCTTGTTACTATGGTGTAAAGAATCTACTGTATAGTAACTAAAGAAAATCTACAAAAATATAAGAATATAGTATATTGCACATCCATGATGTAGCAAAATATGTACTGTATATACTCTATACTGCATACAGTACATTTAAAATTAAACGTTCTAGTTCTTACTTATGTATATTAAATACCAGAATGTCCATGAATTGTGTTTTTATGCTATATGTTAATTAAAAATGTATTTTGCTTTTTTTAAACCTTTAGAATTGTATCTGTTAATATTAACATTGCAGATGTAAAGTAGTGATATATTTATGTGGTAGTACATACTGTATACTAAGAGGCATTAAAAACACAACGAATGTTGCTGATACTATTACTCATCTGCTGTGTTTTTGCCTTTCTGTATACTCTTTGTATAATTATTTTTATAGCTTCTTTGCAGGGGGAATGAAGATGAATATTACCATTTCTGCACATTCAATACTGCTTGCAGTAGATTTATTTCACACATACTAGTGTTAAAAATAATGTTTTTGTAAAACAAAAGTCATTGCATATTCTCAGTTATCACTCTTTATTCTCTCAGGAAACTGCAGTCCCAATTTCTCAGTCCAGTTTTTAAATCTTGGTAAGAAAATAAATTCATTGAAGTTCTAGAAAAAAGTTTACAAATTTTGAATTAAGCACAAAGTCGTGAACTTTTTGAAAGTGCCATAAGTCACCAAATTCACATTCAAGCTCGCATGAATTGTGACGTGACAACGAATGCAATATGCAAGTAAATAAGTAAAGGTTGTGCAGTAGAGCATTTTGCCATAGAAATGTTCCAACATGATCTGCATGCAGGGCTTACAAGTTAGTAGTATTTGTCAGCAAAACCATCTGGAAGTTGAGAGCAATATTTCTATTAGATTAAAAGAGATGTATTCACAAATGCAAATGCAAAATGTAAATTTTTTCTAACCCTGAAAAAAAATAGCACTGCAGTTCCCCTCTGAGACAGAAAGATGTGGAAACTAAACTGTACACTGGAAATGTCTTCTTTTAGCTTTCTTCCTATTTGGGGATATAAAATGCAATCAGTTCAAAGAAACAATTAAAACAATATAACAATTTAAAAAAGCTAGAAAACAGATGCAACAGATCAAAAGGCCCCGCTGACTCTACTCCATCCACCACCAGCAGTGCACTGCCAATCCCATGCCATGCTTCCAGGAGATCTCAGCTCCCTGGCGTGCAGGGGAAGACACTGGCGCTGCTCCCATTCTGTAAAGCTGGTGCTCCACAAAAAAAGCTTTCACCTGAAAGGTCTCTCAGGAGCACCATGTGTTCTCTCCTGAAAAATGCTGCTCTCCCTCTGAGTGCGTTGACAGCATGCCTGGCATTGTCTTCAGGCGTGTGTGCCATACAGCAATGAGCACACATACTGAGAACAGCAGGTGAGGGGACTTCTATCTTGATAAAAGCATAGTGGAGTAAATAAAATCATGGTAAAACACGGACAAGTATGGTAAACCATGACAAACTAGGAAAAAACTACAGCCAAGCAATTTCATAGAGATAACCCTGAGATCAAAGCATTGAGAAACTACAAAGATATCATAGGATTGTACTGTGATAAACTTAACAGCACCACTGTATGGCTTGTTTCTTGTACAGTAACACTGATGTGGCTTATTCAGATTATAAACAGATGTTTGCTTCACATACATAAACCATTTTCATACTGATGGTGCAATCTCCATGGCTTCAGACACTGAAACATGAAGGGGATTGCAATTACAACTCTCCCAAACACATCGCCAAACATTTCTGTGGATTCAACATTTTAGATGGAGAAGGACAGTGTCACAAAAGCAAAATAAAGCACTACAGCTGAGGCAGCTACACTTTATCACACTAATGTTTAAGGACATTTAGAGAGCTGTTGTACTAATATTTTACTAATGAGGACAGGCTGGACTATTGACTAAATGAACCATGACATTTAAGGTCTGCCATTGTTTTTCTCTGTTTTTTGCAATGAAAAGTAGAATATTAATATATTATCCTCATTTTGTGGTGAAAAATAGTTCCAAAACACTTTATTGGTATATTAAAACTACAACAAATTTATCACTGTAATTACTAAGCCCACTGTTAAAATGTCATATTAAATATGTTCTTACAGAAAAAAAAGGCTTAAATTGCCTTTGAAACCCATAATTATACCACAACACAGGACAGTAACAGATATAAATAAAGGCAAGTTTCAGGGTAAAATTACATTTTGAAAATAATCTAATAATTTAATACAAGCACATCTGCAAATGTTATCTGTTCATGATGTACCAGGCATGTAACTTGAAGTATTAAAAGTTGAACTAAAATGAAAAATGCTACAGGCTGCTTTTATCAGGAGCCATAACAAGGTTCAACCCTCATAAAAAAAAATGTAAAGGAAACATTTCTTGAATAACTATACAGCGAGATTGTTCCTCTGCATCACTGAGCATTAGTGCTGTACATTCTATTCAGCGAATGTATCTTTGTTTAAATATTCAATAGCAGAAGGAGTATATAAACCACAATTTCAAAGCCAAAATCTGGGAACTTGAAGACCCATTCGAATTCTGTTTCTGAACAATATCAACTCTCTGTTGAGGATCTAAAGTTTCTTTCACATCCTTAACTGGGTGGAAGTAGATGTGCTCAAGAAACTCAGATATCACAGTTTTGGAGTTTTAACAGGTTTGAGGGAAGGTGAAGGTATTGTTTATCTATCATGGCTGCAGGTTTTATCATCTTGCAGTCCACCTTTTCAAAATGCATAGCTCTCACTGAAGCTTAATGAAAGATACATCAATGGGCACCGAGTCAGTAGAGATAAGCAGAAGAGTCTCGTCAAAAAGCTGAAGTGTGTGAACAATGGCTAACTGTCACTTATAGCAGCACATGCATGCAAATAAGCTGCTTCTGCTGCACCTTAAAATGTAATTGTGTTACTGCTGTTTACAGAAACACAGCATAATGGAGATGGGAAGATAGCTCTTTGTCATAATATACTTTACATAACCCATAATACATAATAGCACAGCAATTGCACAAGGCTAAATGTACATACAGTACATGGCCCTGTATAAGTTATACTGAGGAAAAAAATATATTGTTTGGCAACTGCAATAAACCTGAGGATAAAATAATATAGAAAAGATAGTTCTTTGTCATAATATACAAAACCCATATAGAGTGTGCATGGTTGCATAGAATATGGTTAATTGGGTTCAGTAATGCCTTATCTAAGAGGAAAATAATGTTTTGCTGAGAGTTTAACAGAAACTTTGTAGCAACTCTTAACTGCTTTACACATTAGCTCTTTTTTATACTATAGTTTGTTAAATGGACAAAATTCATTAAATTAAAGCACCTGAAAAAAACATAATTACAGACATTTTTATGCTTACTGAATTGAAATTAGCAGAGTAATTGAGCTTGTTTGTACAGCACACTAGCTCTCTCCCCCCAAAAAAGTGTTAAACACTGTCCGGTTTGTAATGAATCCTCCTGATTGATTAATTACTTGATTACATAATCCTATATAGTATATTTTGTTAAGAATAATAGGTGGGAAACAACAATATGAAACATAGCAGAAAAGTAAAATTTCATCATAAGAACTGACTAAAATGATTCAATTTCCAAATTTGTATTTTTCCACTTTAAAAGAAAGATTTACTAAACCTGTGTATTTTATTTCTATGCAGATACGCATGCAAGTTTGGAATTGCATTTCTATAGTGTGATATTAGATTCGTACCAGTGCAAAGAACTGTTGATTTAAGGGTGGCATGGCATATTCCTATGAAAGTCAGTAATTTGTTATACTCATTATAAGTGACACATTTATGAAGGCAACATGATGCAATGATTTACACAAATCTGAAAGATTAAGAAATGGCATTAATCAAAATAAAAGCTAATCCTTTCCTGACAAACAAATGAAAATGTTTTGTTTCCTGTCAATAAGACAGCATTAATGATAATCCCCCATTGCATCCTTTGAATTCAAAGACCACAATTACATAAATAATATACATAATTAAAAAATACTGTAACGGAACAAAAAGATCCAGTGGGAGTTGAAAAATTCGTGTAGAAAAATTGATGCAGAACATTTCACAACATCAAGACAGACATGTATCAAGACAGAGGCACAACACTGATTTCAAACATACAGTATCTACTGTATATACAGTATGCGTACTTGGACATTGCATGGGACCAAGGTAAATAACTGAATTACGACATTTATTATTTCATGTTGGTCTTGCTGATAAAGACAGTTTTGTCACTTGCTTTTTACTTTACTTTACTTGCTTTTTATTTTGAAGACATAAGTGATAATAATAAAGCTGAACTTAAAGAGTTAACTGAGAACAACTTCACATTTGCAGTGATGACCTTGGAAGTACCCATTTATACATCGGGGCATTTATTGCAGTGATCTGAGCAAAGTACCTTGCTCAAGGATACAACAGAAGTAGTCCACCTGGGACAGTACCATAATAAATAAAAACAGACTAAGATCACAATGTTGCATTGCCATTACAGTATATTAAAGTGTAAGGACAAATACCCAATGGAGAAAAAATGCTAATACAGGTCACTATCCATGTGTTATTGTTACTGAGAGGAAGTAAAAAGCAATTGTTTAATCCATGAATTAAATTATTTTATGACTGCTTGAAGGATCAAATGGCAATGATAATGCTTTGTTTACTGTAGGGATGCAATAGGCAGAGAAAACTGCCACAGTCCACACTGATGTAGACTGGCTGTGACATAACAGGTGGTTTATGGAAACAAGCAGGAATCACTGATGCCCAGTAATGGGTGGGTTATATCTACAATGTGTCGTCCAAAAAAGATATCACTTGAGCATCGATTTACTGGAAAATGAGCGCCAACTGCAACACGAGGATTGGTCACAGGATATTTTACACATTAAGTACAGGTTGTCAGCAAGACTACTCTGTACAACAAGCTCTGATTGGAACAGAGCAATAATTTCACACCACACCAAGAATCCAGCAACACAGTTTTCTCTCCTTTGCGTCAGGGAGTTGGCCTTCTAGCAAAGCTCAGATTGATCTCTTATTCATCAGAAAAAGTGATATCTTTCCATCATCTCTTGTCAAGTTCACCTCTATTTGCTGTTTAACATTGCTGTACAGTTTGATGCTGATATGCAAGGATTTCATCAAAAGACAGCACTACCTTCATTTTAACATATTAGCATTAACCTTTACTTGAAAGATTAACCTTTACTTGTTCCTAGTTAGTAAACTAGTCAGATTTGATTCAGATACCAGATTATAAATATACATGAGTATACAATGAGTTTAAAGAGGTTGCTTTTGAGTGACTTTGGTGTTTTATGTTGACATATTATTACATTTTTATTGATCATTTGTGCAGAAGTGATAAAAAACAAAATGCTAGTGTTCACGTATACAATGCATTAGAAAAGAACTAATTAGGAATACTGTGTGTAATTTGGGCCAATGCTTTGCAAAAAATATTGTGCATATTGCAATGAAAATGAAGAACATGAGGCATTTATTTACCCAAAAGGTTGTGGGGACTATGGGACATGTTACCTAGCCCTATGGCTGAAGCCAATACACTGGCTTCCTCCAAGAAAAAGGTGGAAGAAGAAATGCTTGGATCTTTAAGCTACAAACTACCAAATGGGCCAGATGGGATGAATGGTTATCTACACCATTACGTTTCTGGAACCAGCTAGCAATGTAATTTATAGGGAGTTATCATTATTAGATATAGGTGGTATTCAGTAGGTTTATTTATATTTGTACTAGAAATTTAATGTACAGTAAAATGTACATTCTGTGGAATAACATTTAAATATGTTTAAAATATTTTACTTAAATATGATGTGCAAAGAATGTTTAGTTGTTTTCCATGTGGGCAACATTATCAAATGCATGGTTTTCTGATATTCATCATGTATATTTATAGCAAGAAGGAACACTCTCCTCTCCCCCAGCTGGCAACATTAAACCACTTCCATTACCCCAGATTCTCTTGCTCTTCTGAGCCATGGAGAAGGGTTGGCCAGCAGTTGTGTAACGTCAAAGGCACTAATCTTAACATGAAAAAGGCTCATGCTGTTGTGCAGCACTGCCTCTTGAACTAGAACTAGATATCTCTTAGTGGTGAGGAAAGAAAAGTAGACAAGCTATGAATTTTAGTCCTTATTATATGAATATGAACAGGTTTACCAGTTATTATAGATCTGGACAATGCTGTTTGGATTTGTACCCATTCATACAGCTGGGGGTATTAATGGAGCAGGCCGAATGCAGGGGAGTATGTGGGCACATTTGGTGATGCATTTTCCTGAAGGGTACAACAGCATCTCCCCATCCTGGGTTCGAACGCTAAATCCTCCATCTTCCAATTCTCAATCAACCAACAACTCTTATAAAACTTATGTCAAGCCTAATAGAAACTCAGAGCGAGTAATAATATCTGTTTGCAAACTCAAAACCAGTCTCCCATTAGCTGTTCTTCTGATAACTATAAACCTTAGAGAGAGAAAAAAACTACTGCACCTGTGCAGCGAAGTATTAGTGAAAGAAAAGTGAAAAGAAGCCCACACTGAAACAGACGCACTGCCTGGAGATAGACCACATGAATCAAACTGTTTGTTTTCCTTTTTATTTTTCACCTTTCCTCAAGTACATTGCTTATGTACGCAGTACAGATACAAAGTGGGTCACTGTGGTTGTACATTCCAAACACCTGCCCATTATCAGTGGTGTTAGTGTATGCTATTCATCTCCTCTGGTTTTCTTCTTGAGCTTAAATTAGCTATTAAGCCTGACTCTGACTGTTCCTATAAGGATTTTCAGTACCTGAAAACGCATCAAACATCTCTGAGTGTCATATTACAATAGTAATAATTCAGCAGGAGGAAAACATGAGGAATATTAAATTGGGACCGAGTTACTTTGCAGAACTACTTTAAATATATTTTTGTATATACATAAACTCAAAAGATGTTTTGAGCACTTTCAGAGTGAAAATGTGTGCCAAATATGGATTCTAAGGACACCTTCGGTCATAGTTCTGCCTATTTCATCACTCAATGTGCAAACTTTTTTCAAGTACCACTAAGAGTTTGATTAATAGGTCCTGTGCACATCACTGCCATTAATCTTCTTGAACAAACACAAGCGAGACAACATTGATGGAGATTGGTAGGATAGATTTTGGCACATTGAGGAATCTAGAGTTTATGAACTGTAAAGGAATGTGGAGTCACTTGAGGACCAGAAATAAGGACGAGCAAATCTAAAGCCGGGATGAGGATGTTATTGTTAGGTAGGTAATGTGACAAAGTACTTGAAAGTAGTACTCTTAACTCCTCAGCAGTGTTAGCTACATGACACATTTCTAGAGTGGAAAAGATGGGCAAAATGCTTACATTACCATGTGGTTCTGCAGTCAGCAAAATTCCTAAAATGCATCTCTTTTGCATATCCCCTTGTGAATCATTTCAGAAGTAGAGGTTTTGCTAAGGATTTACAGACATACAGTATAAAACATCAATGTGCAATAATAACACCAATAGTTCTTTTAGGTTAAATTCATATTATTTTTCTCTTTCATCATTGAATACCATCCTTATTTGGGAATAACATAACGATTCATGAGTGAATATTAAAATCTTCATTTATAAACAAAAATAGCAACTGCTTTATATTACAAATATAGAACAAAGTATCATGTTTGTAAACTGTAGCATGTCTCATGCTTTTGTGATGGTACGCAGTAATTAAAAAAGATTAATTTTATTTAAGGCACATCTGCATTTTTGCTTATCCAAATCAAATCAGTTAAAAATGTTGATTTTCAGGAATTTCACGACCATTGAGGAGGACAATACATTCTTTTAATTTAATAAAATGATTTATTAGTCACATTATTTTTAAGACCTGTAACATTTTAAACCTACAGCATTATATCCTGCAGATATTTTTCTTCTGCTTAGAATATGCCCTCTTGCAAGTGATCAGATCATGGGTTTTCCAGAAAACACCCAAGCACTACATAGATGAATAATGTAATTATAAATTTATAACTCAAATTCTATTAATAACACAGTGGACATTTCTTTTTTACTGGGTCTAATAAATAAAAAAAGATAAAAAGTTTATTGCATTTATATATATATATTCAGTCCCTCAGATCCAAACAGTACAGTGCTTATACTCTAAAATCATATATCTTAGTACTGTAAATATAGCAATATCTTTGTTCATAAGATTTGGAGCCTATTGAACTACAGTAATTGACCTCAGCAAGTCTGTGTTTAGGCAAATAAGAAGTGGAAGAGATTGTGTTTGCAGGATGTCTGATTTCACCCCAAACTACATGTTCTAACACTTCACCAGCTGAGCTTTTAAAATTAAGAAATTGTGTGGTACAGTATATCATAATATAATGTGGTTGAGCACTTCCTCAAGCTAAATGTGTCCAAGACCAAAGGCATGATAATTGACTTCAGAAAAAACATCCACACTTCCACCCTAACCTACATCGGGGGAGATTTACTTGACCTGGTAGAACAATACAAGTACTTGGGGACTGTTCTGAACTCAAAGCTTAACATCTAAGCCAATACTGACCTGATCCTCAGAAAAGGTCAACAGCGTCTTTTTTTTCCTAAGGAAGCTAAAGTATTTTAAGGTCGATGATTCATTGTTGATTTTGTTCTATCAGTCCTTCCTCGAATCTGTTCTAACTTTTACCCTGATCTGCTGGTTTGGCAACCTGAATCTAAGAAGCAAAAACAAACTGAGCAGTCTTGGGAAAATACTGTATGTCAGAAGTGTTTTGCGTAAAGCAAAATACATCTGTAAGGATCCTTCACACCCTTTGTTTAATAATTTCCAGTTACTCCCATCAGAACATTCTGATGGCCCAACTCCAAAACTAACACATTTAATTTCTCATTAATTCCTGTAAATGCATCTTTACTTAATAATTGACCTATACAAATATGTATGTATTGTTGAAATCTGGGAATATATTGTTCCAGTTTCTTTTTTTCTTCTGTCTGTCTGTACACCAACACTGCTGCTGTAAAACAACTTACACCCTCTCTGCCTCTATTCTTCCACCACTGTCAAGAACCCCAGATTCACTCCTGACTCGTTTCTCACATGTCATGCCATGACTCTGCTCCCCAATGGCACTAACCTCACCATGTCTTCTCCTCCTCTCTTTTTCCATACCTCCAGTCTGTTCATTCTCATCCCTGGCTCCACATTGGTGCAGAGAATGAACGATTAACATCATAGCTGCTCAGTCTTTAACAACTTTTCGCTCTTTGTTTCTCCTCAAAACCCAATTGTTCAGACAGCACCTGTGAACTCTCTCACACTGCTGTGATCCTTGTTTTCTTAAATATATGTTTTTTCCATTCAATAAAGTTTTCTCTCTTCTCTGCCCTGGCATTGTACTTCTAATATACAGTATACCTTCCTTGCTGTTTTGTTTTTTATCATTTGTATTTTTATGTTTTCTTTCTTTGCTGTAAGTGAAAGAGTGTTTTCTAGAATTTGTATTTACTTTTAGGTACTGTATTTCTATATTTTGTAGTAGCTGAGGTAACTCCATGGGTTAAAACAATGTCTTGTATGCACAACTGCTTACAAGGGGGCAGGTTCAAATCCCACCTCTAGACTGGCATGGAGGCAGAATGGTCAGCATTGCTGCCTCACAGAACTGGGACCCTGGATTCAATGCCTTGGGTGCTAACTGCATGGAGTTTGTATGTTCTCTTGTGTGTGTTCTGGTTTCCTCCCACAATCCAAAGACATACGTGTAGGTAATTTGTCCTCTTGGGTGAAATATTTACCCTGGTGTGAGCGTGTCTGTGTGTGATCTTTGATGGACTGACATCTCTTCCAGTGTGTGTCCTGGCTTGCATTTGTTGCTTGTCTGGATCAGCTCCAGCTACCCTGTGACACTGTATTGCAATATAAAGGTTAGAAAATGGATGGATGTATATTTTGTAGGTTGCTCTGGATAAGAGCATCTGCAAAGCCAAAAATAATTTGACAAATAATTTCAGCAAGTGTGTTACAATAGAGTATTATTCTTAGTACTATTTCAGGTAAGTCTATCGTGACTTATCAGAAAGTCACATTTAGCTGCTCAAGGTGAAGAGATCTGAAGGGCCTGTAAGATGTATTGCTTCTAGAGCTCCATATTCTGTCTGAACGTCAAGTGTTAATGAATCTCCCTGAGTTGTTGGCTATATGCACTCTCTAGCCCCATAAGTGTTAATAGTAGTTCCCTCCAAAAAGTGTTATTGCCTGCTTTATCAAATAATCTTTCAACCTGACAGCTTCTTTTGATTGGACTAACTCCGTTGCACTAAGAATCACGCCTTCTTCCATTGACAAGGGCAAAGCCGACTTATTACTCTGTAATCATAACCAAGGCCATTCCTTCACGGCTTTCTGTGAATGTTTTTTTCTCTTTTTAATGTGCCATTTGTGTGACAAGATAAATGACTCAGTATTTTTGGCTTCCCATAAATTCACTCACTGTTGACCCCCAATGCAAGTTAGAAACATGTCTACAAACAAGGTGACAGAATCTATAGTGTTTAAAGCATTGCAGATGAAAATAAAATTAAGTAAAGGACCTTGCTGGGATGCAAATAATAGGATTGTTGGGTTTTTTGGTATATGAATTAAGGTGCCATAAATAAAATGCATCTGTCAACTTAATTCTAATAAAAATGAAAAATATGCTAAATTAGCTTTAAATGAAAATGTACTGATAAGATTAACATTAAACTCAGAAAGAAAGGTAATTCTCTTAGAAATCTACAGTTGATACAGTACATAGACACTGATCCTAGTCTTGCATGTAACCTTAATGCTCCAATGGAGCTTGACAGCAGTGTTATCACACAGCAGATTTTAGGCTTGGTCTGATTAGGACTGGGAAAATCAGGCTGGTGGACAAGTAGAAAGCACTGGTGTGATGTAATTAGTGGGTCACCACAGTGATTTGTACTCGAACCACAGCTACTCCATTTGAACAAACCAATGCCCCAGTATTTGGGACACTATACTGTAGATACTGTATAAGTTGCCATCGTTCATTTGAGATGTTAAATCAAGTTTCTCACTACTTTGCCATTAAAGATCTCATGTCTCGTTGAGAGAGTAAGAGCATTAATCCCAGTCTGATTAGGTTCTCCATCAACTGAATTGGTAAAATAAATTCACACCTAGACTGCTAATGTACTGTACAATGGCTGCTGCATTTCTCCCATATGAGTGGATAAAGTGGCTTCCCTCTTATGTATGGAGGGTTTGGGACTCTTTGTGACTGTATTGCTAAATAGATTTAACTATAAGCAATATCTTTATCCCTGACTTTATCCTAAAAGCAGTTTCATGTGTACTTATCCGAAAAGCAGTTTCACTACATAATATAACTGCGGAGAGCAACCAGCCACAATGTGCAACCAATGTTTGGGGCATCTCCACTGTTTCAAAATATTTTTTTTCCGGAAAGTGAAAGACATACTAATACAGTATAAACATAAGTAAAGACAGAAGAAACAAAGAAATTAATTTTATATGTCTCCTAACCTAAAATGTTTTCCCTACTAATAAGAATCCACCATTAGCATTGACAAAACATTCCTCCTAGACTTCAATAATATTATTCTGCTACCAAAAGACTTCCTCCTAGAAGGATGTGCCCTTTCAAGTCTTGTTATCTTGGAAAGTTTAGACAGTACAGGCCTGGTTCAGGGCCTCAGTTCAAGGTAATTCCTTGGGCATCAAGTCTGTTGCATTAGAACTTATTTGTTAATCGTTTCATGCAAGCGATGCACAATATACTCTTAATCCAACAATTAAGTTTGTTTTTACAGAAGTGAAACTCTTTTCTAATAAACCAACAACTAGCCCTGATGGCTGGATAAGATTTCTAAAACATACGGACTCTTATTAAATATGAAGTACAAGACATGCTTAAAGCATATTTAATATTTTCAATACTGCAATTTAAAAATAATTGAATAAATAATCTAGACTATCATCCCGGAATGGGTAATTCATTGGTTTTATGATCATGTGCACTATTAGGACATTAAAGTTAATCAAAGGAGTGATTACAAATTCATGCGAAGCAATAATGGTTAACACTTAAACAACTTTAACTTAAAACACACAGTGTGTGTTTTTAGATGCACAACTATCAAAAACGCTAAATGAGATGAATGGCTACCACTGTTTTAAAATTTTGTATATATACTTGCATCTTTACACAGAATTACCATTAGTATTTTACAAATGCACTTTTTACAGCCATTGTTGTTGTTTATGGATGTTATCGTGCATTGAGTGCATTAAATGGACAATTACAAAGATTATTTATGTCTACCTCCAGGATAAATTATCACCTTTTACAAGACTTCAGGGATACATTTGAAATGTTTCAAAATCACTTTAAATGTACCACTGTGGTAAAGTGTTTTCTGAATCATTAAAAAATGACATTACTTGTTCAAAAATGTTCTTAAGTTTGGTTTAATGAATCGTTGCATAATACTTATTATAGAAAAATGCACTTAATTTAGACTTTTTATCCTTTTCTTCACAATCAGCATAAAAACCTTTGCTGTTTCACGTTGCTCCAGTCTTTGGAATAAGAAAAACATTTTAAATCATAACAGTGATTGAGGAGAGAGGTACGCACTAAGGAGAGGGTTACCAAATCACTAAAATCCCTATAAAAACAAATATACAGTATTGAAAAAACATTAACTGTTCATTTTTTAAGAAGTCAAAATTTTTAGGAGATAAGATAATAAAAAAGGTGGAAGTAGTTACACCTTAGTAGTAACATTAGTAGTACAAACGCATTAAAAGCTTCTTTTACATAATTAGATGGTCAAACGGTAGATTAGCTTGACAGATAGACACAGGTACTGTAAATTGTTTTTCTTTAAGCTGCAGTAGAAACCCCAAGACAAGGCTGCAGACGATAGGTCACAGGAACAGAATCCCTTCTAGAAATACCATTCTCAAAGAAATTAAGGAATCTGGTATTTTTTTGCTTTCGAATCATGCTTTAAAAATTCTTTGAGGAGTAACAGCAATTTAGGATTGTCAGTGGTGACTACAGATGGTGATTACAATCCCAAAAATCAGAACATTGGGTGTATTGCTGTGAGATTTTTGGGGGAAAGTGCACAACAAAATTTGATTACATTTTCACACTAAAATCTGTTGAATTTGCCTGCTATTTGCTTGAAAATGATAATCACTCTTATCTTTCTTTTCAGGGATAGGATAGATAATTCACCAACATACTGTATAGAAATAAATAGGTATAAGGTACAGCTACTGTAGCTTTTCTATTTTGTTACATTTTGAAAATTACTTTTGAATTGGAGTTCAGAAGTCCGACACTGCCAGATCATTGTTTGCGTATATGCATTCTGTAAAACCAGCACTGCATTCCTTTTCTAAAATACAAACTAATGCAGAACCAATGTCGAAAAAATCAATATAATCATACTCATTACAAATTAAAATCAGGAGTGTAGTTTAAAAAAAACTTTCAACGGTTACTGTACATTTGATGTACCCGAAAGATTCTCGGCTAATTGCTCCCTGCAGGAGGTACAGTACAGTACATCTATACATGTACATCTGGGTTAGCAAAATGTGGAAAACTCAACATTCAGTTAAATCTGAAACATTATCGATTATACTGCTGCCACTTATACATAAATACCAGTTTATTTTATTTGAAAAAACTAATATTAAGGGTTTTGTAGTTACACTATGAGACCTTATTTTCCTTGTGACTGTAATTTCCTTTAAAATGCCCTGATCATCAAAGTGTTTACTCAGTATTCTACAGCTCAGAAAAAATGGTTGTGTGGTCTAACACTCTCATGGTAAATCAGGATAAGTCATGTAAACAGACTATAGTATTATATTTGTTTTAATAATTCTACATAAAATGAATTTAAAATCATTTAAAATTAATTATACTAGGGAATGATACTATTTTATTATTTATGAATGAAACACATGGTTTTTGTGACATTGCATTGTCAGAAAGCAAAGCTTTTTTCTAGGGAGACTGTGCTAAACCCCTTAAGCAGAATACAGACAGAGAAGTAGGTGTTTTGGCAAGCACCGGAAATGGGAATGAATTTGGGCTGTTGTCCAGCATGATCACACATAGACACACTTAATCTGGAACGTGCACAGAATGCAATGAAGATGTATTTCTTCACTGACTTGTAATTGAGTTTATTTAGTATTTCTAAGAAACTATACATAGTGGTAATTTAAATGCCACATATACTGTACATTCCAATTCTCAATATCAGTATAATTTTAGCATAATCCTTCTAAGCAATCTGTTAGTATATTTATAATGTAGAGTGTAATGCAGTGAACAGCTGAGTCAGACCTGTTTACCAATTCTTTGGATTTTAGAATCTGGAGATGATTTTATGGAGCTGCCAATAAAAAATATATTTTTTGACTAAAAACAACAAATGAAAAAGTAAATAGTATGAAATATTTTACATAAAATTATTAATATGAATGTGGTTTAAAGGCAAATTATTAGTTTTACTACAATAAAAGTATCTTCAGTTCCTACCCTATACTACAAGTATATTTTAACTTTATTTGCATTGTCATCTGCAAGGAAATATGTTCCATTTGTAGTCTGCATAATGATGTGACCTAAGTATCTGTGTAGCAGCAGTAAAGGAATGACTCATAAAATGAGGGGAAAGGTCTATTGTAAGGGACTTGAGGGCTATAGTATTCCCTAGGTATAAGAACAAATTATATAAATTGTTAGTTACAAAAAACAAATTTAATTCAAACTGAAAAAAGTAATTCAAAATTAAATGAGCATAATATTGACAAGACGGTGCACTAAAACTCAATTTACTGTTCTGATCTGGCTTTTCAAATGAGAGCTTACTTGTGCATGGACCTTAATTACAATTTGAAAAAATAAGTAATTGAATGAAAATAAGGTTGTTGAATAATTAAACGGAACATATAGTGTATAGCTAAATTACACACCATTATAGCATTGCAAGAGGCTGGCATTATGAATATGAATAACAGGATTCCATTGTATTTTTGTTAATGTCAGGAACAAATCATTCATCATTGTTCTGAAGTTTTAAATATTTAAAATCTGGAGAAATGGTGTTCAGCTGCCAGACTTACTGATTTCTCAAATGGTGATAATTGTGTACAGTAGCTGGAGTAGGTTGAAGCTCAGGTACAGTATGTCTTCTTTGAGTGTTAAGCAAAATCCTTCAAACATATTCTTAATGTAAAGTGTTTACTATTTAAATTTACAGTATGTGACTGGCATACATTTCATGTATGAGAAAATTAACGTTATACATTACGAAATTACACAATTAATTTTAGTTGATATTTGCCAAAGAAACAAATACAGACTTTTGTGTGGTGTGTAGATGCTTTCCATTTGTTTTGGTACTTTTTCAATTAAAAATTCAGCTTTTTTACTTGATTTATAAAACTTTTTTTTACGTAACCGTTTCTGCATTTTTTCCTATTTCTGTGCAATTAGTTGTTATGGCAATAAAGTATTGAACCCGAACTCCTTTACAACCTATACTTTTTCAGCCTGTTTCCTCTGAGGGTTCTCATTAAATGCAATACTACAAATCAAATATTATTGTTCAGAAATTACATATTTTCATTAGATTGTTAAAAAAAGGAGAAAGCTAGGCAAAATAGATCCATATGAGGCAAAATGTTGTCACACTACAGCAAAATCAGATTGCTTTCGAATAATGTGCTCCAACACAGGACAACCGAGAAGGTGAAATTTGTTAATATCACTTCTTACATCACAGGTATTTGAGCCTTAATTGAATATTAATATTAATTATGTATTAATACAAAATAATGTTAGATTAATATTAAGAATCAAAGTTATTGATACTATCAAAGTCTTCTGCATTGTTGTTACTTTATGCCTGGACAAGCCAGAGCTCGCAGCCCTCAGTCTCCATTCGCACACAGAGTCACACCCCCCCCAGTGCCGTGAGAATATGATTGGGGTTGCTGTCCGTGCAACCTGGTTAGTGGCGGATATTCAAGCCCTGCCCTGCCCCATCGGACGCTCTGTCACTTAGCCTCCTCCCAGTGTATGGTAGTGCCCTTGCTCGAAATGGTCTGCCTGCTACATCTTGCATTCCACTTGAATCCATCTGAATCCTCGATTCTGATTCAGAGCCAGAACTTGATGACCAGAAGGATCCCCGTCTGTCACCCCTTTGCTACTGTATGTCACCACTCATGGTGGTGTTAGCATCCTACCTGATCTGCCTGGCCACAGTTTCCCTGCTCTTTCTGCCTTCTGACAGTCTGCCCAGCTCATTCCCAGCTTTGCCCGTCTGTCTGGTGTATTCACATTCTCACTTGTTTGTCTGCCTTCACAGGACCTAGCTGTTCGATTCCTCAGCCTGTCTTACAGACATCCATTCTCCAGGTCAGCGCCACATTGTAAATTGTGTATTTTATCATTTAGAACTTCTTGTTTGCACATAGAGCATCGCTGGCACCAGCAGGACTGTCATAGACTTGCTCATCAATGAGCAGGCAGCTATACTCTGCAAAATATTTCTAGTGGCTGCTATATATGTTTCACACAGATGATTTGCAAATGATGGATCTGTGTAAGTCAATTAAGGTTAAGAAGATGGATGATATTGTTACAATGTTAGTGAAATTCAACACTTATCACTTATCACTGACTGGATTTTCCACAGTCTCGCTTACTTATTAATGGTATTAATAATAGTTATAACTAAAAAAGCAAATAAACACATTTTGAAGAATTTGAAGAGATTAATCTAGCATTTATCATACTGAAGACACACAAGCATTGCTATCTTGATAAGGAAAGCAAATTGGTCCTAATTTGTTGATCTAATTGGTTGTAATTAATTTTCAACAAAGTTAAAATACCAACATACTGTATTAAGGTCCATCATAATAATCTCAAAAACATGTAATTAATATTTAATAATATACAGTTTTATAAAGCCACACATTAATAAATAGTTCAATGTTTCTTTTAATGATCAGTATCAAAAGCAATGTATATATTCACTGCAAGAACAAATTTAATTTACAAGTGTAGAGATTAAGGTCAATGGCAGATTTCATTTCAAAGATGGTGCAAACAAGTCATTTTTACCAGTTTTAATGTTGAGCACTATTGTACATTCTTGCTCTACAGTAGTTCACTACTCACCTCTGCAATGCACTCCTTCATCATATCCATCATCACAGTCCAGAACTCCATTGCAAACTTTGTTATAATGAATGCACTTCCTTGTACCAATACACAGCATGTGATTGAGAGGGCATTTCACCACTACATCTCCAGGACCTAAAATAAAAACACAATCAGATGTTATACAATTCAAACAACCTAAAACCTGTTGCACACTTCAAAACAAGATTATATCTGTTCCCCAACAAAATTAACATTCACAAATCAAGTGCATTTTGAATAACTCATATATAAGTAGATACTGTATACTGATTGTAGATAATTTTAAATTAGTTTTCTCTCGAGTTCTGAAACAGTGTTGACAGTCATCCCTATCACCAATGCCTGCCACTTGAAGGACATAGTCATAGTCAGTCCTTGTATGATGCAGTCCTTTTGCCAAGCCAAAGGAGCCATTATGGATCTGCAATCTCCCCACATCACTATACTCAGTTTTTGTGGCATTTGGGAATATTTTAAGCAGCACAGTCTAACTCTGCCAACACTTTACCAATTGCTCTGCCTCTTAGTGGAGACAAATAGCAATTGAGATGCTTGAGAAATCAGGCCTTATGTTTTCTCCCTACATCAAACAAGGATCCTACAATCAATCAAAGACAGTAAGGAGAAAAAAAAACAGAGAAACAAAGGTTTTGATGGAAGGCTGAGAATGGCCATCAACACCGACACAGCTGTGGCAGCATTGTTACCCATCTCATTAATAATAACCATGGTGTATTTAGCTTGTGTGCTTGTGGGCAAGATATCAGTAACACGTTAAAGGGAGTGTGGATGGAGAACAGGAAGAATACCAGCAAACACACTCACGCTAATGGCTGCAATTTCTGTGTCATAATAAACACTGGCTTCAAAGGCTGTCACAGTGAAAGAATATAAGAATTCACCAATGAAATCACTGAAAACAATAATAAAGTTCATTAAAAAAAACTTCTCAAGCTTACATATTAAAAACAAATGGTAATGTTGAAAGCAGAATGCAAAAATGACATATAACAAAAATATAATGACTAAAACCCCAGTATTATTGATTATAATTGACTTATGCTTTCCTGTTACTGTACACTAGAACAACATATTTATTTCCCAAAATACATGGCAAATGTAATCTTTTACTGTTGTAGATCTAAGTATATTGCTCTTATTTTATAATGTCTTCATTGCCATTCCTTTGGAATGTTGATTCAGGACTTACTTCCACATTACTTTCCCAGCGGATTCTGTTCCACATTTATGGTCTCGGGAAGGGTATCTTATATATAATTGAGAGCATGAGATTTAAAAATATAGCGTAAAAATAGTTTTACTCCTCCAGTGGGTTTAGTGAGCATTCCAGCACCAGAGCTGTAATACCGCATGAATAAAAAAAACACATGACATACATTTTGGTAAAAATTTAAGTTATAAATTCATTTTTTACTTAATACTGTATTAATTTTGTTCAGAAAGTTTCTTTCCACTTTACCATGGCCTTTCCCATGCTAAAGCTGAGCTTTAAATTATCTTATATTTCACTAATTGCTAATGCCAAGTTAAAATGTTGATGCCAGCAGATGCCACACCTGCTTCACATACAGTGTGTACATGTGTGTGGTGTCTACAGGCACTTCTAGCTTCAAGCTTCTGACTAAAAGCATTGCTCCCTTGTAGATGTAACATTTGTAATATTCCAAATTTATACACAGCAAGCAATTAATTAATTTTAAGCTTAGCATTTATTTATTTACGTTTTCAGCTGATTAATTTATATCCAAATCAAGCACTCTGCAATCTCTTTTTAACGCTTTGGCAGACCACTCTTTTGGCATTACCAACTTAGAAAAACAAAAAGAAAGATACTTACTGTACAAAGCACAAAAGTTAAAACACATGATAAGAAGTTACAGCCAAAGAGATAACACTCAAAAATTAGGAAATAGCTAGACCAATAAGAAAAAAACCAATAGCTATTTTATTTCTATATATACAGTATGTCGTGGCACCCTGGGGTTCTGGTCACCTTAGCCAAGCTTGCTTCATCTAAGAAACTGACGGCAAGCTGGTGAGGTTAATACTGAAATTGTCCAAGTGCTCTGTTTCATATTAACACGTTTCCAGAGACTCAATGACCCACAGCCTTCAGCACTTTCAGAAGAGAAAACAGACAAGAGAAAGTCTACTCCTCCTGGAGTTCTAGCTACAGTACAAAGCCTGTCTGGAAGGTGGGGTGGCTAATCCACTTACCAAGTTATAAACAAAAAGACCAGATGAAATGGAAATGTTCCATTTCAGCACTTTACCATTTTTTCCCCATTTTAAACCAAAGCATGTTCTTCCAGAATTCTCTTTTTGTTCACCAGACTGCAAAAAAAACTAGCCTAAATTACCTCAAGGCACAAACAGCCTATTGGCCCTAATGACCCATAGTCAAGTGAGGCATACAGTTGCATACATATTCTTATGGGCCCTTTAAACTACAGCAATAGAGAAAATGACAAAGGGCTGAGGTTGTGAAGTATCCTGGGCCCACAATAGACACCTTCTATAATCTTGCCACATATTTTGTTACAATTATAAATAAATTTGAATCTGTTATGAAGTGAGAAACTCAAAAACATTTTGAATAAAAAATGCTTAGGAACTACAGTAGGCATTATACAGTACATTGTATTAAGCGTTCATGAACAGAAAAATTTTAAAACAGAAATATGAGGTATGAGTACTAAACCAGTGATTACAGATGGTCGTTAATTGTATAGTAAAAGGCAATAATTTTCATTTGTGAGATGTCTGTTACATTATCTGTGCAAAATCATTTACCTTTTGCTTGTACTGTAACTGGCTACCTTTTCTATGTAATTTGTTAGCTTGTAAATTTAGGGCTTTTGTTTCCCATACATATACAGTAGGAATGTGCTTTGGTTTAGTTTTGCTTTTTCAGTTTTAGCTCAATGTGTCTGATATACATAACCATTAATACAGAGTCCATGCACAGTACAAAAAATTAAATTGTCAACTACTAGCAAACTTTGAAAACCTTTGCAGATGCACATACAAGATACTGAGTAAATACATATTTTTAGTGGAAAACACAGTTACACCATATGATATTTCAAAAATTAACATGAAACTAAAAAAATAAATATTTTGGTTTCCTTTGTGTATAGTGTATTACAAATATATAATAATCTAATGAAGCATTGCATGTTTAATCTGCCTCAGAAATTGAAACTTTTGTCAGAGACAATGCGATAACACTGGACATCTGTTGTCAAACTCAAACCTTCACTCTCTTTTCTGAGTAACATCAATCTCTATCATGTGCTTACTGTCTGCAGTGCTACCTAATTCCTTTCATTGTGCATATATCCTTTCACTATAGAAATTCTGCCTTCACTGTGCAATGTTATCAGGAAGTAATGACATATTTTGCAATGTTAAAGGATTCTGTTTTGATGAAATATCTGTGCTTGCACTGACAAGGTCTCATTTATCTATCTCCAAAATCTTCTGTAGCCCCGGGGCCACAAAGGAAGATAATGGTAATCATATTATGATGTTACCTTAGTATATGGAACATTGCAGTGGCTATAATTATTTTAACTACATACACAAGAGATTCAATATCAAATCAAGAGCATAATACTAGCCTATTAAATGAGACCGTTAACACTTAGACATGTCTTCTGAATGGAAAAAAAACACAATTCACCAAAAGAACCATAAAGTCACGAAGCATTGGATACCAGAAGCCTAAGGCATATACCACAAAGTCCATATACTGTACCAGAAAAAAGTATTTAAAGAACTAGGGTACAGAGACTTTTAAAGCAATAATGACCAATTTAATTGGAAAGGAGACAAAATTTCAGCCAACTTTCCCTTCAGAAATGGACAACAAATATACAGTATGTATTTCAAGTAGATAGCTGTGTTAGCATGCGTAGGCTGCAAAAGAAGAAGTAAAGGTTGAATCCATGCTGAAAAGAGGAGAAAGGACACCTGAAAAAGGCTCCACAGCCAAAACATTGTTTACTTTCTTCTCTTTTCAGCGTGGATTTAACCTTTACTTGTTCCTTTACAGTATGTAATGTCTGCATTGGAACAATAAATTAAGAATTTCAAAATTATATCCAAAAGTATGTGCTGTATACTTTTGTAATTGCAAAAGATTTGTGTAACTTAAAAGGAAAAAATAGTTTAGATACACATGAAAGGGGACATTCCCCATAATGCTCAAGTGAGCTAAATCCACCTGTATGCCGTAGACATCTGTAAATGGATAGTGCTCAGCGGTTAAACCAGAATGATAATTCTGACCTTTGCTTGGCCCGTCAAATAAAGGTGAGCAAATAAAATTATAAGCAACTGAAAAATAGTGTCCTCTCTATAAATATATAACCACTTGCTCAGTGCAACAATAATAATTATGTACACTCTGAACTGTCTTTATACTAATAAGTACAATTAACGCAACTGAATGATTACTCTAAAATTAAGAATAACGTTTCTGCTGCCTTGTAATGCCTTGATGACATTAAAGTACCATCATTAAGGTTGTTATAATTATTACAGATGAATATTAGGCTCAGTAAAAATGAATTACAATGATCTCATGAGTTGCATTTTAAACTGTATTTAACAATATAGAGTTGTAAACAGAATTACAAAATTAAACATAACTTCAAAATAAATCTTACTCAAACATTAACTTGTTTTAAAGAAGAGGTGTGGGATGGTGAAATGAATTATTTGTTAAAAACTGTGTCTGCGATTAAATCCAATGAAGTGTTTATAGATTCATTAGAGTTCCAAGGAGACTAAATTGAGAACACTGTCTAAAAAAGTGCTTGTAGGTGAGAAGCTGAATAGCTGTCTGAGAAGGACAAGAAGGGTTTTTTTTTGTCAACACTTGACATGACAGATCTGTGAACAATATATCTTAAAACAATATTTTGAATTAGTTGGAATCCTGTAGAAAGTGTTTTTCACAACAAAAGTCCTTGGGTTTTTCATTATGAGCTGCTTAGAAGAAGAGCTGACACTGAAAGGCTTGTGTCGTTTTCATTTACAGTATAGTACAAATTAATTTATTTTTCCCTTTCCATTAACTTCAAAGCAGTGAAAGATAGAAATGCCATTCTTTTTTCAGATCACTGTCAAAATAAAACTTCAATCTTCTTGACTTTTCATACAATATTTTTAATTAAACTTAGATGATAGTTATTCTCCTCCAAGCACTGAAAGAATAAAAAGTCACCCAGTGCTGGATAATCCCTGTTCTTCGTAAATCTCAGGGCGTTCTGGCTGAAATCCTACTAGCTGTACTCACTGTGATTATCAGTTTAATCAGGTCTGAGACTACCATTCTTGAAATTAACATGTATTAAAACATTTGTCTGAGAGTGAATCAGGTGAGGTTATCTACATGATCTACTGAAATTCAAGCGAAAAACAGAGACTGACTTCTGTTTCTGTTAGGAAACCTCTGCTATTTGAAATAAGGGTTTAAACATTGTTGAAATTTTCTATGACAACATAAATTCAACTTCCAATACTTCACATCAATAAATAATTCACTTAACCTTTCTTCACCGATTGTACTTGACTTCTTGTAGTTCATTTGTACTGTATCTATTCTTTTGTGATTTCATCCATTAGTGGTGATGGGAACCTTCTTACACAATTTAGGAGCATCTGGATGTGGTTAATTTTTAGAAACAGTTTTTCTATTATTTGTCAACTCTTCTAACCAATGATATTCCTAGTACCTAGTACCAAATGATGCTAGTCACTAATCTTGACCTCGTGCAGCAGCCGAGACAGATCAGGCTGCCTAGTCTCACTGCAGATAGAAAGAAGTTGGCCCTTCCTTGGAAGTCTCTGCATTCCCTATCCTGGCGTCACAGGTTGTAGGCGATGTGTAGGTTAGAGAAAACTTCTGTTCTGTTTTTTGGAAATTTTAAAGTAGTAAAACAGTATGTAAAATACTTCACAAGAAGAAAATACAGTTGCTACCCAACTTCCAGACAGGTCTTCAGCTGGTTTTCCTGTTTTCTTCCCCAGAAATACTGGTATTTGCAAAATAAGCTGTCTTCCTGCACTGTTCCCTTGTAAACAAAGCACTAGAGCTCTGTTTGATTCTTCCTCACCATTTTGTACCAGAGGACAAAAATCTTAGAGACCTCACCCTGCCTTACGTCATCCGTGCAACACATTTGAACATACTGTATAACAGAACTGTCAAAGGATGTTTAACTATGAGTTGTAGATTCATGGATAAGTCTTTAATCATAACTCCTATACCACTGCTCTACAATGTGGGAGCGCAGGCTTTTTACAACTCCTGTCATATAATAATGCATATTGGAATTGAGGGGGGGCAGGACTTTATAATGACCACATCCTTCCTATGAGTCAAGTCTTTCAGAAATGTCTAAACAGTTCTTTTTCTTAGGGAAAGTACTCTGTCATCTCAGACCAATTTAAACAAGTGTCTGTCCTTAGTTGCCAGATGTACAGTAGAGCAAGCAACACCTCTACATTGCTTCTTGAAGCTTTAAATCTCTCCTCACAATTTCTCACAAATTGTCACAGTTCCCTTCAAGGGATCCACCAAGGTTTTTTTAAATAAGGACAGCATGGCTGTGACATGATTACAGCAACACGCTGGAAAACCATTACACCCATTTAAATGGAGGACAAGGTGCAAAGTGACTGGGAAAAGGGAGTAAATCATAAATTGCACATCTCACTGAAAGTCTCAAAACATATACAGCATATAGACTGTACTGTATGTAAATGAATACAGACGAGTTGTTTATTTTCTGGGCTCATCAGAGAGATTTGAATCCAGATTTGAGAAGCCATTTTGCCCTCCCTACAGATATCTAAGCACAGTGCAATGTATAGGCTATACATTAGTACTGTCTGTACACTATGTAAAATCACAAGCCACTTAGCAAAGGGGTGGCTATGAAATTGGTATCGACATTCTAGAGATCATCTTTATATTTTAACTTGATTAAGTTTTTTACTTGATAATAATACATCTTTCTCAGACACTGGGTGATATTACTTGTGCATGTCTGATGTATTGCTTATTTCCTGTTACAATTTAATCAATATGTGCAGTGAGTGCACAACTGTGAAACTGTTGTGCCCCATTATTTGGCCACCAAAAATAAATAAAACAGTAGCAATAACTACTGCCAGCAAGAAGTGTAACACAAATACAGGATTAAACAGTGACTTTTTTCGTGGAGCTGTTCTTTGAGACCAGATCAAAGGGAATGGATGTTCCATATCTCCCACCACAGCTATCATCCTGACAACCTTAGCTGTGAGCCTGTGCAGTCAACAAGAAAAACAGGCTAGGTATCTCATACCAGTCAGTCATTGTCATTGGGCATTCATCATCACAGTAAATATTCACCTAACACAATTTACCTCGGTGCTAGTGTTATCATGAGCAGATATGGCATAGCAAAAGCAAAAAAATAGACTGCCAATGCTCCCGATAGCATAATCTTCTCAGATGAGGACATTTTTCATGTGAATGGGACTTTGAACTGCCAGCATTATTGGTAGAAAACCCTCAGGCAATTATGGAGCACTTGCCACTTGATCTTAGTTACATGGATGTGGTCTGACATCTACCAAGGCTTTATTGCCTGATGTTTCATCAAATGCAGTGTCCTGTACACCTTACAACCACGAATACAGTACAGTATATCCTTGTTCCAAGCCTCAAAGGCCCTTTGTCTGCTCAACCAAGCACATACCGGTGCAGCAGGGCAGTGCTGTTGGTCATTATTCTGTATGTCTAACTTTTGTATAAGAACCATGTTCCCAGTTATTTGATTAACAGTTATTTTTGCAACTGTTGTTTTTTTCTTTGTCACAGGTTTACTGTAATTAGCTGTGCAGCCAAATGGGGAAGAAGTAACCCTTTACATCAAGATTGCTGAAACTGGGGGGATAAGGGTCTTTTGGGGTGGACAATGGCAGGTGCTTGACACAAAACAGATAACTTGTTGAACAGTATTATGAAGTATTTTAGTAATTTTGGACAATTTCAGCATTTTCTTTTTAGCTTTTACTTTTAACACAGCTGTTGTTTATCACCTTGAATGCCCTCAGTTTCTACTATGTAATTATTATTGATAATAATTCCTTACACTTATATAATGGTTTTCTGGACACTCCATTCAAAGATATTGGGGACACCCCTCCAGCACCAGTGTATAGCTCCACCTGGATGATGTGACACAGTACGCTCCCCAGACGACAGCTCTCGTGGGGAGGAGAACAGAGTGATGAAGCCAAATCATAGATTGGAATTATTAGGAGGCCATTATTGGTAAAGGCCAATGGGAATTTTGGTGAGGTCTTACCACCAGGATAACACCCATTCTCTTTTCAAGAAACGCCCTGGGATTTTTCATTACCTCAGAGAGTCAGGACCTCGGTTTTACATCTCATCCTAAGAATGGATGTGGTGATGTACTGTAGCAAAATCGTTCAATTTCTCTTGTGTGTGAGTAAAGAAATACAGAGGATACATTTTAGAAATCAACATTCACTTTCTGCAAGACTGGCCCTTGTAACTTATTCTTCTATTCTTTTGCATTAAGATCTTCAGATTCTTAGTATTTGAAAATGTGAAGCCAGAGTCAATCTGAAACCCTTTGAAGTGGTTATTTGAATAAAATACCTTAGAACTCTGCTGATGATACCTTCCTCTTGCAACTTGACCGGGCTCTTTGCTTTAGATCTACTTAGCAACAAGATTTTATTTTCTCTAAAAGGTCAGTGTGGTCTTAACAAAAATAATACTAGGTTTCTTTAAAAACTTTCTTTGACGTAGTTTCTCAGACTATATTTCCTTGTAGTGTTTCCATGCCATTTCCTTAACTCTGCACATTTCACTGGGAACAAAAATATATTACAACACCTCTTCTGTCTGTTTGAATTCTTTCTGATGATTTATCTTTTCCTCAAATGCAGCCACACACACACACTAAGTCAATGGCATTAGCGCAGCACCCATTGGAGGCTGATCTCAAAATGTCACAGAGATCAACCTCTCCTCTTGGGAGCATGTGACAGCAAATCCATGTCCTGTTATAACCTCTCATTCTATTTCGGAGGAATATTGCTTGTGTATGTAAGAATGAGCATTTCAAAAATGTCACCTTTTAGTTTTTTGGCATTAATGGCTTCGGGTATAATTATGGATGTTAGTATGGTTTGTGTCTTTAAGTCTTGAAAATCAATTTCTTAGAATCTCAAAATTTGAAATGCTTTGAAAAGATCTTAACTTCTCCACCAGCTCTGTGGTTTCAGAGCTCCTTGGAGACACAATTCTATACTACTAAATGAATACATCACTCAGTGAAATGCATTAAGCTGTGCATTGAATAGTGCTTACAGTGTATTCTGATAACAAAAGCACACAGTTTTTTTAAATTACATTGTATTTCAGATAAATACACTGTGTATTAAACATATATAATAAATCACTAGCTGCATAAAATTAAAAACATATATCATGTAATGTAATGAAATCTGAGTGTAATGAAATGAAGGTGTCATTTACTTAGATTGTGCATACATTATGATGAAGGACACTCAATCATTGAACGTCAATACATCATATTCTGAAGCACTCACTGTGTAATAAAATGTCCATACACCATTGAAAGAAACACATTTTAATTTAATAGCTACACTAGCCCCACCTATAAAACAGTGCATAGTAAGGGGTGGCTGTCCATAACAGATCTTGGAATTTTATATGGAAGTCTTTCTATACAATAGAAAATCTGAGATTTCCTTTATTTAGAATTTTATTTTAAATGTCATGAAAACATTATCATGAAATTGCTGTATTTTTTTGTTCACAGGAGATATCCTATATTTATAGCATGCACTAAAAAATATTTCCTATGACTATTTTCAATAATATATCTTAAGATCCATTGTCTCCATATAGAAAAAGACACATACAGTATAGTACAAGAAATCCACCGTACAGTATTCACTCCTGTCATAATGTTATGTGCTCTTTTTAATCCAGTCTTTTAATCTATTATATCTGGTGTCAGAGTAACAGAACTATGTATTATTTAAGTATATACATAGTTTTGATTATATAATTGTTTTTTAGTTTTATGCTGCGAGAATTGAGGATTGAAAATTTAAATTTGTTGTTGTGTATAATGTATAATTAGTGGTGTTTTCAGGGTGAGTTCAAACACCCCACGTTTTCCAGACACAGATTGTAGACAGTGTGCAAACTTCAGGCAGGTATATACTGTATATATGTACTGTACAGTCAGATTCAATCTTTTTGTTTTTAAATACAACATGCATTTTTTATATTCACATTAGTTACCAGATTAGCAGGAATTACATGCAGAAAAGGGTTGGGGTTTCATCCAGATCAAAGACATCAGGAATCTTTTCATCTTTCATTCTGAACAACAAACTAAATTAAAAAAACCTGGAGTTCTATTCAATATTATGGGTTATGGTAAAAAATTATATCAAAATCCTAGCTGTGGGTAGAATGTCTCCTTAATATATGCGTCCATACAATTATTAATCATGATCTTATTAATCAGATCATGAAGCAATCTTCTGAAGACCAGGTACAGTATATTCCAATGCTCTGAGTTAATTAGAATATTAAAATGGCTTTTAACTGATATTTTAACCTTTCATGAGTCATGTTCAATGCACTTTCGCTTCATTAAAAACTTATTTTAAGCCAATTACGTTTCTTTACTAAAATCAAGTTATGGTCACTTCCAAATGTACTGTACATTGAACATGACTTTCCACATAGTCAAGAAGTTTGAGAAGAATAAAAGGGACAGGGATTTCAATTTCTTTGTTCTTCCTGTCCATCCAAATGTCATATTTCCTTTATAATATGAATTTCTTTTCACAGCATTGTATATAAAATAAGCATTTTGAAGGTCAAAACATCAGCATTTCACCTATAAAAGAGAAAAGTGTCTCAGTTTAAAATCAGTCTGGAGGATGAATGGCTTTTGGATGAAAGTCACAATGAAGTAATGGAAAGGAAGAACCTCTGCAACACCTCCTCTTTGAAGTAGTGGGCGCATACATGACTTTAATTTAAACATGAGGTGCACAGAGGTGCTTTCATGTGAAAAGATTACATCTGCAGGCCATGCACTTGTAGCCCAGTGGCTTGAAAAGCTCTGAGCAAAATGTAGAACAAAACTTTCAGCCCAAATCTGTCTCAATGTCTTCTGGTTAAGCACACAATCTTGTCAAAACAATCATGCAGCTCCCAGTATTCCAGACTGCTGTTCTTTGTTAAGGTTTTGGGTTTTATAGTTAAGATTCCAGTTTCCAAAAACACAAAAAAGGTCATCACATTTTTTGACCTAGGAGAAGACTTCTATTTTTTAGTTATAAGAGTACATGTAGTTAGAAATTAAAATTAATTATTGATTATTCACTAACTTAATCTCATTTGAAATTATATCCAGCTCCAAAATATTAGTCATGAGAACTACAGTCATAGCTGTAACCATGACAAAGGCAAAAACATTAAGCCAATATACAGCCCACATAAGACACACTTTCTAGTCATAATGCTTTTATCATCACAGTTTCCCTTCCAACCTCCTACTATAAAAAGAAGAATTGTTTTATTTATTCATTATGGCCTTAGGGAAATCATTTTAGTCATGTTATTGATCTAAAGGTTTGCTCAGTTACCAAGGCTAGATAAGGGGATTACTTGTTTTTCTAAGAGGACATGAGGAGGGCATGTTTTTCTTTCTAAATAAGGGATAAAGAAGGATTGCCCTGTGCCATGTCTATCACATATAGGCTTGAGGACAGTCTGTGGGTGACAAGCTGTAGTCCCAAACCACAGGTTAGTATGTTACAGTGAGGAATTAAACTACAGTAATTCCTCACAACAGATACAATATGTTAATTCAATTGGTTATTTGGAGTTCTTCAGACAATGCTTTGTTGCTCAGAAAAAGACCTATCTACAATACTTCTTCATCTTGTTTTTTTAAAAGGAGTTTGAAAACTACTTGTACAGCAGAATATTTTTGTCATATTTTCATGGATGAAAGTAAGTCTGACACTAACAAACACCTCTCATAATATATTTTTCCAGAATGTCAATACATAGGAGATTATTTGTTACATCATACACATTATGACTACATCAAGCCCTTTCATACATAAAGAAAAAGCTGTTATTTTGAGTTCCTGTGCACCTTATAAGTCTGTTATGGAAATAACACATCTAGGGAGAACATAGCAACAGAGGAACTTTGATGAGTAAAAGCAAGCAAACAAAAATAGCAAAAATAGCAATGTCATCTCTAGGGACAAAAACAAAGAACATCCTGGTACTTTAACCTTGTGGATTCACAAAACTTTGACCGAGAATATCCCTGAGGCAAAAACATCAGCACCTGGCCTTTTGGGTGACAGGTTCACATGTCACCAAATGTACTGTGGTTATCTAGCTTGAAGAAAAGCTAGATAAAATTAAAACTGGAAATGTCAGACTATAATGTTTTACTGTTACTTCGGCGTGGCTTTAAATGGAAGAAGAATGACATTCTCTGCAGTATAATGTGTGAATCTACAAGATGTCCCTCCGAATAATTTCAGGTAAACTATCTTTCATTTGATGAAGGCTGGAGGCAGCATCTCTACAGCATCACAGTTGTCTAATACAACCTACGGGAGCCAGGATAACATCACAAGCAGAGCCTGCAGGCTGAATGTAAAGCAATTGCCTCTCTCGTTGCAAGGATTTAACGCATGTTAAACAAAACAGGAAATCAAAAGGATTATGGCTTTTTCTATCATAATCTTTACTTAAGAACAATCAATTTTCAGCTTACTGTGCACCATCCAGCGAAGGTGAAAAAACTTTACATTTTATATACATTATGTATACTAATAAATACAATGTGTATGCTGTATAGTACTTTCAGCCTGCTTCCTTACTGTACCAACAAAAAATGTACCTTTTATTAAAAAAAACTGTAACATAGGCTGACATTCTGAATGCAAAAGACACAAAATACAAAGGAAAAGATTTTCTTGGTACTATTGAATAAAGCAAAAATACTCATCCTAGACCTGAAGCTGATATCAACTGAGGCTCATGAAAATGCATGAGCCAAAGAGAGGGGGCTAGCAGACTGTTTATCAAAAGAAAGACAGATGTTTTCCAGATGTTACTAATACACATCACTTACTATGTATTTAACTCAACATGCTGCAGTGGCAGGTACCACACATCTCTGTACTGAAATAAAGGTATGGGGAACTCAGGAACTACTAAGAGATGCCCTAACCAGAATGAGCAAGTGAAAAGATGAAATCAGACAAAAATATCCAAGAGGCAAATCATAACTCAGTGATCCAGCAAAACAAGTTTCTGGCTTTCTTAGACTTTTATACTGTAGAACATTTATACTGGTCAATCAAGGTAAAATCAGCAAGAGAAAAAAACAAATGGAATGAATGGTGACATACCAAGATCAAATCAGCATAGGAGTACTGGTCTATAAAATCCATAATAATTGTAATGAATACAATTTGCAGTCTTTCTGCACAGTAAAATCAAGGTAACTGTGATTCTCTAAGGTACAGTAAATACACCTACAACTGCATTTTAACCATGAATAAAGGTGATCTTTTTCTTATAAAAATTAAAAACAACCAAAACATTAGATTTATTAAATATTTAATACAATATATGTAATAATTATACAGATGCAAGAGAACAACACAGTTATTTTACAGGAAGCAGTATTCATATCTTATTGTGCAAAAAGCTAATTTGTCAGCCATAACTATTTTTTATTCATGGAAGCAGATGACAAATTAATGTTCAAATCATAAAATAAGCTCAAACTTCCTCCTAGCCAAGCTGGATAAATAATAATTGTGCATCTAAAATTGAGTTCACGTGTTACTAGTGACATCACATAATTTACTGCAATACAAGCTTTTTTCTCACTAAGCCTATCCCAGATATTATAAATCAAATTTCCTAACTATTTGGAGCACTTTATGGATTTGTGCATTTAGATCTCCACTGACTTAACTGTATTAATTTTATTTGATTTTTACATTTAATGCAATATCCTTTTTACTGTAGATATAGTTATAGTTGAGTTATAGTTGATTTTTAACAAATAAAATCAATTCCCCACTCATGTTGCCAGTGTGTGACAATATTGAGGAAGAGCACTTCATTCTTGCTGTGTGATCTCTTAAACTTTACATGCATAACACCATTCAATAAGACTGTATTCAGATGGAGGATTACTTTTTCAGTACCAAAGACCTTGTATTTTCATAAGTCTGTTAAAAAATACAAACTATTATGCTACAGTATATAGAGTGTAACAGAACCATTACAGCTCCTCTTTTAAATTTGCAACTGAGAGGACCACATTAGGACCATGCAGTATGTTGCTTGTGTGATGGAGTTCAATGAGAGGAATCCTTCAGTGATCTTCTACAGCTAATTAGACAATACACAGTGTATATCTTTAAAGATCTAGAACAGCCAAACAAGTCAAATGAATAGTTAATTCTAATGTAACTTAAGGCAGAGTAATGTACAATTTGATAACACTACCAGTCACAGAAGTGGATTAGATTTAATTAATTTAGTGCTTTGACTTGAGCCCTAAGAACATGCCACAAGGTTTCCAGTGTGACTTTCAAGAGGTAACATCCAATATTGAAAGCCTAGCCTTAAACAAAGATATGTTATTTCTACCGCCTTACTCTAGTCAGGAAACTATTACATTACATCTTTGTCCAACATAAACATTTGCTGGTGTCTGTCTAACAAAATTTAACCATATGCTGCAGATTTCAAGAAGATTTAAAGCACTCTTGAGAAAAGTACTGTGAGCTAAATGTCACACAGTATGCTGGTACTGGAGTGTAGTCAATGATTCAAGTGTTCATGTCTACAGTTTCAGATCTTTAGTCTTCCCAATATAGTTCAAAGATTGTGAAATTAAAGTTTTGAAAGGTAGTTCATAATATCTTACCGTAAAAACAGAGTAAAAGACAAAATAATAAATAATGCTAAAACACTAAAAAGAAATATGTACCACAAGAACTAAGCAGACGTATTGTACATAGGGCTGTATGTGTGTATCAATATTTATTAACACAGCAAAAACGTATTTTTTAAATTTAATTTCACCTATTGTATATAGGCCTAATTAGTTGAATTAGTAAATAAGTAATTTATCTATTTAATTAACTTTTTAGATTATTTTAAAACCATTTTAAAAATAAAATAACCTAATTAAGTTTTCTTCATTAAAAAATAAATATTCACCTGTTTATTTTAGTTGGCATTGACAAAGAAAAGACCACATATCTATAAAAGAGAGTGTAAATCAACATACTATTAAAAATACTAGAAGAAATTAATTTGTTCTTTGTATGACACCTTGAATGATCAATATTTTTCTTTAAGTATGCTGCTGTAAGAATGATCTTGTATATGTAAAGGAACCTTCATCAACAGCCTTGATGTACGTACTGTACACATACTGTACATAAAGGGCTTTAAAGCCAGTTGCATACACAAAGCTTATAAACAAATCTGTAAATAGTGGAAGATATTCACTTCAGTCACGAAGGTTGTAAAGGTGAAGGTATTGAAAACGACACTATTCTTTGGATTCTTTTACTTAAGCTGTGTGTGGGGGAAAGAGGTGAGTTCTGCAGATTATTTTCTAGGGACTTTGCGCTGTAAAATATCACCTACAGTTGAATGAGGTATAATATCTTACCAGTGAAACTCCTCCGCCTGCAGGATGCTAGCCTGTCACATTTATAATGTTAGAACATGAACAACCAAAAGCACACAGTCAGAAAGACAGGACCTGTTTATACAAGCTTTTTGAAGAGATCAAGCAATCCATCATCCCTGGGTCCGAGTACAGCTCTGCTGTCTGGGAACACTGGACAAAAATATTAAAATGTAGAAGGCCATTCAAGAAGATAAAGGTGCCCAGCTTCAAAGGCGGAGCACTGTTTGGGCACTGAACATCAGAAAAGAAAGAAAACTTAAAACATCTTTAAAAATGTTTAAACAGCAAAAAAAAAATAACATTACCCTGAGAAGAGTAAAATTAAAAATAGGAATACCTCATAGAGGGGGAAACCTCTTCACTGATCATGAACTGCCATTCTGTTCAGACTGGAATTTGGTTATGTCAATGAGGTGTAGTATGATTACCCTTCTGAGGTTTTATGACAAATTATTCTGTCAAGAACAGCTTCCACTGATAACAACAAAATAGAATTATTTGTTTCCTGTAGGCGTTTGAACAAAGAAGGAAAACAAAGGTAATGTCAAGATCACAGCACTAGTCTTGATCATGAGGCTATATAAATCACTTAAAATCGGTAAGGTTCCGGTTCAGTAGTCGATTTGACCAATTTGATAGTATATCCCTACTTATTCTCACGGTCATCTGTATGCAGTGTATACTGTAGCACAGACAGTATTGCAAAACTCCTGTGCTCAACAAACAGAAATCTGAGTCTACAGGTACATTGATATTAAAATCACTCCAAGTACAAGCCTGTCAAAATTAGGTAAAATAACCTAAACATTTGTTGGAAATTAATTATTTAGAAAAGGGTTTTTGATTAGAGAACAAATATCAGGAAACTAATATCTCTGGTTTGTGAGTGAACAGCATTTGTAACGTCAACAGTATTCTTTTTTTAATTCTCAAGAGCAGCCAAAACCTACACCAGAGTATCTAAAGGACTGCAAAGAGGCTATACTACAGCTGTAATAGCAGGAATTGAAAGCAGGAATTAGTTTGCAGAAGAAATTGGAATTGAAACACTGGAATTGACCCCAACCCTGTAAAAGACTTATTTTTTACTCAGAACAACCCAACAGAGATTTTTCAACTGAAGGACTTCCGGTTTTTAAAATAGTACTGAAGTAACAACATGGATAGTAAAAGTAAAAATCTAAGAGAAGGCAGAGGAGATCCGGAAGAGAAGTTGAGAGAGAGGAAAAACATGCATTCAAGAATTCAGCTCGCCAGAATGTTACATTTATCTGAACAAAAAGGCAAAACACTGTCATCCTGACCATGAGGTCATGGTACATTGGAGCAGCAAGATGTGGCAGCACACACATCCCATCAGGGCGCCCAGGTCCAGACAAGCCAAAGCCCTTCTGAGCAAAAACAGAGCCACAGCCTCCAGAGACAAGCTAGGCAAGCAGGCACCCAGTGAAATGGGCGATCCTGCAAAAACAACTGGCTGAGAACAGCTAATACAAGCAGGGGCCTTGAGGCACGGAACAACAGAGGCAAGCTAAGAAGTGCAAGTTTTTCAAATCATTCTTCACAAGTGAGGAGAGCAAACAATTGTAGAACAGTCCCATAGTTTCTCAAACTCATCTACACAAGTGGGAAATGTTATATTTAATTATACATTATATAAAGTTATATTAATGTATAGTATATGTAGAGTTATATTATACACTGTACAAAGTTTTCATATACACTCAGCTTATTCCAATTATCTACATTTCCTCTTGATGCTGTGCTACCAAATCTCTTATCAAGACATTCAGATGAGCAGAAATTGTAAAATGTTCATTTAAACCACAGACTTCTGTTGAACATCTATTGGCACAAACAACCCATTGAAGCAGTAGGGGGCTAATGCCGGTTTTAATACTACGAAGTGAGCTAATGGTACTTTGACAGCTAGCTTGTCAATTCATGAATAATGTCTTGAGTTGGGTTTCATTAGAACATTTTTCTTTTTTTTTACACCATGTTTCAGTATGTACATGAGAAGATTCTGTGATTCGTTTCTGCTGGGCATTGGAGTTTTTACTTATTTTCTTTGCCTGTGATAATGCAGAAGAAAACAATATGCACAGTACCATGTAGTAGCCGTGTATGCAGTACTCAAAAAATCATTAGTTCCAGGGCAAAAATTGTGTACCAAATAAAAGAATTACAGCTTGTGATTCTAGACCAATAAGATGTAATGTATAACACACAAGCAAATACAATTTGAAATTATCTTTAAATATCTAATGTGAAAAAAAAAGATTTTTTTGCTTTATGTCACAGGTCATCCATATGTCGTTGGCAGGAATGGAGCAGTGTGAAAGAGGATATGCTCCCTGGACAAATGACAAAGTGAACCAACCTTTCTATACTGTGTACTGTTGCAGTCTTCCCCATGTTACTCAGACTGATTTCGCTGCCTTTGTTTGAACTTGTGGACAGGATATTTCACCTTCACGACCACAAAAACATAGGTCTCCAAAAGAAAAACAACTGGGCCCTGGGCTTCCTTTCCTTCTGTTGGATTCAGTTCTCTCCATCAGATCCTCTGGAGCAGATGGTACCAGCCACAGGAAGTAAATCACCCCTTTAACTGTGAAGGACTGGGTACTGCAAAATTAAAAGGATCACTTTCAAAGCTTTCTGCTTCATTGCAGAGCACTGTTGTCTGGGATTGTATACAACATTTTTATTGTCAAATGAGTAGGATGCGTCACAGAGGAGTTTAAAAAAACAATACAAGGGTTATTTACTGTAGCGCTGTCATACAGCATTAAAAACAAATACAGTAAGTAACACAGACATAAAATGACAGCAGAAGGGGACTTTAAACACCAGCTTGGCAGTTGGTAGTCTCAAATGCTGGAATGTATAATCATTTTATTATTTTATTCTGCTTATTCTATTCTGCAACTTGCATTTGTACCAATTTATACAGCTACTGTAGGTATTTTATTGGAGTAACCAGAGTGATGTAACTTGTGCAAGGGTACAACTTCAGTGGCCCACTTGGGATTTTAACCTAACATAATTAGAAGGACGTTGAAGCTAAACTGGTGTCACAAATGGGGAGTTAAGAAAATAGTGAAAATCAGGAACTGATCAAGTGGCTAAGTCAATACAGTAAATAAAATAAATATCTCCAAATTGTAAGTGATTTCTCCAGAATATACCTGAGTGGTTGGTATAATTAGAGGCATGTGCATTCTTTGTTCTCTGGCACAGCTTTGGCAAAAAAAGAGTAATAATCTAGACACACTTGGTTAAACAAATATTTATTAATAATGACAAGACAAACACTACACTACACCCAACAAAGCATACAACACACAGGTTACTGTATTTACAGTATCTACAAACAAGGCATTTCAGAGGCCTAACATCCTAATCACCCAGAAAACCTCAGACTACTAATAAGTATTGAACTCTTAAATAATTGCCACAGAGGCCACAATAAGAGATAAACCGCCTTCTTAATAAATGCAATACAACCCACATTTAAATCTCTTTCTCTGCAAACCCGGATGCCACAAAAAAAATGGGAGCCTATCTCCCTCTTCTAAAAGTGCACCCACAAGCAGGAAAGACATCTCTATCTGAGATATCTTTTACCCAGGAAACCCAAGTTCCCTAAAACACAAATACTCAGTTTATGTCTGGATGATCATGAAGTAGGGGCTCTTGCCTGGCACAAGCTTCAATTTCCAACTCCTCCTGGCTCCTCTCTTGGGGTCTGACCTTTCTCCTCCTTTTCCTCTCTTCTTCTCCCTTTTCTTCCCTCTGTGTTCTTAATATGATCTTATGTGGTGTGTTTCCGGACTGCTCCCTGACAATCATTTAACCACAACTTAATTAACTAGGTATACCAAGGTAAACTTTGAAATTATTTGTGATCAGGGGACTCCTTATATCTCAGCAAACATCCCTTCTGCTTTGAAGCTGGAAATGTTTACATTGCTAGGCGTTACTAACTTTATCTAAACTCTTAGAGACACTATAGCGGTGACATTAGTCATATTAATCTAATTTCCTTATATTTACTTCTTTATATACCACAGAGTCTTTACATCTTAATAAAAAAGTTTCTAATGAATAAGATGGTATCCAACCTGGGCCAAACATAGTTGTATTTGGTATTTGGTTTATTATTGTACAATTTTTCAATTTGTTGCAGAGGACTTGCCAGCAATACAGAACGTGTGCATTACTGTGCCTGAGGATACTGGCACATAGAGATGCATGTCAGCTAATCTGGACACTGTAGAGAACTGGGGAGCATGGATCTTCCAAAAGGAAAAGGGGTCTGAGCGATCTGGGAGGCATGAGGTAAAAAGTTACAGTAGATTCATACTTCTGTGGGAGTAACAACAGAAGATGGGTGGGGGCTGATGAAAAGACAGCTTAAGCAGCTTGTTACCCGTAGCAGTTGGATCCTGACCAGTGGCAAGCCGAGAAGGTTGTGTAGCAGACTTGGTACACTCTTGCTGAAGAAAGGCTGTGACTGTCAGTAACTGCTCTGGGCAACATGCAGTTTTGAAGTGAGGAGCCAGAAGAGCTGACAGAGATTCCTTTAAGGCAGAATGACAGTAGTAGCATCATTGGATCTAAGAAATGTAGTAAACTCAAACAGTTCCAGAATGGCCACAAGATCATAAATGCACTGCAAATCTGTTTTAGCGAGCTTTACCTTTGCACTGATCTGCTTTTAGCTTAGGTTGGAATGTTACAAATCTCCCCTTAGAATTGCCAGAGCCTTATCCTTATAACACACTACAGGAGACATCAGCAGAAGAAATGCCAAAGGAGGACTTGCAAACACTAAGTAAATGATATAAAAAATATAACTGAACTGAAGTGGGACCAGTAGGGAGTTCTCACTCTATGGTCTGTGTGGGTCCTAAAAGCCCCAGTAGAGTGAGAGACATTATACTGTAAAGAAGATGGCCTTTTATGTTAAGACGTAAAATCGATGTCCCGACCCTCTGTGGTCATTAAAAACCCAGGGAATTTCTCAAAAAGAGTAGCAGGTTGGTGTCCAGCCCAAATTTCCCCATGGCCATTACCAATCATATCCTCGTAATAATCCCCGTCTGTGAATTGAGTTTGTCACTCTGTTTCCTTCCCTACTGATAGCTGTTGTGTGGTGAGCGTACTGCCACATTCAAGTGGAGCTACAGTACACATTGGTAGTGGTGGAGGGGAGTAGAGTGAAGTATCCAGAAAAGTGCAGTATAAGTGAATTACTTAAAATGTTTAATTATTTTAGAATCAAAGTACTTTCTCTCACATGTATTTTATTATTTTGCAACTAGTTTCAGCAACCATATTTGATAATAATAATAATGTAATGTTAATGTTGCTTTATTAACCCAATACAATTTCTTGTATTAGGAATTCGTCTTTTTGCATACTCCAGCTTGCTCTCCATGAGACACAGACACACAGAAAGGGACAGAAGCTTGGGGTCAGAGCACAGGGTCAGCCATTGTACAGCACCCCTGGAGCAGCTGGGGTTAAGGGCAACCTCCCAGTCACAGGCACAGATCCTAAGCCACAGAGCCACCGCCCCGCCCCAAAAGATTTAAAGATTTTAACCGATGCTCATCCCAGATCTGTTTAAAATTTTTTAAACAAATTTATTTAAACAAGGTATAGACAAATCTTGCCAGCACACTAGGTCATCTTTCAATTTAACCATCAAATGCCACAGAACTGACCACTTACTGACCACAAGTGCCATACTGTAAACAAGCCATTTTTTCATATGAAAACAGACACAAGAAAATCACCCTCCATAAATCAGCCTTACTAAATAAGAAAAGCCTTCTTCGCACACAGATGGAAATACTAGAAGGAAAAAAAGCAATGCCCTAAAACAGATTCCTGGCAGTACCATACTATCAATATGATTGTATTTTAAATCTTAGACCTTGTAACAATAATAATCCCTTGCATTTACTAAGATTCCTTTAGATACTATACTGAATCTGACGTAATACATCTATGATACTAATGTGCTTTTCATCCCATAGTACTTCACTTCCTCTACCACTTGAAGGACAGCTCCCACTTGGGTCACGCAAGGTAGCCATTCTGCACCAGCATCCCCTCCTGCACAGAAGATCCACAAAGTGGTGAATCCTGACCGCAGTCAGCTTGCAAAATTACCCAGGCTTGAAATCAAGACATCTCCATCATAGAGCTCAGCCTGCACTCTGATTGAATGCCTTCACCTGTTAAGCCACTGGGGAGGGTCACAATAGCAATAATGTGAAATGTCAGCACTCATCTAGCTTTTGTATTTTAGCATCTTTCTTTACAAGAACTGCACTCACTCTTGCCCTACAAATACATTATAAACTGCTCTAAGTATTGATTGAGTGAAGAACATATCTGTTGAGTGTGTTAAATAAATAAAAGACACCTTAAACAAATGAGCTATTTCTAAAATGTCATCATGGTAAAATTAATAGTTGATAAAAGAACAATTTATTATTATGATATGTGATATTTATTATTGTGATATGTGAGAATATAATATTCTCTTAATCTAACCAGTGGGTATAATATAGTGGGTATAAAAATAATAAAGAGGTATAATATAGCTATATTTTAATAATATATTATTCATAGGAAACTTATATAGTCTATATACTAAACATACTGTACTAGCATAGTCTAGAATAGACGTTTGCAAGGTTGATCTTGTCAATGCCTTTGAGAATTATGAACACTTACTGTAGATCAGTTTCCTTATAGTTTGCTTCTTTGTTAAAAACTAAAAAGGTGAATTTAGGTTCTTTTAGCCAGTATTGCAGGACATTTCAGTAAGCCTGGGAGTGTATTTGGACATATTCCAGAGCAGCCAAATCATTCCTGAAACATGGTGACCAAACTGCACATAGAATTCCACAAGCAATTTAATCCAAACTTTTATATAATTTTATAAGTAAGGATTTTCTAATGCTTGTGAAATTCTCCGTAGCATAAAATCTTTTAATTTAAAATATAAAATACCTCACACGATATGTGCTGGTTGCTTATTCATCAGAACTGATGCTTGTTTAAAGAGTGCTACAGTAGTTAAAGTGAAATTAGAGGTATAACCGGAGTCAACATATACTGTAATGGTTGTTGTAACCCTAACACTACATGCCTAAGATGCCTGCTTATGTAAATACCATTTTAACAGCAGTTATCAGATGATTAAAAATTGGCCAAAAAAAGACAGATTATTGAAGAAAAGAAATTAAGAGCTTTTAACAATTATTTTGTTTGTTAACAGACTCATACTGTATTTTTTGGTTTGAGGAACATTTCAAATCTGATGAGTGAAGGGCACGATTAAGCACGGAACTGCTCGATTGGAATCCCAGCTAGGGTTTAGGTTAGCATTCCCACACTACTTAGTGGGAAATATTCCACAGCCATATTAAAAAGATTTGAAGCATGAAAGTAAATATTACATAGTCCACTATGTAACCGACAACTCAGGTGGAACAAAAATCACAAGTCCCTGGGCCTACAGAAATTGGGTTTGAAATCCCTGCTCTAACTCCACACAGAAGCCTGTGATTTATACCCCAAATCCAGAATGGTTCAGCTTACCAACCGTATTATACAGATTTATATTTCAATTCCAAAATACCAATTTCATTTAAGCCAAACAAAAATTTAAAAGAAAGTGTGCTTTACAGAATGTTTTATTACAGTGCCTCTCTCTGCAGATCATATCAACATACACCGGTGCTATTCTTATTCAGTGGACAACTAATCACTCACCAGGAGACCAGTAAAATCCTTTATTACAGAGCTATAACAGTATTCTGCCTTTTCACATTCCACAAAACTAGGCCATCTCCCAGCCTGTGCTCACCTATTTCACCTCACTGGTCTCCAGGGTACCCTAGCTGAAGAGAAAGAAAGCACTGTGATCAAGTAGTTGTCCTGTGGAGGGCAACACACCTCTTGAGACTCATGACAGAGGTGCTTACACACCTGTCCTGAAACAGAAACTTAAATGTTCTGGCTAACACAGATTATCTGTGAAGGAACTATAAAATCGTGGAAAAATATCTGGTAGATATTGCCAGATGACGCAGTAGTTTTTCAGGGCCAAGCAGAGCGCAGTGCTTGAGATCCACTTAAATATGCCACCATGCAGAAATAAGAAAGAACTAAATGTGCTTCATCCACAAATGTTTTTACATCTAAAACAGCACATTACTTCTATATAGCAGACTTTGACCACTTCCTGACATCACTTCACTTACTCTGACGCAGGAGCTCGGGCTTTCTGTTGATTGGGGTTAATTCAGGCGCTCATGATGTCTCTGCGGGGCTCAGACAGCTTGATAGGTATGCAGTAAGCTCTCTAATTAAGGGGTTGAGGTTCCCAGTATGAGTGGAGTTTATTAAATAATTAAAAAGCAATCTTAAGAACCAATAATCACACAGTTCTATTTAATAACCCTGACAATTCATTATAATATTTTCAAAAAGCTAAGAGCTGTTACTGAAATAAAACAACACGAGTTATGGTGGATTGTGTTATCTTGTACTTGCTCATTGATAGCCTCACACATTTCTGGTACTCCAGTCGACTGAAATCTCAGCAAGTAGCTTATTCTGTCTCAGAGGTCTTACTGTACCTGTCATTCTGCAAGTGAGAAAACAGCTGGCTAAAAAATTATCTTACTAAATATAGAAAAAACATTTACACTTTTAAATTTTTTTTGCTTGTTTATTTATTCATTTTTCTCTTTTGTTCCTTTTTATGAGTCTAGTACCTGCAACAAGCCCTCACCAGTGAGCTTGATTGTATTCAGAAATAATGTGGTCTTAGGTGATCAGTTTTAAATACAAATGCAGACCTATAGTATATACTCCTAGCACAGTCGCTCACTGTGTGCTGGCAACATTACAAGAAGTGCTAAAAAAAATCAGATTGTCTAAGTGAAGGATAATCCATGTATATCTGAGGGAAAAACATTACCTTTGTATTGGAGCTGTCAGCATTTCCTCAGAGCAAGCAGAATACCTCCCTTAACAGATATTTTGCTGTATTTTAGAAGATGCACTGTACAATAATTGTAATAGCAATGCTATATTGAAATGAAACGCTAATTGAGCATTTCAACACTGTTAGCAATGGTCTCAAAACACCTTGCAAACGTTCCACTTTTCCCTCAGATGTACTGTAAGGTGCGTGGTCCTGCCACAGCCGCCTGTGAAGCCGCCTTTCAGCTCCTTTTAATCTGAAACATTTTTCAGCTTTTTTTCTTAATTTTTTTCCCGAGATGCCGGAAGATGAATGCGTTGTATATCCATGTTGATTTTTTTTATATTTGATATTTCAAATAAATTTTATGTATTTTTTCATCATTGCACTTATCTAACTGAAAGCATTATTTCAGTTGTCAAAGTACGCACTAACATAATGCAATGGCATATTTCTTCCTCATCAAGAATGTTTTAAGGTTTACTACTTTATATTATATTACTTATTATAATTAATGCCTGGAGGGATTCTAAAACACATTATGTTTTACTGTATGCCAAACATATTCATAACAGATATAAAACAGGTTTGTTTTTGGAAATGTTTTTGACATCATCATCTTCTCTGAATAGTAATTTCCAATAATCAGTATGACCAAGTGAAAGAAGGGGGGCATCTCATCATGACCCCAGTCGTCTGGAGATGGCCTGTAGGAGTACAATTCACCGCTGTTTCCCCCTCATCAGTTGATCTAGTAATTATCACCCTGCAACTCACAACTGGCAGCCCACTGAAGCTAAGCAGGTGTGAGCCTGGTCGGTACCTGGTTGGGAGACCTCCAGGGAAAAACTAAGGTTGCTGCTGGAAGAGGTGTTAGTGGGGCCAGCAGGGGGTGCTCACCCTGTGGTCCATGTGGGTCCTAATGCCCCAGTATAGTGACGGGGACACTATACTGAAAACAGGCGCCGTCCGTCGGATGATTAAAAATCCAAGGGCGTCTCTCGAAAAGTGTAGGGGTGTAACCCCGGCGTCCTGGCAAAATTTCCCATTGGCCCTTACCAATCATGACCTCCTAATAATCTCCCTCTATGAATTGGCTACATTACTCTGCTCTTTTCCCCACTGATAGCTGATGTGTGGTGAGCGTTCTGGTGCACTATGACTGCCGTCGCATCATCCAGGTGAATGCTGCACATTGGTGGTGGTGGAGGGGAGTCCCCATTACCTGTAAAGTGCTTTGAATGGAGTATCCAGAAAAGCGCTATATAAGTGTAAGCAATTATAATTATTATTATTATTATTATTAATTATTGAAGGCTAGTAAACTCCAGTCTTCAATATAGTTAATTTTTTCCCCAAAAAAGTTACAGAAATGGCAGGTCTTAAATGATTAATTTAATTTTCTCTTATCATATTGACTCAAAGTTTTATAGATAAAATAGAGTGCAGTAAATATAATCCTTTTTCGCTTGAAATAGTTTGTTTTTGGATTATGCTAAATAACACAAACGATCATATATGTAAAGTATCAATTTGTGGCACAGAGATTCACTGAATATGCATCAATATTTAGGTAAGCTTTGTCCACAAGTGGTGCTATTGTTAAAATTGTTTGCAATCAACAGCGGGTTTAAAAATAATTTCACTTCCACCTGAGCTTTTTTCTGTAGATTGTAAACAGAATCACATCTCTGACACCTGCATTAACACATCAATGTCACCCTTAACTAGTTTTCCTGAGCAATACATGAAACTCCTCATTAGAGGAAAAATGACAGAGTATTGACAATTGCTGCCATCACAAAACACTCAAGAGCTTAAAACACTGCAAATGTCACATTTACAAACACTGATAATACTTCCATTTTTAGCAGCTGAGCTAAAGCCACAGAAGGAAAAAAAAGATAACAGGCACAACATATTTCTGTCAGTGGAAGCATATTTATATTTTTTTTCTAAAAAGATAATAAAAAGCAAAACATAAACATACACAAACAAATGTCATCTCTAGAGGACTTAAGTCGACAAGCTGCTGTCAGAAGTTTAAGTACCTGCCATCAGTACAGACGACATCTCTCTGAGCGCCCCAACTGTAACCTCCTCAGAAGGATCAGCTTACAGACAGAGGCAGTGCTGAGCAAGTTTTCACACCTTCGATTCATTTTTACTTTCTTACAGATACAAACACTGCTATAAACCTTCTACCTAAGTATACAGTATATTAGATATATTCATATGTATAAATGATAATTACGCATTGTAAATTAAAATTAATAATGTAGAAATTAAATTATGTTATGAAGTATTTCCATGAAAAATGTATCCAAGGCACTGTACAGCTTTGGATTGTGGACCCAAGACACTGAAACCCTGCTGGCTAAACAGACACACTTTTCAACGTTGGACACCTGCAATTATGTTTAAAAGAGTCTACAGTGTCCACTGTCACACCAGGCTCGCATGATCTCGGACTCTCCTGACCTACTACTTAGTGGAGAGGCAGACCACTACGAGCTCCTGGGATCAAAGGAACCCGCCAGGGATTTAGTTTCTTGCCTTGAATTTTTGTGGGTTTTTTCCTCTATGTATAATGGTTAAACCGGCTACTCTGATACATTAATGTGCTGATTAATGATTTGTGATACTGCTCTGTGATAATTTGTCATAAAGGGTGTAGAAAATGTAAAACTGAATTGAAAATTGATTCCATTATTTCTCACAAAAACAATGACTCACTGAAAACATTGTGTCAGGAGTTCTTCCTTAAAGCTAATCAGCATTAAGCTTGCACAGATTTCTAAATGACATCAATATTTCGTAAATATAATTTTCCAGGCACAGCAAACATTAGATGTAAGTTGCTTCCCATCTATGGTCTATTAAACTTTTTTGTTAAAAATTCTTCTACTTCATGAAACCATCATAGTAATGGTTATATTGTCCCTGTACAAAAAGAGGAAAGGGAAAACTTGCTTTGATCCCTGAATCTGAACCTCCTTCAGTACATGTCAGCAAACATCTCTTTGCTTAAAATTTGGAAATGTGGACACTAGCCAGGTGTCCCCATTGTACTTAGATTCACTTCATATCAATATATTTATTGTCTTTTTCAAAACTACAGTTCTGGCTGTATTGCCAACAAAGTGCACCCTTTTAATTGAACTTTATTAAACATTCAGTAACTACAGATCTATAGCATACACAATTTTTATCACTTTTTTGTGCTACTTTCTCCTTTACATTGCAAATCTGGTACATGAACAAATATTAATTGAAAATGTTTTAAAAATCTAAAATCATTAAATAAGCTGAATAAAAAAGTGACCTCAAATAATAACAATGTTGATGCTTGCAGTGCCATACACAGTTAAAAATCTGAAATTCAGCTTTCTAATGTTTGTTGCAGTCTTATTTGACAAAAATAAGGTGCAATCTACCTTTAATTATTTCATTCGAAAGTGTGACTCCAATTATCACAGGCATTCCATTGACTTGGCCTACTTTCTAGATTTTCTCTCATTTTGGTTTGAATGAGCTCTGATCGATTACATTCAATGAGCACCAAGCAATTCAATTCACCCCCCAAGGCAGATAATTTACTTGGCCTGAATAACTTCTAAGTGACCAAACAATTGCTACTAAACAAGTTGATTTTCATTTCTGTGTCACAGCCCCCTGTATGTACAAATCCCTTCAATCAATTCACATCAAGGTAAAAACGTCATGCTGTGAAATGTTAATATGAAAAAAACATTTTTTGATTTGCCAGTTTCACAATGTTATCTGTAGGCTCAAATACCTTATCAAAATTATCCTTATTAAACCACTATTATGCATGTACCTCCAATCTCAATAGAACCACATTTTTTGAATACTTCTCATTATAACAAAACCACTAACAGTTAACAAGACATTTTATGTGCACCTGTTTCACATTGTTTGTCCTATCCCATCCATGTTTCTTTATCACCGTTAAGACCTTTTATGACACACTAATAAATTCACACCCAGTATGAAAAAGACTCACATGAGATTCAAGGCCACAGGCACTCAAGTGGCTCACATGGGAAAGATGCCAAAGCTCCAGCAGATGTAAAATTGTTGTTATCCTACTAACACATTGCTTAAAGAGTCTTCTGTTACAAATATAGTATGTACATTTTGTATTTAAAATGCCATTTTGTATTTAAATGTATTATGTTTACATATTTTATAAAAAGTACTTTTACAGCAAATACATAGTGATGGAATGCTTAAAGTACAAAAAACTGCATGTCTTAACTGTCACTCTTACTTCTCATCAAGGGCTTGAAGAGCACCTTATGCATTCCCAGGTTTTGAGGTTCAAACCTGCAGAGCCAGAAATTGAAATGAGATGTGATTTGTCTATTTCAAGAAATCAAAAAAACTCCCAAAACTCCAACACAAACTCGTCTTCGGACATGTTATTAGTATAAATTGATATTATGACATTTGTCACATTTGTGAGATTTTTAGAGAATTTTGTTAATTCCTTACTGAGAAGTCCTACATTCTCTTTTATTATGAAAAGCTTGTAAAGGTATATGTAGATAAAAAAGACAAAACAGGCTATACAGTACTAAACTAAACAGAGCCCAACCTTAAAGTCTTAAAGTGAAACTGGACTGTAATTGCTAAATATGTTGACTGCTTACTTAAGTTATAATGTTACCAACAAGATAATGGATTGTACTCAAAATGCATAAACAAACAGGTTCAGCATAGACATTCCTCCTATGTTGCAACAGCAGAAACATCACTTGTTTTGTTAATTTTATTTTGTTAGAAGTTGATGCTGTTTAGTTAGCTCATATACAGTACAGTACATAGTGTACAGTATGTGTAGTTTTGTGTTTTATATTAACAGAGAGTAGGTTTTGCAAGATAATATCAGTATATTAAGATTCAAGATTTATATTTAATATTAAGAAATTAAATCAATCAACACAATGTGAAAGATGTCAAAAACAACAATTTTGTTCCTCATTTTGTCTCATTCAGTTTGCTTTCTGAAATTATGAACCAGCCAGAAAGCACTTCCTGTCAATGAAATTCATTGTTGGTTGTTTTTCATTACTGCTCTTTGACCAAAAAAGCGTGTGCCTTGCAATCTCAAACAGAAAATTCAGGGGGAAATTGCAGTACTTTATCTCTTCATGTTTCTTTATTTGCTACATTTCATCCACATGTTTCCATTTCCACCACAATATTTATTTATCGATTTGATTCAAAACACAGGCACACGCTGCCACCACGCTGATGAAATGGCATGAGTCCTGTGTAGAATGTTGAGATGTTTTTGAAGTTTAAGTTTATAACATGACTAATATTTACAAATACAGTGTATGTAAGAAACAATGATACCTGAAATCAATAATTTAGCAATGCTATTTAAAGTAGTAATTACTAGAAATACTGGATTATAGTTTAGAAGTGACAGCAGTGGCACCATCATTGCCTGATTGTGTAATTGAGTGATTTACTTTAATTTTATGTTCATTTTTCTTTTATTTACAATACATTTAATTTTTAATCCAAATCCACCCACATTTGTATGGGCATTTAATCAAAGCAGTGCTGTGATTAAGTATTTCTGTTTTAAGAGTGTCACAATTCTCAAAAGGGTGACAGTCTTTTTGAGGGTAACTCAGTCACAGAAAGTTCTGTAATGTGGATCACAATCATACAGTATAAGTGCTTTTTGTCTTTCAGTCTTAAGGAGAGGGGCAGTCTATGACTTTGTACTGTATGTTTGCACAGTTGTTTTACACATTGAGTGCTTTGTATGTACAGTATACCCCCATACAGTATCTGTATTGTAATATGAAGAAGGTATTAGTCAAAGTTTTCCTTTTTATTGCTTTCAATTTTACTTGTTTTAGTACTTTAACCTGTCGTAAATTCTGATTCTGGTATTATAGTCAGTAAACTAGTCATGTTCAAAGATCACAAGTAATAGTGCAGAAGTTGCAAAGGAAATTGAAATCTATTTAGACAAAATTCAAGACCAGTGCAAAAAGCGATTTCTTCAAAGCATGGAGCAATAGTGTAAAATATAGATCTGAGTGAACAACACTGACAGGCACACACCCACAGACCTGCAGGTCCTTTACGTCCCCCTAAAAACACCAATTTAGTTCAAGTGGACGTTTTCAAAATCAACAGTGGAACACAAATCAGAGGAAACAAGAGGAAGTACACTTCAAATAGGGAAGAGGGAGTACATATTTACGTAATGGATCATGGGAGTCTGCAACAAGCTACTCAGCCGTGTTGAAGCCAATATACTGGCTTCTTCAGGAACTGGCTGGATGAAATCCTCAGACCATTTAGCTTCAATTTACAAAGGAGTCTAGGTGGGCTGAACAGCCACCTTTCAAGTGCTACTCTTTTTATGTTTTTATGCCAAGCATTCTCTACACTCAAGATTTCAGGATGTCCTGAAGAAGTTCACTCTGAGTGAAAGATGCAGAGTCCATGACAGACAAACTTAAAAAATGTAATTGTAAGCTAACATTGTGTCATATTCAAAGTTTCCTTTATCCATCCATCTTGTCACCGGGAAGAACATATAAACCCTAAAGCTGCAAAGCAGCAATATTAGCTACTATGGCACCATGTCACCCAGGTTCCTTTACTTGTGATCGTTTTCATTTTGTAAAAGGACACAGGGAATGCTGGAATATGGCACAGTAATGTTCCCTCTTTTCTTGATCCTTAAACATGCAAATACTGTGTGAAACACTGTTGTCATGCCACCATTTTCCATTCTTGCAGATGAAAAGCGAGTGCTAGTGACTTATTGCAGATACTGTAAGTCTGTAAACTGTAAGCCCCTAATCTCTGTGCTGATTCTCCAAGGGGCTTAAATTCATACTTGTAACCTGACTGTTAAGTTTTGATTACCAAAACTGTAAAGGCAGCACAGATCAATAAGTCACATTGGCAAGTAAACAGCAATTGATCAACAACACTGTTTCAATATTGCTTGTTCTTTGAACTCCCTGAATACATTTCTGTCCTTTGTCAGATGTCCCTGTGCTTGTGTTATTAACTCAATAAGAAATACAGTTTCTCCTCTACTGTATGTTTCAAGTATTGTACAACAGACAATACTTGGTGTGGTACCCTTGAGCAAGGCATACTCAAATTCCTCCAGTTAATGACCCTGCTGTACACATGAGTCTCCTGGTTGTTATTGCAAATGAGAATTCTTTCTCAATTGATTTAGCTGGTGAAAAAAAAAAACTAACAAAATGTTACACTTTCTCCCAGCCCTGCTTAACTGGGGACCAGACAGTGAGGCTGATGCTGGGTTTTATTCCTTCACACTGTGGTCTTTGAGAAACAAGCTGCAAAGTGAAGGTCCAGTTCAGCTCGGATAACGTGTGTCAGTTATCTCAAATATTGAGAGCCTTGACTTCAGATATTCATGGCCTCTGTTTTTCATTTCTTAAGCACTTATATAATAATCTCATACAGTAGAAAAACACAATGCACACTTGAACAGTGCTACTGTGGGGGAAAAAAACTATATAATGCATAAATAATTTACAGTAATACATGATAACATTGTTATTTATCACAGGAGGTTGGTTGATTCTTTGACTTATCAGACTAAAAAAAGACTTAAAACTATGGAAATATTTAACTTTTCCCCAGCCCTATCATAATGCTCAAGTCAAATTATAAACAGCTTTTTAGTAGCATTTTATAAAAGAAAAATGTAGTTATTACTAATCAATTGAAATTAGAATTGAAAACAAAAGGGGAACAAGATCTACAACATGACAACTTATACTAAAAACTATGAATTATTTAATCAGATAATTAAATATGAAATAATAATTTAAGACAGAAGTTAAATTTATTTAAAAATATAAAATTGGTGAATATAAATTAATTCCATTGCTTTTTTACTGCATTGTCACATAATACACAGTAAATCCTAAACAACATATGAAATAAAGCTTGCATTTTTAACCACTAGAGTTGCTGTTCTTTGCCTAGTATTTTACCTCAGGTATTATTTTCATGGAAATTATTGAAAACCTGAAATTACTTGATTCATCTGTGAAGGCCGTTTCATTTCATCAATAATCCAGTCATTCAGATGTAAGGAAACTGAACATGTCCAGCAGATGACAACAACAGAACTTGTTGTTATTCTGTATTTTCAGGCCCAAGTATAGTCAGAATTTTATTACAGTACATTTAATAAATTGAGTTTGAGCTGAAATCTGTAATGTTCATAATCACGGAAGCTATCTTAATAGCCTACATTGTTAACTGAAACTTTAAAGGTTTCCTTCAATGCCCCGACATAAGAAAAAAAATCTATATACAGAGTAAAACTTTATTCAACAGGAAGCACAATGTTAATTGCAAATCTTAACCTAAGTAGTCAAATCTTAGAAGTTCAGTAAAGGTGCAAAATAAATCTCTGATTACTTACATCTGTCCAGCGATTCATCGGCACTGTCTGGACAGTCAGGTTCTCCATCACATAGCCAGTGCTCAGAAATACAAGTCAATTGATCGTGGCAAAGAAATTCACCCACATCACACAACAGGTGTTCTGGAATTCAGGAGAAAGATGAAGAAAGGGAAAAACAAAAAAATGAGTTTTTCATGATGATGGTTTCTAAAATATTTGATCAACAAAATATTTTGTCAGTAGGCTCTAAATGTAGAATGTGATTAAAACTCATTGTAATTTCTTTTATGCAGATGCTACAGTTATTTGTAAAATGATGTGATGAAATGGCTGATTAGAAATGACATAGTGTTTTTTGACAGACTGAAGGAACTGAATCATTTTTAGTCTTGAACAGGGAAGATCATGAGGAGACCTGATATATGAATATAAATATAAGTCTATAATCTGGCTTCTTTCTTCCTTCTTGGGTCAAGTATAATAAATATTTAGTTTACAAAAATTACTCCTTGGTGATAACAGAGGGGAATTAAAATTAATTCTTAAAATAAAATGCAATGTAGTAAATGGATAAAAAAGTGGACAGCTGGACTCTTAACTCATTCCCATTCAAAACAGAGTAAAGAGTGCAGTGAGACAAACTGCAGTCCTGCAGCACAAGATGATTCTTTCACCTCCAAGGAGACAGCAAAGCGTTCATAACTAGCAATTATCGGCTCACCATCAGTGTTAGTCAGACGATATGAATCTTTCAATAATTATCTTTAAGCCATATGGAATGAGTTGGGAAAGCACAGACTGCATCTTTATATTCTGTCAGTGTTAAATGTGCAAATTATTTTTCATCTTATTAACAGACTTCAAAATAAGCAGTAGCATCAAATATAAAATCTATCACATCTGCCTGTATTATTAAATTCAAAGGATGCTTAAGTAAAAAATGTAGGATATTTATTCGCTAAGGATGTCAGATTGCCCATATAATGAGAAATATTCAGTAAGAATACCAGTAGAAAAACAGAGAATTGTGTAGTAAATTTGTAGTAAAAATAGAATTAATTATTAGACAACTTTAGTACTCTGTATGCTTTTATGTACATGATACACAGTATTTAATTATGAATGAAAATATGACCCTTGTTTTAAAAAATCAAAACATCATCCCCATTGCATCCAGAATTGTTATATATTTCGATTTTTTGCAGTTCTGTAATATTTAGCTGCCTCTATGGATGTGCTATGGGCTTGTTGAATTCCATTTTTTTCACAGCTTTAAACATGATTTAGACTGTCAGGCTTCACTTAAGTTAGAAAGACATCTGTTGAAGACTTTTTAATTTCAGAAAATATGGAAAGCATATTTTGCCAACCTGAATCATGCCAACCGTCCTTGTTTACATTCAGTAAACAACACTAGTAACACGCCTATGCTCGTATGGTCTATGGGGTTGCTGGGTTAATTCAATCTCCTTCATGCTAGTGTGCCAACACACAGATCAAGTGGATTTCCGAAAACACTGATATCAAACACTTATTCAGATCATTTTCATGCAGGCAGTGAGCTACAGTCATTCTGCTGATGAACAGGTTATTTCGTCCTGGTGCTTATCATCCTGTTGCCACTCTAGTCTGGAAATGATTCTGCAGGCTGATCAGAGGGTCACGATGGCCAGGATGTGGCCTGTTGCCCACAGAATCTGTTTCCTCCATTTCCTGGATTCTCCAGGCTAGACTGCTGGTTGAATTAGAAGACCTCATTCTCTGCAACTTCTCTGACAAGACTCCTGCAATTATGCCAATAGCAACTAGGCAGTTTTCATCAGTCAAGCATGGCATTGTCTTTTCATGCTTTAATCTTGTTTTATTATTTCAAATTTTACAATTGTTTTTTTTTTGTTAACAGAGAGATTCATCTTATATGTATTACAAACAGTTTATTGTTATCATTGCTTTCTTTTGCGAAACACACATCTGTACTGGGTGACAGGTTTCCCAGCAGTGCCTGTCACAAAAGTTTTACAATCATTTAAAAAGTGGCATATGCTTCACAACTGTTTTGACATTGTCCATCTGTTCCATTTTGCTTGCTGAACAGGTTTTTTAACCAAGCCCAAAGAGGGTTTAAGGCACTGAAAGCAATTATTCATTCCAAAGCTGCTGCATGGGACATAAACACACTTTACTTCCGAGCCGCTATTGTTTCTGGTGTGGTTGCAACAGCTACAGCATAGGGATAATTCAAGAAACTATTAGTTTCTGCCCTCGAGCTAATACTGTGATACCAAGGGATGAGCCAAGAAAGGTTGAATGGCCACTTCTGGTTCCTGGGGATTCTTGTGTTTTTTATTAATGATTTTGGCTGTTTTATCTTACAGATTGTGTTGTTTTTGCACAGTCTTATTTTTTTCAAACAACCTTGATAGTGTACAAGGTAATTATGCAGCGTTCCATGCTAAAGTTCCAACCGAAGCAGTATTCTCAAAGATGATTTGTATGTATAATGTGTCGAGATTTTTGGTGCATTAAAAATAGTTTTCTCTTTGACATGATCAGGGGCAGAGGAGTAGAATAATTTGATTTAACAGATAAAGTTACATACTGTAGCCTTAAAAAGCCATGGAATGTCAAGACATTACATAACTACCAAAATACAAAATACACATCTTGTTGGAAAAGACTAAAAGTTATGTCCTCATTGCTTCCACTCACTAAGCAGTGGCTTTTTAGGTCCGCTGTGTGTTAACATAATAACAGGTTATTGTATTTATTATTTTATAGTAAATACATTGCAGGCATGGGGCACATCTGTTGCCAAATTGTCAGAAAAATCCTTTTAAATTAGTTTGTACCAATATGTGTAGTTGGTTTAATAAAATACAGTACATTAAAAAACAAAACAAAACTAATTGGTTCCACTTCTCATTTGTTGTCTTTGTCTGTATCACATTCCAATTCCCTTTGACGAAAATAAAATAAAGCTCTACAGAAGGTACCTGTAGAAATGGGGTTATCTAGCCTACCCCTACCAGGAATCCCCAATTTATACATTTCCAGGTTAGCTATTTTAAAAACACATACTGTAACACTGAGATTCAGCCCTATATTCTGTACTATGGCACGAGACCCATTGGGAAAATGTCTTGCTTGTCATTTCACATGCCAGAATGCACAGTATTACAAAATGCCTGAAGACTTGCTTACACATACATGACTGGGGATTAAGGCTTTTGTTGTAACCCTGCAATTATACAGAGCAAGCTGTTGTATTAGTCATTTTAAAGTATAAAATATGCAGGAGAGAATTATTTAAGTAATTTATCTGTTAAACCTCTGTCATTGCATTCTAAACTTTGGTCACATGAAAAGGAAAAAAAGATGTGCTCTTCTGGGGAAAAAAAGGGGAAAAATTCTCAAACAGGGCTTATTATGCAGGATTTATTCCCCAAAATAATAACGGTTGTATTAAAGTTAGTCTTAACAGGGATATGTTCCTTAATCAATTCTGCTTTTTAGTAATCAGGGGTTTGGATTCAAGTGGTTTTGATTTAATTTAGCATATACAATAGGTCAATCAAATAGCAACATCATTAAAACTGTAAAAACTAACAAAAGTTAGCCAAGTTTCACTTTTTTATCCCATATAGCAATACCAATTACTGGATTAGTTGGCTGTCTGGTGTACAGTAACAGTCTTTCTGTGCAGCAAACAACATGTTACATAAGGATGTGTTCTAAGTTATTGCAGCAACCAAACAGACATTTTAGAGTCCCTCAATGCAGACTGCAAAATGAGCAAAATGAGGAATTCCTTTATCCCCCATTTAATCAAACCACTCAATAAAAGATTATTAAGTTATGGATTACGTGCAATTATTGGTTACTGTATGTGAGAAAATGAAGGGGTGTTGTGCAAGGAGCTTAGGGTGATTGTGAGAGACGTAAATTTACAGGTTATGCTGCAGCTGTGTGGATTCCCATAGAAATGGCGTGCAATTACTATGTATGGGTTCATGTCTTTTATTGAAAGTGATATTAAGTTATTAGTTATATTAAGTAATGTAAATTTGTACTGTTTGTTTTTGTAAGTCTTTGTGTGTGTAAAACATAGCTGCTTGGATGCAAAAGAAATTTCTGAGAAATCAGATAATAAAGTATTGATGTATCATATCTTATACTGTAATAGGCAATTATTGGAAACAACAGTATATTTTATGATGCTCTTATGGAACCTGGAGGTCTGTTTTTCTGTCAATCAATTGATGGATTTCTTTTTCTTATTTTTATTCCTTTGATATAGTATCTAAGGCTGTTAATACAGAATGTAATTACAGCCTACCATACTTCCTTATGTAAAATTGTTTTTGAAAGGGTGGTTTGTGAAAAGTAATGGTTTATATTATGGATTAGCTAGCAATCTACTAGCAAAGGATTTTTCAGAGTTTGTCAATTAAAAATATCAAAACAAAGTATTGGTACATCAATTAACAACAGAATAACATGCAAAAATAAACAAAAAGAGCTATATCTTATGGTGTTTAGAAAATGTACTCCTTCTTAGCAGGTTCAATCCCTTTCTTTCCCAGTTGATTATCAGTTAAAGACTGCTGTCCTGACTTGGAAGCAATGTCCTTACCCAACAGCTGGACTTGTCAGAGAGTGATATTCTTCATAACAGAAGTATGTAGTGTCCTTATGCCTGTGTTTACCTTTTATCTTAATTTCTTAGAGGTGCACATTTCTATTAATGGATGATATAAATGACTACACAGTAGGTTAATACCCTTACACATGTAAACAGTGTCATGGGATTTTTAATAATTGGTCACTTTATGATCAAACCTTGGTTTAATTTTTCATCTAAATAATAGCTTGTGTCTTCTACAGCAGAGTTCCATATTGGGGAATAGTGTCTTCATAATATTACACATTTTCATTGGAAAACATTTAAACAACATGACTGCATACAGCAGAATAAAGAACAAAGGAACTACCACAATCTACACATCATAAAAAAGAAAGATAGATAAGCATCAAATGAGTTCAGTGCAGGTTACATAAAAGGTATTTTTTGCTCATACTTTTGTAAGATCAAACAAAGTGACTCGTATAGTCCTTTTTAGATATTTCTCAAACAGTTGTTTCAAAATACAGAAGGTCAGCATTATACAATTGTATGCTTGAAATGTATACTGTAGGTCTACATTAAATCACTAAAGATGTTTAGTTTTGTGGACAGAGGAAAACCTTTGAGGGCTTTCATGAATAAGAATAATCAAGCAGATTACCATAACAGTTGGAAATGTTTCACATAATGTGGATGGATGCATTATTTTGAGCTACCTTCTCCACCCCCTGCTGGTTATGTAGGCAAAACATAGACTCATAAAAGAGGAACCTCTGTAATCCCAGCATCTTTCAAATTCTAAGAGAAAACGGAGGAGAAAGGCCTTGTAGAACCTTTATGGCAGATGTTCACATTTTCTCATAACAGTGTTGCTTAAAATGATTCACTCATGCTCAAGTTTTGTTGTAAATACAGTACTGCAGATTCCTCTTAAAATTCACTGCAATCATATGAAAAACACAGAAGCAAGGTAATCTGTATACAGTACATGTGTGTATCTACTATTTATGATATTGATTCATTTTTATTAGCTTTTGCACAGATTTGTTTCTAGGGGTTCTCTTCTCCTGTTTCACACATTCCCTATACTGACAAATTTTACACATTGTAATCTGTAATAACGTTTCTCTTGGAGGCAGCAAACAGAGATCATATCAGAAGTATTAATCTTAAAACAATGCAATAGTCTTCATTTAGTTTAGTTTAACATTAACATTCTAGCATTGAACATATTAAAGAAGCTTTCTTTCTCATAAAGACCTACTAAACTAAATAAACCTTAAAAAGTATAATGACATTTTAATTAGAATTGTTAGAATTAGGATCTAGTCTGTGTTTGTCTGAGCTCTTTTACCCAGATTGAAAGCAGAGGAACAGCTATGAACAAGTGAATAAAAAGCCGTTAATTACATGGCCAGTGGCCCAAGCCTCTCATCAATGCTGTTTATTAGCTTATCGGCAGTCCAACATGAACCAGCACAACTCTAGAAAGGAAGGCATCAATCTGCAAGAAATTCTTATTTAGGAATAATCTTCACAAATAATGTAAACATGTGACAGTAAAAACTGTTTATCAACTCAACCCTTTATAAAGTGTAAAATAAAAAAAATATGCAGACCTGCAATTGTGCATCATTAAACTCGTGCCAATACACTTGCTTGTTAAACATGTTTCCATCAATCATTTCAGTGCTCTAATTCTCATTATCTTCCCAAAGAGTATTCCTTCAGTCGAATGTTTTGTGGCCTTTTGGGATGTCAATGACAAAGTGCTGGATTTTAAGACTGAATGTGAATACACAAGTATCTGTTGCCTTTCTGATTGTGAGGCACTCTCGTCCTTCAGACATTATTAAAGACAATTTAAAACAAATTTTTAAACTGTCAAGTTGCCAAATTGTCAAAATGAGTCACGAGTAAACTAGTAAAAATCATAACAAATAAACTGCGGCTGAAAGACATTTGTCAAATTGCACTTAATGATGAGAGTACCTTAATGAGCACTGTGTTCAACTGCTACAACATTTTTTTTTCTCCATCACTGTCATACACATGCACAAATATGCAAATGCATGTTCATCAAAACTGCTTCACACACTGGCCATAAGATGCAAGCCATTGGGGTCTTTCTAAAGCTCTCTTTGGTGCATACTCAGCTTTGTTAAATGTTAAATTTCTTTCTTCAAGTTCAAATATTCACACTCTTCTGCACAGTACCTTGCAGATAACATTGTAATTTTTATGCTACAGATAATAAATGTTTTAATTCTACTTCTTATCTGGAATGTAATTATACTTATTTGTATTTGTATACATATTATTTTTGTTTTGTCCATCTTCAATATTATGAATTGCTAACACGGGTTACTATAAGCTTCTACAGTACATTAAAGTACTACTACAGTATGTTCATGTTTGTTAGGTCTCTTAGCATCCCTGAGAAATCTATTCAGTATACAGTGCATTATCGTTGTACGGGTCAACATGCCCTATTTTGTGTCTTGCATATGGTATATAGTAGTTTTCAAACCTATGAACCAAATGAAACTAGATGAGAAGTACATTATTTTTAGTATTCTATCAGTCTGTCTTTTTGCTATTCATTCCAAAGTATGCACGATATTAAACAAATAGGATATTTTCAGGTTAATATTGCTTTTGGCTCATGGTCTTTTCCACGCTGGACATTGTGAATGTTGATGTACTTTAGCTATAAAATGAGTTACTGCTGATGGGCTGAATGGACTCCTCCCTTTTGTATCCTTTCTAATGTACTTACAGTATAGGCATGCTGAATCCCACAGCTATTAATTGTCCAGAATGAGAGAGGCACCAAGTTACAAATGGGAGGGGAAATAAATGGAATTTGCAGGAGAGATGATGTGGATGACATAGACAACAAGCAGAGACTAAATTCCAGAACCAAGCTGGGGGTCCATGGTTATACCCAAATCTTTTTAACCACCTAGACCCAAACTGTAGACGTACCTGTACAAATGAAACATTGCAAGTATTTTTCATTGAAAACAAAATGAAATGTAACGTCTGTGATCCCACATCACACTGCCTTTATGCTTTCAGCTTTGATCAATGAACAGAAACTGCTTTATAAAATTTAAGGTCTATTGAAAAGGAATTAGAGTGTTGGTGACAAGACAGCAGTCAATAAATTATTTCCCTGACTGATGCAGGATTAACTGACATAACAATGACAAACAGGATTTGGAGGTGAACAGGAGACATGCTCAGAGTACTTATGAAACCAGTGATTAGCCAGATAATAATGACGTAATGCTGTTCAATAAAACACATTTTTAAATAATTCTAACTTCCATCAATTAAGCCAGGACTTTATACACAGACAGACTTTGTAACCTTTTTAGGGCAACGGTCGATATTTATAACATCCTTGGTAGTAAAATGCATTCAAAATAATTTATAGCAACATAATTAATGAAATAAGTAAACATATTACTTATTAGTAGTACTAAATGTAGTATTAGAGTAACAGTTGTCAAAGGAAGCGAACCAACAATCTGATAACTGAAGATCAACACATAATTAAACATGTACAGTACTTCTGTTACTAAGCACAAGGCAGTTCCATCTGTATTACAGGACAGGGTACAGACCTGAATTCACAACTCAGAGTTCAAAATAATACCCTGGACCCTACACACAAACAAAAATGTGCTCTTGATAATTATTTTGTGTTTAGTATTGAATAAAGTATTCACTCAACTTAAATAGTGAACTCTACACCTTACAGAATATACAGTATCACCACACTACAGGTACATGTACTGTGTGTGTTGTCTGTTTAGAGACTGGTTCCCTTCATTTACTATTTGCTGTTGAGTTTATTTGCTCTTGCAGTTCTATTTGCTATTGTTGTTCTTGAAATAGTACTGCAATCTACAACTGTCTGGAAGCCACAAACCAGTCTTTATCTTCAGTTAAAAGTTGTTATTTTTCATTGTCTGTCTTTGTTACCTTGTTTTAGTATTTCTTGTACAAATATGTAATGTAATACTGTATAAAATAAAACATCTATTATCTTTGAATCTTTATTTTTAATCCTTATTTAGCTGCTGATTTGTTCATTGTCAATTAGCAATTAATTTCTCCTTAATTAAATATTCAAATTAGAAAATTAATCTCTCCAACATTCCATTACTTAAAATACTTTGGATGGGTGAGGTCAAATGTCACACACCCATGTGTAGCTTTGGAAGGATAGAAACAACATTGTATCAGATGATTAACCACAGTACATAAGCACAATTACACAAGGAAAACAGAGGAGAAATAAAATGAATACATTCTCACATGTAATTTCTAATTACAACCTAAGTGCAAAGAGCACACATTCTATATACAATTTATTTAAAATATTTTTTTTTATTTTTAAATGGATGCATCAACAACATCTCTGCATACTGTTCCTACCTTTCAAACTTGGAGTGTCTGTTGATATTTGGCATATTTTGCCATGAAACAATGAATAGCAGATTGTATTTACAGTATGTGCTGTAGGCTCCATTCAGAGAAAGGAATATTCCCTTGGATTAGTAATATCTCTGGGTAAATCAGTTCTTTCAACTAATGTAAGTACCTTTAGTGCTACAGGTCTTCAGTCACACAATTTCTGTAGTATTAGAAACTTTCTCCCAAGCTTATTTGGTGTTGAATATGAAATTGAACAACGGACAATATGGCATGCAAGATCACAGCTATTTTGCTGCAGTTCAAAATTCCTATAGGATTATTATGGGACAAACTCAATGGTAAATTGGTTGTCAGTAATCCTGCAGCAGTTTGTAAAGTAAATCCTTTAGGATTTTGTGCTTAATGATGCACTTTAAAATCTTACAGCTTCTTTTTTTTCTTCGTGGAACAGTAAGTAAATAAGTAAGCATTTTGTCAAGCACGTGAGTTTAATTATATTTTCCTGTTAAAAAGAATGTCATGCTTTTTTTTCAGAAGAAGGAAAAATAGTTATTTCAGATTACATACCCCTCATTCTTCAGTAAATAATTTATTCAAAGGAAAGCACAAAAGCAGTCCACTTGGGAATGTCTATGGGGCTCTAAAATGAGACTCAATCCTGTCCTTATATACACAATTCTCTTCAGACCTAATGGAAATCTTAAAAAAAGTTCTGACTTTGCAGCAACATGTCAGTGAGATCCTGTTTCTCCTGAAGAACCAGTGTGTAGTTTGCTGGGCAAGAGATTTGGAGGAAAATTGGAAACACTGGAGTTAAGATTGACCCTTTTAGTTGGCTTGATTTACTATAGATAACGAAACTTAGCTTCAGTGTACTCCACCTCAAACCAATGTAACCGGTAATGTTATATGTGGGGGATTAGGGTCAGAAATGCAGTACATTAACAAGATGAACCCCAGCATGAAACATAAGCAAAATCAATTTATAGAGATAACAAATGCATAATATCATTAGTTGCAGTTACAACCTTTAGGACTGAACTGATTTTTTTAAACCCAATAGTGGATACATACTTATGGCACTCAGAATGCATACTGTATAATTTTTCTTTTTTAAAGGTGGATACACTGAATATAAAATGCAAAAGTTTGGAGTGCTTTCACTTGAACAAACATCTCTTTGCAAAAACCCTCAATTAGCATATGTGGCACAGGTAAGACAATTTCATTGTATAAATTATGTGTGTTGCATCACTAATAAAACTTGGTTGGTCTGGTTCTAAATAATTCAGCAGTCTAACATCTCCCTTTGCCAAGTAGGTTTTATATTAATTGAGCATAAGTTCCTAGTATTTAACTAAAGCTGAACAAACCTTTCTTTAACGTCGAACATTGCTAACTTTAGTGTGAGAAAACTTGCTTCCCTTTTTTTTTAGAAACCAATAAAGACAAAATCCCCATATATGTAAAACCACCCATATTTTCAGAAGTTAAATGCAAATGCAATGCTCAAGGTCATCTCATTAAGATACTCAGTGGAATAGAAATCTACAGATTTCTGTGGGCCAATAGTGTGATTAGAATTTGCTTCATGCGTGACAGACTAGTCATGAGCAATATAAGCATGGCGAAGGATGGGCACATTGTCATTATTAAAGGTGACCTGCCAAGGTGTGTACCTGGAATTGTGAAACTCTGCCAGCTTCTCTCACATACTACCATGCAAGCCATTTCAGGGGTTCATTACTCTGCCAAACTGTCTGATGTCAGTTCGGCTTGACATAGCTTATCAAAAACTGTTGCCCTGGCTTTGGTCAGAGGTGTCTCTTTCAGGCATTTTGAAATTTTCTGGTTCCCAATGAAGTATTAATTGAGAAAAATATATTTGAACAGACAGAGCCCTCTTTTAAGTAGGTTTCTTCAGTAAAATTCTGCAGAACTGAGTGTGACTTCCTACTGTATGGATTTTCAAAAGTCAAAAACGCTAATCAAAATATGACCTGAGTACTGCTTAATGAATCTTTGCGTGTTCAGGGCAAGCTTTAGGTATGAAAGTTTACAAAGATTTCCAACCCTCCTCTCTTTCTAGTGTATTTTCCACTGTCACATATATCTTAAAAACAGAAAAAGTACCCATTAATAATTTATTAATTGTAGTATAAAAATCCCACCATTACCTTTATTCCATAGGTAGTTATATACATACATTTTAAAATGTATAACTGAAAATCTGTATGTTTAAAATAATGGAGAAATTGTTTTTTGAAATCAAAAGTGATATGATTAGAATGCTGTCATCATTATGATAATGTAATTGGACTTATTTTAAGGGTGAAAAGAAATGCTTCATTAAGACAAGTTTACAAACAAACCTGGTTATACATCCAAATTTGAGTGCCACAGATTTAACAAGTGTTTGCCTCTACCACAGGATTCTAGCTGTAAAATCTGGGACCAAAATCGAGCTGAACTAGGTATCTACAACACTACCTCAGGTAGGTTTATTTAGCTTTCCTTAGTGTAAATACTATTGTCTACCATAGATGCTCAGAAACAGAGTCTGTATTCCAGAAGGAAACAGAGTTAAGATTTCAGTCTACTGTGCAGATGTAATGAAGATGCATTCTGAAGATATAACAGAAGATATCCAGTAGATAGTGCATGTGAACTGTGAAGACTATGATGTCATCACACTGTTAGTGCTTGCAAAAGTAGCTGTATGGTTTTTGGCGGATAATCATTAAGTGATATCCACCGATATACTGCAGCAGAAACAGAAAGTGAGGAGATTCTTGATGCAGGTAGAGCTAGGGTTTATATCACTTGTTGGATATTTTTATTCTCATTGAATTGAGTGAACCCTCACTTTAACAAACATCTCTATGCTCTCTTTCATTTTACAGTTAGTAACAGGAATTAGTAACCATGTACATATGTTTAGAAATCTATTACACTTCAAGTATTTGCACAGCTCCTGATTTGCATGACAGCAAGTAGCGCTGTCCCTCACGACTCTCACACTATCCTTTGTTATTTGCACTGTGCGCAGAGGGGAGCTCTGGATGGCTGGCTGTGCACAGTCTGAAGGGAAGGAGAGGAGGGAGAAACTGGGAGCTGAATGAGTGAGTGCCCTGTTGCTCTCCCTGCACCTTGACTGTACCTGTGTTCAATAACATAATTTCAGCCACATCCTGAAAATCTGTTTTGTTTTTCAGAACCCCGAAATGTCATGTCCCCTCCCCCACCTTCTGACTCTCTGTGCTACCCCATGGGTGCATGGGCAGCGCAATTTGTGCACCACTGGTTAAGATGACCTTATTAAATCCATCTGCTATGGCAGGTGTCCAAAATGTGGTTCTAGCACCAGGTGGCCAAGCTTTACTGCCCCTCTACCACTTGCTTTTACTTCTACAACAATCACTTGTTCAACTTTCTCCTTTTAACCCCTGACTACCTGACACTCACTCACAAGTCCTGCAGTTTCTACTACAGTCTGTTATCCCAGCAGTGGCTATTAGTCCCTAAGCCACAGCACTGGCAGCAGAGCACCAGTATTCAGTTTTGTCTTTCACATTTAGTCCACCTCTACTTTTTCCAATCCCTAGCTTTCTTTGCCAATTAACATGCTTCATTCTCTGTTTTAACTGGTCAATGTTTAATTGTTTCTCTCTGGTTTCACTTTGCTGACATCTCATCAGGTGCACTGTCAGGTTTTGATGCCCATTTCTTCCCAAATCAGTATCAGAGCTGATCATGCACTAAATCTCTGTGTACTAGAGTTAGGTCAAAAGCCCTTGAATTGGTGTTTATAATAAATTTTCCAGAGCAAGGGCTAACCTTCTGTCATTTGAAATCAATGAACCTCTCTTTCCCAACTTTCATCATTTCACATCCTTCCCTCCAGTCCATCATTACCCATGAAGCAGCTCTGTAGCCCATTGCATTCTGTGGGGACTCTGAAGGCCTCAGTCCTTTAGCCAGAAAGGAGTGTTAAATCCAAATCAGTAATGCAGCTGCTTGCACACTTAATCACTCAACACCTCAACAAATGGTCATCAATCCAATTGCTTAATCGTATAGTTTGGTTGTCCAAAAGTATTTAGTCTTTTTTAAGACTATTAAAGGACGAAGCAAACAATCGTATCATATTAAAACAGTCAATTGACTGATTGATTGATTGAAATAATTAAATGATTATCCCTCTGTGTGCTATCCACATTGTTTATTAGTAGTATTATTATTTTCAATTTCATGTTGATTTCAAAATAAAATAGTTAAAACATATTTCTTTAAAAAAAAGTACAGGAGCTAAATATAAACTTCTAATTTTATTCTTTTTTTTTCTTGGATTCAGTTCACAATTTTAAGTTTCCCCCAGTAATAATTCAGAACAAAATACTAATTGATTTAAATACTTCTGACTACCTGAGTCCACTTCTAACTCCTCATGTTTCAGTGAGCTTCTTTGAATTCTGTTTCGCTTTTTTGTAATAAAATCTCAATTTACTTCTAGCTGTGCGTGACGCATTCTCATTATTCTCCAGAGTGAGCTGACATAGTAAATGAACACCAATTCAAAGCCTTTGGAGAAAGCATTTGCCACAGTAGTTTTACCTTAATAGATGGTACCAGAAATCACGTTAATTTACCGTCTACAAAAAGGATGGTTTGGATTTTTTTTACCTTAACAGATGACACATTCCCTGAGTACAATGGCCATTGCAGTCAAATTTTTAATGCTTAATGTAACTTTTTGAACACAAGGAATCTGAAAGAAATCATAAGCAACAACAGAAGAATAAAACCGTGACCGTCAAAACTATTTAAATATCCTTCCTACATTGCTGGTTAATCTATCCTTATCATTAAAAAAAGGATGATTAAGCAGTAAAAAGGAAACAAGAAACACAGTCTTTCTTCTGAAGAAACAAAAGGAAAGAACATGCCTTAACATGTATACTGTAAGTGACAGATCATAACTATATCGCTTAATGTAAAAAATGTATGTTTCAAATGTAGGTCATTCCATGAATTGTGCTTGACTCCCTGTCTATCTGAATGTTACAGCAAGATTTTGAGATTCAGAATGACATTGTGAAACAATGTAAACCAATTAATATGTCTCCCTGATACCAACCGCCTTACCTGTTTTTCCATTTCAAACATGACTGCAAAGCACAAAATGGGACCATTGTTACAGTTCTTTTTTCATTTATTAATAATTTATTGTAGGCTTGTCAATTTATTTACTTCAAAACAGATTATGCTAAAAGTGCTATTTATTCTCACTTTCCTGCTAAGTAGAAAATGGTATTTGTTGCCTGCATAACTTTCAGATCTGAATCCATAAAATGACATTGCTTCTAGGATATAGTAATGAACTAAAAACATTTCTAAACTGGAGAGAAGGAAAAAATGACTATATCTATAATGTTATCAAATTATTTTATTCAAAGATTTATATGGAAGTTTTAAGATTAGACCTAGTAAAGTGACCCAGAATACTGTGCTGCAGGAGGTACCATTAAAAACAAGGAGAATTGAGCATGAAAAGTCTCGTGACACTTTTCAAAAGTGTAGTTTCTCACTCCTCCATGGAGTATGAAATGTGTGCACTCCTTTTTCAATAATAATAACTCCTATTATTATTGAAAAACCTAAAGGGGTATTGGTGGGTCAACAAGGGTGACTACTTCTCACTCACTAGTGATACAAAGAAAAAGGGTCAAAATTGGAAACGCAACAATAATTCATTTAGGAAGGACATAGGAATCACTTCCGCAAAAAAAGATGTTGGTATCTGGAACAGTATTTCTGGAGACATGGCTGAGACCAAGATCTAGAACTCCTTCAAAACAATATTTTACTGAACAATATTTTAGATTCACTACTAAACTACCGAACAATCAAGATGAGCCGAAGGCCCCCCTCTTATTTACAGCCTTTCCTGTGTTCTTATGATTTTTGATTAACAATAGCCAGGAACACTATACATTACAGAGGCATTTGTCTTATATTTGCCTTAAATCACATAACCCAAAGCTCTGGGAACTGTAAACTAGATTTGAAGTGGATACCAGGCATTGTCAAGTCTCTTTTTGAAAGCTGATGTAAAATTCAGAGCATTTAATTTTTGTTGCCCTCATATTAGCCTTGGAAAGCCAGTGGTAATTGAGATCAAATATTAAAAGTTTTAAACTTCAGTTTGCCTTGAATGCAGTGGAATGTAATAGACTTATGCATGACACAGTGACATGAAAGACATCAAAAGCTATGTAACTACTCAATACAAATAAAGACCTATGGGAAACCAGAGTCACAGTGCATATTTGCTGAATAAATAATCTCTGAAAATGTTCTACAATGTTTCTGACAGCCCAGACTTCTGTCTGAGGAATTCCCTTTGTTTTTGTTCTTCCAAACTGCAAAGCTGTAGTGAATCAAAATGACTGTCTTCAGCACCATTAACTGATTGAAAAGGAGTGATTTACTTGCCATTAACGTAGGTGGCAAAAATAAAAGCAAATAAATATTCACTAAATATTTGAATAGGGCAATAAGCATGAAATGCGTGCCATCTAAACGGTTAAATGTATCAAATGGGTAATATAGATGTTACGAAGCGTCAATCAGGACCCTATGCAGACAGCACAATCCGGAAGGGAGTGAACAGACACGTGGAAGAGACGAGGAACTGGGCTGATAGACGAACAGGAGGTGCTCGGGGGGCGTGGTCGAGGCAAACAGTCCAAAGGGAGTCCGAAGGTAAATCCAGTACAGGCAAAAGTCCAGAGCCGGTAGATAAATCCAAAACGGACAAGTCAAAGTTAAAAGCCGGAGCGGGATCCGGTGTAGGGTCGTGGAGAAAAAGGGGGAACAGGACGAAGCGCTCCAAGTCCCAGACTAGGGCGGTTTGGGATGCTGATAGGAGGCGAATGCCCCCAGAGCCGCGGACGTAGGGCAACTCGGTGGTAGGTGGGCCTCTGGGCGTCAGTGTCCCAATGCACAGCCCGGAACAGAGTGAGTGTCTGGCTTTTAAAGGTGGGCTGGAACAGGGAGCACGTGCAGAAAATCAACTAAAATGTGAAAGGACCGAGGTGCCCTTAAGAGGGAGGGATTACAATCAGGACATTATACTATACAGTATGTCCATGATCACCTCATTGTATATAAAAGTAATGGGATGATTCCTTGTGGATTGAAAATGTTTTTATATAGAAATTAAACATGTATTCTGTAGATGAACCAATAAAATACAGGTAAACAGGGAAAAAAGCCTACTACTGAGGGAAATATGTCCTTATTCTAAGTCATTTCATATTCCCCTATGTAGAGCATGAAATTCGAATGCACAGCCTCCTGCTTGCAGCTTCGTAATGAATGGTAGAGTTTCCATATGTGTTTCATAACATGCAAAGTGGTGTGTGTGCATGTTTGGAAAAGAATCTTGATACTGTACCCAGCCACTTTATTGAAACCAGTATCTTGGCTTCAGTCAAGAAATGGCTGGATGAGATTCTCAGATCAATTAGCAACTAGCAGACATATACAGTAGACTAGTTGGGCTGAATGGCTTCCTCTCCTTTCTTGTGCTCTAAAGACTTGTTTTCACATGGAAACCTGCATTCTCCCTTTCATGGGAGAATGTAAATGAGTTCATGCTGTGACAGTCCTGGGAGGGAGGTTTTCCATTCAGGTCTCCAAAGTCCTGACTCCTAAGGTTTTCAGTTCTGGCGATAAATAAATATCTGGGTTGGGTAGTTGTAGTCTCAGTCTTTGAGTTAATAGCAAGTAATATAATTCAAAAGGTCATGGAATTAGTTAATAGAGATGCTACTAATTTCTAAAAAATATATGTACAATAACCCTACAAATAATATTTAATAGACAATTTGAGCAGGAACTGTAAAAACAATAAGACACAATACATTCACATCTTTCCTACATTAACTCAATACTGTGTTTTCAACAGTTAGTCAGACAAGCTGTTACTTATACCCAAATACGAATTGCTTGTACAGTCTCTCTGTCTATGGAAACTACAAGTTCCCCTCTTCCCCCCATTTTCCTTGTCCAGAAAATGCAATGGCACGGTGGAAATCTGGTACAGGTATAGGGACATTTTTCTTTTGGCTTGAGTGTGCTGAGTAAAATTAAAACGTGCATGGAAATTCAATGTCCACTCCAATGTCATTTTTCAACATTGGACAACATTGGTTCTGTGTCACACAGTGTGGCCCGTCCCTGAGCTACATAACTAACTCTGCTGAGATTCCCTTAACCTTAAGGAAGCTAAGTCCTGCACTGTGATTTGTCATTTGTATCATTACTGTTCACAATTAATGTACAGTAGTCGGACAAGCCAGGACCATGGTTCTATTGTGAGAATTCAGAGCATTAAGTACTAATGTGACCTTTTACAGTTTTTCAAAATACAGATGGGCTACTGAAATCTTCCACAGTACTGGAAGGACTGTAGAGACGCACTTCAAGCAGAACCTGTCAACTTGAGTGCATATTCTTATTCTCTGAAAAAGGCACAACAGAACTTTAGTATTAATGAGAAGACAGTCTCCACAAGTGCCTGGCAAACACCTGGGTTCACAGTTTCACAGCAAACCTTGAATTACCTTGGAAACCTTGGACCTCTTGTCTGGAGAACCAAATACTGATAGCATTACTTTTATCCTTCATCTGTCTAAATTATAACAGAGGATGACATGATTTTGAATTGACAAAAAAGATAATCACAAACATAATTTAGATTTTTTTTAGAGTTTTTATATTACTTAGACATCTGGAACTGTAAATACATCTAGAATAATAGAACAGTAAAAGTTAACTGTGGAAGAGCTGAGGAGGCTCGAAGATGCTTGCTGTGTATTAACTTCATAGAACCTGAACAGATCACCACAGTGCTTTCAGTTAGTTTAGATTTCAGATGCAATTCTTACCATCACTGCACAATAATTGCCCCAATTATTTGATAAGAATGCTTAGGCATTTTGTTTTTTCTGTGTAAATCAAACAGAAATGCAAACAGACCTGTCAAGAAACAACTTGTGGTGTGGTTTTGATTTGATATTCTTTGGTTGTGTTAGCTTGTGCAAATAAAGGGCTTTGCAGATAAAACTATGCTTCATCGTGTTTTACATTATCCTTGAAAATCTCAAAGGTGTTGCAGTAGTAATATATTTGAATTATCCGACTGCACGGCTTTTGGCAGCAGTACATAATAGACAGTTTGGCTTAGTTTCAATGTACCCCACCAACTTGCAGCTCATTATAAATTTCCCCTGAGATACAGTAAAAAACAAGGATGTCTAACAGCATGAACAAGTCTCAAGACTGCTAAAACTTTTGTAAATCATCATTTTGTTAACAAGCTATGGCGTTACCAGTCTGCAGCACAGAGTTCCTCTTTCAAACGCAGATAATTTTTGGATTCTCATTTGTAGTGAAATGTAGAGACGGTTTACTGACATGAATGATCTACAACACAGAAACTAAATTTAATAGAAAACTTATGGGATCACTAAGGATGGACATGCTTAATAAACAGAAGCTTAGTGATAACACATTAATCTTAATAACTGTAAAAACTAACATGATCGCATCCAATAAGAGACATGTACCTCTCAAGTCTCTTTTCAGGCAATCACATTTAAAATTATATTTAATAACCAAAGTCTTATTCATTATATGAATATCAATAGGGATATTACCTGCAATAAGACTAAAATAATGGTGAATTAAAATTTTGATAATTTATTAACCCTGTGAGGGAAATTGCAATGGAATAGAAGCCTGGCACTGTCAAAGCAGCACAATGTAACAAAATGATACAATGATACAACAATACAATACAATACAGTAAGTACAGTCAGCAAGAAGTACAGTAAAAAAGTAAAAAAATTGAGTATAAAGAATTGCACACAGTACAGAAGATACAAAACAAACCAGAATGTACAGTATACAAGAAGATGTATTGCACATTATAAATATATTGCACAGATCCCCAGCATATACTGCACAAAAATTAATTGTAGAGAACTCATGTTTAGTCCAAAAACAGGTCAATGTTGCCCATACCCAGACACACAGTGGATGGATTGTAAAGTATTATGGCAGAAGGCAAGTATGACCTGATTCATTTGGGCACCATTCTCCTCTCAGCCACTACCTCCAAGGTGTCCAGATCAGATCTGTACTCTTCCTCCTGCCCACCTGTCACGATCGCAAACTCCTCCTCTAAAGGGCGCTCCAGCCCTTCCTTGTTTGTTATTCATCTCCTGGATGCCCTGGCCCCATTAAGGTTTTAGTTCCTGTTCCCGTTCCCGCTCCCGGTCACGGTCCACTGTTGGTCCCAACCCCATTCTAGTTTTAATCATCTGTCTTGGATGGATTGCCTGGCTTTGGACTTTCGTGCTGTTTTGGATTTCCCTTGTTGACTCATCTCTGGATTGTTTGCCTCGGCCACACCTCCCCTGACCACCAGCACTCCATGGACACGCCCCCCTGTTTTCATTCCCGTCTCCTGCATGCTTTTTTCCCTGTGTTTTCCTCACTCATCCCCAGATTGTGTCATCTGCATAGGGTCTGGAAAGAACGCTTTGAATTGTATTTAAAGTCTGAAATATAGAGGGTGAAGAGGAATGAAGAAAGAACTGTCCCCTGAGGAGCCCCTGTTTTACTTACTACCCGTTCAGACACACAGTTCTGAAGTCTCACAGACTGTGGTCTGCCTGTCAGATATTCAGTGATCCATGAGATCATGGAGGGGCCCACTTGCATCTCCTCCAGCTTCCTACCTAGCAATAAGTGCTGGACTACTGCCCTTAGTACCTTTAAAAGAGTTGTGCTAGTGACATTTAGCACTTGTTTGGGTGGGTGTTGTGTTGTTTTTTTGTTTCATTCTTTGAGAAAGTTAAAACTAATATAAAGCACCGGTTCACACATAAAGAAGTACAGTACTAAATCTACGTGAGAATGTATTATATCCCTACTGTAACTTTCTTTTGAAGTGCACTATATAGAGGGTCCTGAAGGGTTTCAGCTTCCTTGTCATATAAAAAGAGGTGACACACAGAGCACTATCCAGCAGCATCAAGCCACACCATGGTTGGAGACTGCAGGCGAATGGTCATTGACCTCCACATGAATCTACTGTATACAATAGTCCATAAAAAGCTGAATCAACCGCTTTCCACTGTAGCATCCTTTATTAAGAAACGTATGACTACCGGTATAGTGGCTTACTTACCAGGAAGAAGCAACAAGTGTGTCTTGATACCACAGAGATAAGTAATTTGGGTGGGAAACATAAATCCAAAGGCAACACTTGAAGACCTACAACACAAACTGGTACCTTCGGGATACATACTGTCAAAAACTACCAATTGATGTCACCTTCATTAAGAACACTCTTCTAAGGACAAACTAGGAAAAGACCTGTCACATTTATCATACTACAGTACATGCCTGCCAGAGGAGGGAAGTACATTACAAATATACTAACTACAAGGTTGTGAATAGATACCATATTTAAGTGTTTTCTAAATGTAAATTAAATATGACAAGCATGACTTTGTTCTATTATCAACCTACTATGAAGTTAACAATATTTTTCGTATAAGCCAGTGTTTTTTCTATAAGAATTTGTATAGAAAGACACACTCTTTACATCCAATCTGTAACTTTTTCAGATTACAGTATATGATGTTTTAATCCTTAATTAATTACAGAGGATGAATAAAGACTGTAATGTAAATAGGCACACAATGAAAAAGGCCATTTCGGTATACTGGGCAAATACTAGATTTTACTTCTCTTTTTGTATGGACATTGTTATGACAGTTTCCTGTTAGATTCTGATGTGGTACTAGTGCTTGGACATGCAGCACTCTCATAGCCAGTACAGATGATCAATGTTTTCACTTCAACCAGAAATTAAGGATGCTGATTCTACACATACATAAACAAACATTTTCACTAAAGATATACCTTTGAATCTGAAAGGAAAATAGCTCGTTGTAATTTTCTTTTAGAACAGACCACATAAAAAGAGATCGACTTTTCCATTGCAAATCTTACAGTCCTCAGATGTAGCAATTAATCTGAAAGCAATCTCTTGTGTTATTACACCAATGTGTGGAAAAGCACCTTGCTCAAAAGCAGAAATATCTACTGTAAATCCCACACACGTTTAGTAAAATCTTCTTAATATTACAATAAAGGCCTTTGTAGAACCATATACCGGTTCAAATACCAGATGACATCAACAATATGGCTACCTCTCTTCTGAAATGGAAAAGAAACACCCCATAACCCCACCTTACAAAAGCCTTTGGTTTTTAATGTACGCTCACCAGAGAAAAACACATTGAATATCAACAAATATCTTGGAACACAAATATGATTGGAAGAATTTTTTTTTATTAAAATGGTTCTGTATTTACTACTGGCTGTTTTTACTGGTCGTTTATGAGTTAAACTAATAAAATCAAATCAACTCAAGTCAGTGCAAGATAGATTTCTGAGTTAGCAACACTCTTGTGAAGTGAGATTTTACACTGCAGTGGCCCAGGACTACAAGAAAACAACCTCCAAACATTCGAAACACAATGAGACGCAGTTTCTTAAATCAGCAGGAGGTGAGCACAAAGCAATTGGCCACCAGTCTGAAAAGCAACCTCAGCAAAATGCCCCTTCATGTGGAATTCATTCATTACCACAGATGTTTATGATGACCAGGATCCTACTGCTTCAGACAATAGAAAACAGTTGTTTCCCATAACTTCAATGCTGAGCTGAAGTTGTAAATTATTTGGATTATAACATCCAAGCAAAAGCCTTATTGGAAAAGATGTTAAACTATCATAAAACTGCATGTAAGCACACTACAAGCCACAGCTTTAAGAGCACATTCAAGTAATAAGCTATTTAATTCTTTAAAGCCACCTAAAAAAATAATTATATGTAAGACTCCATACTTAAAACTTAATAACATTTGAAAGGTTACAAAAGAGAGCGGCCCCTCAGCCCATCTAGCCCGTTTGGTAATTACCAGATAATCTATCCCAGGGTCTCATCTAGCACTTACTTACTGTACATGAAATCAGGGTATCGGCTTCAACAGCACCACTAGGGTGAGGACCTACATTCCCCAGAACATGTACTTTTTCTGTTTAAACTAGCTGGAAACACAGCAAAATAAAGTACATGCCATCGGGATGTATGTAGATACTGTATGTATGTGGGGAAAGCGGAGGGAAAGATGCTGCCTTTCTGTCCCCTGACTGAGACAGAAGAGGATGAAGCAGAAGACTATGTATCACAACTAGAGCTCCAGGGGCCCAATGTATTCACCAGGAGGCCACAGAGAATCACTTGTCCAAGTGATGGAAGACAATTTAAATTGTATCATTTCAAATCGGGAAGTTGGAGCTTTCAAGGGGCCATCAAACTTGTTGGCTAGGAAGTCAGAAGAGCCTCTGTTATGAGACTGCACCATTAAGGGAAAAGAGAACAGAGGAGGAAGGGATCAACCCTGACACAGAGACATGAAAGGGTAGGTTTCTTTTGGTCTCAGAAAGAGACTTATGTCCTGGAGCCAGTATTCAGCTTTGCTGCTCAGTTGCAGTTATAGAGAAGGTCTGGAGAAGTTTTTGTTGGAGCTCAAAAGAAGGGATAGGCTTTTGTTTTGCTGTTTTTATTGTAAACGTGTGAAGCTTTTTACATCCTTGCTGAAGTGGGGTGTTATTGTTTGAAAGGTCCCTGAAGCTTGCTGCCAGAAACAGGGAACGTTTACAGTAATGTTAAATTGTAATGCCCTCTAATACCAGACTTGATTCAGCACTTGACATATGACAAGAACTCTTGTTAACGAATTAATGCTCTCATCTGTTTATGAAAGCATTTCCAAAACAGCATGATATCATTGGCTTCATTAGAAAAACCGTTGATCCCAAAAACTAAAATCCAACATTTTACAAAACAAATTAAATAAATTTAAAAACTGAGCATAATTTCACTTAAAAAACGAATATACTGTATATATAATTCTGCACATTATTAAATAAGGTTATGTAATGTGACCAATTAAAACAATTTTCTGCTGCAAATTACACTCCTCAAATTCCATGTCCATATAAAATTTTATAAACCAGTTGATCATTGTTACAACAAATAAAATATAGTCATACTTGTAAAATTAACTGTATACCTATGTATCACAAAAGTTTAATTGCTTCAATACTCCCGTAGTCCTGTACAGTGTATTTAAAAAATCACAAGTTAAATTTGTAAAAAAAAACAATGCAATTAAAACAAAACATTATAAACTACATTCAAGCTTGTTTGTTTATCTAAGTCTTTATAAACTATACAGTACATGCATTTTTGTCTTGCCTTGTGAATGGCACTCTGTCACGGAGACTTAACTAGTCCTGGACAATCAATTAAGCAATTGCATTGTCTCTGTGCTCACTTGGATCCAAGCCCAAAGGACTGAAGCTGTGTTTTGCCATTAATCGGAATCTCACACGATCAACACTGACTCCAATTTAATCTCATTGGTTTTGTTGCTTGATGTTATTGCACTGATTATTGTCTGATTTAGAGACTTATAATCGCAGTTTAAGACATAAAATATTCTTGCCTAGTATCAAGTTCTCCCAGAAATCATTTCAGTAAATAGATGCAAAGTGTTTTCATAATTGTGCAGGAAAAATGACATTACATAATAATAAGCAAAATGTGTGATCAATCTTCTCATAAAAATGCTTTTATGTATTATTACATTATCATAATTTGATGATTTATACAGACATATCTTTTTTTATATGGTGTCAAATACCTGAATGTACTACCATTTTCTCTAAATTTATTTAATTAAATGTTTAAGTGTAGGGTAGGAAATGTACAGTATAAAAAGAGTTTAATATAATTTTTGCATACTGCATCTCAAAATATCTCCTTGGTTTTAATTGGATTCTTACTTAATGAGGGGTTTATTATTGGGTACATAAAGGTACAGTAAATCCGTGGTGTTAAAGCCACTGACCACACACATACTGTATGTCTTAAAGACATGTAATTCTTTGTTTATAAATGACAACATACAAAACTAATGGTAGTGGTCAGATAGACTGATAGTACACAGTCTATTTTCTTAATGTACCAACAAAGTAGCTTGATTACAAACATTTTAATACTCTATTGTTAGTGCATTAATTATTTCACTTCACAACAAGAAAGGTAGTTACTGACAGAACTGCTTCGTCTATAGTACTATAGGATAGAAAAAAAATAAGAACATAAAAAAGGTTACAACATGATGAGGCCTATCTAGCTTATTTGGTGGTTAGTAGATAATTGATTCAAGCATCTCATCCAGCTGTTTTTTGATAGACACCAGGGCATCAGTTTCAGCAGCTTGGCTGCATAGCTGTTTCCAGAGCAAAATGATCATCTGGATATTCCCCTTAAGATCCAGAATGTTGCTCTTTTCTAGACTGATTCCAGAGCGGATGTATGTTTTCTGTAATGTGTAAAACAATTGTGTGCAATATTCTAAATAAGGATGTAGTAATGAGTTATACAATTTAGCATAAAATCCTTTAATTCATAAGGCATATATATTTATTCCTATCATTGCTGCAGTCTTAAACACATTTTTATTCTCTCCTTGGGTATCCGCTACAGGTGGGGATTTGGGGGATAGTATGGGTTGTTTTGTCCATTTATGACTTCTGTTTTTAATTTATACAACAACAAAAATGAAAATCCCTTTATGTAATTTCTTCACTTTTTTTAACTACTTCCCCACTTTGCCTAGAAGACGTCAATGAAGTGTCAACATCTAAGTCTTTTTCATAAGTAACCTCTCCAACCTCACTGTTTTATAAAACTCTGGCTGGTCTGTATTAAACATCATCTGCTGTCAGGAAACCAATTAGTAAAATTGGAGGATCCTTATGCGTAACCGTGAATTTCGCAGAATGCGGAGTAGCACAGGGACAATCCAAAAGATGTAATCCAGGGTCTTGGCCAATTAGGAAGGCAATGAGTCCGGTAACAAGGAAAATCCAAAAAACAATCCAGATTTACACCAGCAGTTACAACAGATTATAAAATGTGTGTATCCTTTACTGTTGTTGTTGTTGTTATATGCAAATAGCTTTTGTTAACATACATATAATTTATTTGTTGACTATAGTAGTGTATCCTGAAATACGGTGAGAAAGCATCAATAATGGAAGCAAAAATGCATCATCTTTTTAAAAGTTCCTGACATCATTGAGATTAATGCTTTGTATCTTGTTAAACATACTGTAAAATTCTACAGTTAACATAAAGGAGACGTTTACAGTACAGTTTCTGTACTGTAATCTGTACAGTTTGATCTGTTCAAATACAATTTCATGGAGCCATAGTGAAAAAAAAAACATATGTTTAAACTTTCATCATTGGACAAGTGATCCCATTGTGAACGGATAGTAATTAACTGTCCCATAGCTATTAGTATTTCACGGCTGACTTCTGAACAAGTATGACAACAGAAATGTTAATCATTCAGTAACAAGCCCTTAGAGACACAAAGCAAGCCCTGCTTCCCAGGCCAGATATCAATGGCAGTTGAAGTAACTTGGTAAAACAAGTCTGAATATACATTGTGTAGTAAGTGCCATAAATTGGTGTAGTGTTTAATATTGTATAAAATTCTTTTTTCCTTTGCTCCTCTGAGCCCAAAGCTTTACACTGTCATACCACATGCATACTCAAGTATGATGTATGACGTGAAATCAAATAGACTATTCTTTTCATAAATACATCATAAACACGAAACACGGGGGTGGAGCAACGGAAGGGGTTTAAAGCTGAATCTACACTATTTCCAACACAAGTGCTTCCTCTCTAAAACCAAACCATCTTTTCCATCTTACTCATTTTTTAAAGCATGATGTAAAGAATATAATAACAGTTACAAAGACAAGAAATGTATCTCATTCATTATCCTGATTGGTAATTAGCAGTTATCAGCCACTTATTGAAAGAAGCCATGGTATCGGACTTGACAATGTGGCTTAGTAGCGTTATGAGTTAATGACTTTCACTCATTAACTCATAAAACAGACTCTTGTTCTTGGTTATGAATACACTACCATTGTCCACTTGTGCCCTTTGTGTTTCAATGTTGATTCTGAGGAAATCCAGTGAGTTTGTCGATGCATTTGGGATTTTAAATACTTGTATCAGGTTCCCTTATAATCTTCTCTGTTCAAGACTAAAAGTGTTCAGTTCTTTTAGATTTCTAGTGATTATTCCATGTCCTGGCCAAAATTTAGCATACATACTGTAATATATTTAAGGAGTTCTTACTAGTATATTGGATTTTTGCAAACCTTTGACTCCTGACGAAGGCTCCACAGCTGAAACACTGCCTCTTTTCTTTTCCTTTCAGTATGGAATAAACCTTAACCTGTTCCTTTGCAGCCTGTGCATGCTGACACAGCCACCTACTTGAACGTATTGTACAGTTTTAACATTCCTTGCTTTAAGTTCTGCACATAACTACAAGGGGTATCTAAGCAGTCTGTTTGCCTTTTTGCCATTTCCACGTATTAATACAGTATGCATTTACATTAAGTTTCATTAGTGAGGTGTTTACTCAGTCTTGAATAGTATAGTTTTGAGTTGAATTTGCTGCTTCTTAGGTTTTGCTAATCTGACTTTATAGCTTTTTACTGTACACAACATCTGCCAGATGTTTAGCTGACTTGAATTCTATTTTAAGTTTTCAGTGTTTAAAAATCCTGCTTTTTTGGTATCATTTGAGAATCTTTTATCTACTATACTGAAATAAATATCCAAAAATATAAATTCAGATTGGCAGTTATCCTAACAGTGTTCCTTAGACTGGCATACTCACGTTTAAGCCCAGGTCTAGGTCTTGTATATTTAGTGCTTGTACTGTAGGTTTTTACCACAGACTGTCACTCCCACAACACACAATTAAGCAGGCTTGTTACTATAGGAAGTAAAAAGCCTTGCATTTTAATAGATGTACTGTATGCACCCAGCTATGAAAATTACTGGCTGTGTTTTACTTAAAAACTAAATTTGAAATGTAGACAGAAAAATCATATTTGTTTCATATTTAGAAGAACAGAATTATTAAGTGATTTTAGTACACAAATACCTGTATCCACAAACACAGCGAGGAAAAAACAGAAAAAATAGCAAAACATTGTAATTTATGATAGCAGACAACTTTTCACTTTAGTGAAAACAATACTATTTCACCATTTCAGATAAGATCTTGTTGGTGAAATTCTTCATCTACATTACCTGTACTACTGTCCAGAGGAAATGTATTTTAAATTGACATGGTGGTATAATTAATCTTGCAAACAATAAAAAATATGATATTACAAAAGCCAACATGTAATGTATACCAAATGGGACCAGGCAAAGGGCATTTAAATACTACTCATATGCATTGACATTTTAATGTCACAAAGTGGCATTTTGTTTCAGTGAGTGTTAATGCATGTTAATGTACAGTACAGTAAGGCTGTTTCACCTCTAAAGGTAGCAAAGATTTCTTTCAACTGTTTTAAAATTCAAAGAAAGGGCAGATGAGAGATATCTCTCAGTAAACCTATACACAGTAATTACTTATTCATGCAAAACAACCCAGAACAAATTATTTTAAACGTATTATATTTTATTCATTATCACCAACCCATTGCTAATCATTTTTTAGTTATTTGTTTTCCATTTCTTGTGATTGTTCAAGCAATTCAGTATTCACAGAGATACAGCATGTAGAAATGAAGAACATCCACACTTTGGCAATTTCATTCAATTTCTAGGGTGCATAAAAAGCTAATTAAAAGTATATTATACATAGTGTTCTGAGACATACTGTAGGAAAATCGGGAAATGCTTATTGCAATACAAAAACATAAGAATGTGACTAAAAGGAAAAGAAAAAAGAGAGAAAATGTTGTCTGCAGGTTAACTGGAGTTTTACATCCAGAATACATCTTCCTTTGTTATGGAATCTGCATGTCCAACACCCATTTTGTCACATACCCTGAGCATTACCTGCCAGGAGTGAGATACAGGATTTGTACTGTATGTGGGAACAGAAAGTTGGTGGTGTGTTTTTTTTAATCTCTCTCACAATTTTAGGAAGCTGGAAAGACAAAAGAAAGGCTGGAAAAGCACATTCTGTTGTTTATTGTGCTGATGCTAAATAAGGCAACATACTGTATTGTACCATGTTTAAAAAATAATTGAATATGCGTGAGTTGCTAAATTAGGACAAAATGTCTTTTCAAGGTGGCTTATTTGTACCGAACTTTTACAGACCCATTTTTTAACAGGCAGGTTTTACAAACAATAAGTGTGGCAGTGTTGTCCTGGAGTCTTTCTCTCTGGCTAATACCTTTTCAGAAAGGGGAATACAAGGATCCCACTGTCCAGCCTCCTGGACGTCCCAATCACAAATGATCTGCATCCTGGAACAGTGATGCAGAATTCTGCTTAACTTTAAAAAAAAAATCTAAATCATTATAAAAAGATGCCCTCATGAGCACCAGAACCAAGGTCTGCAGTGTGCCAATTGATCAGCCTTTACTAGAGCTGCAGCAGAACTGCAGCACAAATCCACGACTCAGGATGGTCTGTGGATCTCAGATGAACCCACTGCAAAAGAATTAAAAAAATAAAGTGCAGTCGATTCGCTTTGGTAAGCCCAGTCACATATTTGTTAAGTAAAGCCTGAAAGGTGTTGAGACACATTTTTCTAGACCAGAGGTTTTTGTTGGAAAACAGAAACCCAATGCAATATCAGAAGAAATGCAAATATTGTGTTTATTGTTGTCTGACCTTCATCAAGCCAAATTATGATTTAATAATTCAGCACATACCGTACTGATACTATACTGTACTGATACTAAGTAGATAATTTGAAATTTACTGCAATTATCTAAGGAAGACAGCATTCTGAGATTCCTAAAGTTGCTGACAAAATAACCGTAATATTTAGCTTTTATTGACAGAATATAGTATGGCATTCTTTTCCCATTCACAGAAGCTTGTATGATAATGGAGTTAAAATTATATACCAAGGTGTTGAAAGCCCCTGTACAAAAACCCATGGCTATAAGCAATTTTCTGTCCATCACCGTACTAGCTGCAGAATTTGTTTTGTAAAAACATGAAATGCAAAATATTTTCTAACATAGCATAGCATCTCATTTAATAAGAATTGCAGGAAACACACACCGTTCTCCACAGGAAAAGAATGTACGATGTAGGATGAGCTACACCCTTTTTCACTATGAAAACCATTAATTACAATCTGTTTGAGCAAAGTCAGTAAAGCCCTTTCTTTTGACAAGACATTGGCATTTTCTTGATAATTACTCGACAGGCCAGGTACCACAAGAACTGAGGCAACAGAAGACAATTAAACAGGTTGAAAACATTCAATGGACACTCACCCTTGGCCTTAAAAGATAGCTGCAGCCCTACAAATAAAACATGAAACCACGGGAATCCACAGGGTTTTGATCCTCTCATTGATCAACTCAGCCCAGGAAACCAAAGACAGAGATTTATTAGTTCATTTCTGACACTGAATGATACATGTGTCTTTATGGCACTCTGATATGTTTTCAATTAAGCACTTCAAAGAGGTGTCATGTTTCATCAATATTAAGACATCCGTGGTATTGAAGACTGGAATGTTACATGAATTAATGACTACGGTCAACTTTTTTTCCATGATTCCTTATTTTAAAAGCTCCGGTAAGAACATGCAATCATACACGGACTCTTTATTCAACATACTGTATGAATATGGCTCAGATGTGTGTTTTGAAAGTGCATAAATATACAATCTCATTTAGCCCAGCTAAAATACTATAAATCTTTTAAAATCTGAATTTATAGTTATTTTCCTAGGAGCATTTTCTACAATTATTTTTTTCTTATTATTGAAGCAGAGATTTAAATTAATTATATTACTAATGCTGTCTAAAGCTGGCACTCATACAGCTGTAGGAGTGCGCTGTTCTTCAAAGACCCTGATGTAACTACAAAAAAGATTTAAACTACTGTATACTGTAAATTTGAAATAAATATTATGTTAACAAGTACACAGTCTAAATACTTATAAACATAATTCTGTAATTATTCTATAAAGGTTCTTGCTTTATGTTATTTTATGAAATTATATATATAGTATTTTAGAGAAACTGTTGTCAGAAGAACATTTGTCTCCCTATCAATTAGCTCTATTCACACTGTGTTCTGACAAATATGTTCTTAGCAGCACAACGTCTTCTGATTCTCCGCACTTTGTAATGCTGACCTTCAGTGATAAATGTTCCCTGGGAGGAAGAAAACACAAACCAATCAAATGGTACTGACATTCTCCTTTGGAGTAATGCAGCTGTCAAATACAGTATATGTATGGTATAAATGTTTAGATTTGAGGAAAGTTTTTTTTGACAAAATATTTTATATAACTCTGTTTTATTTTTCCACAGAAATATTACATTAATCCAGTGCATGCTACTCCTTCTCATTCAGTCGAGCATTCATATTTAAATAATGTTGCTACTATCAGTACTACCATAGAGTGAATTTAATTGTAGCACTACAAAATTAATAATTAATGATAATTGCTTCCTTGTGTTTAACAATTTTAATCTTGAAGCTCTTGACCTATAGGAAGGGCATTCACCTGTGTGAACGACACTAGCTTTATCTGCCAGCAGCCCACTACACATCAGTTGGAGAAATGAGAAATTATTCCCCAATTGAATTAAGAGAGAACTTTAGGAAGGTTAATTTAATGTACAGTAGCCAGGATACAAAAGTTTACACCCCTACTGCCATGAACTTGCCATGGGATCTTTAAATAATCAGCAACTTCAGCACAGTGAGACCAAACTGGGCAAATGCTGGTCCAGAAGGAAGAACCTAACAACTGTCTAACAACATCACATGCAGCAGCAGTCTGGTTTTTCTCAGACATCTCCCACCCCACCACTGACCGGGCCCAACCATGCTTAGCTTCTAAGGTCTGCATTACCTCAGGCAACTTAACTTCTTACACTGAAAGATACATGAGTCTTTATCAGGATGAATACTGTAAATTTGGTAAAAAAAGGTCATGCACAAATATAATTATTCATATTCCAAAACACTTAACTATTATGCTTTATCCCATTTTTGTTGTGGTGTCAACACATTTTTCAGTTAATTTGTAACATAAAACGAAGCATAAAGCTAAGCATGACATGTCTAAAATATAACGGTCAATGAGTGCATGATAAAACTTAAAAATTGGTTTCTTTTAATGGACTGTGAATTTATGGTAATATCACTAGGATACTAAAACTGTCATGCTAAGAATATATTCTTTAAAGAGCAATAAACTAAGCTTGTTACACAGAATGGAAAATTGACTTTTTTGTTAAGATGGCAAAATAAGTGCAGCCACTTTAGCTGAACTGCTGCACACAAAGTCTTTTTTGGCCAGCTTTGTGAAAGCTTTTCCTTTCATTTTCATATTTGAAGCATCTACACCATCAGTTCTTTGTTCTTTAAAACATTAACTAATTGATGGGAGAGAAGCTCATGATCAGATATTTGCAGAAGCAAATGGAAATTAATACAAATTAAAAAATGAAATAATGGAAACAGACCTTCAGAAAGACCACAGCGGAAAGCATCCCCTTTGTCCTACCCAGGTCAGGCCTGGTAATGCAATATTTTTCAGTATCTACTCAGACCTAACCTCCATGTCTTTGGAAGGTGGGAGGTCACCAGAGCATCTTAGGTTAAACACAGTCAAACCCAGGCCCTGGTGAAGAGAGGCTGTAGTGCTGGGTACCATGCCACTATTTTTCCTCAAGCAATATAATTATAGCAAAGGTAACAATGTATATGATAAAGAGTAGCCTCTTTATAAATAATAATATTAATGAAGCCCACACACAAGCAGGCATTCCTGTAGTCCCGAGGAACAGTTTATGCTAATTCAGCTTGAACAGTAACTTTATTTTAGAATATTAAACACCTATTCAGATATATTGGTTTGCTATGTGAAAGCCATGTTCCCTTCCAATAGTCCCCCCCTTCTTAAAGGAAAATGTAACAGCTTTGTTAGTCTTACAAACATTAAAATACAAGTTCTTGAACAAATAAAACTAAAACTCTTCCCCTCTATTTTCCTTACTATTTTTTCTGATATGAGAAAAAAAAGCTTAAGAAAACCAGAAAGCCTTTGGCACTGTATCAAGGCATCCCAGTTTCTGTTTCAGAGCTCTTGGGAAATGCTCCAATTTGATAACTGGATTATCCAGCAGGGCCACTCGTGTCAGATGCCTTTCATGCCACCCTGTCATGCTTTGTAGTGGAAAAGGTGCAGGCCATCACTTTGTGACACTGAGCAATGGAGAAAACTGTCCAGGACCTTGTACAGGTTTCTTAAGCCTGATCTAGACCTCATTCTTCAATTCAGTGCATCAGACCTCAGAAAATGAACCCAAACTGCACAACTGTCTGTAACACCTGCAGAGAAGCGCAATTGACATGGCTAAGAATGGGAGGCACTGACTTTGCTCCAGTCCCATCACCAGGAATCCCGTTCAACTCCAGTGGTCGTGTTAAGAGTATTGTACCCACATTACTGAGCAATATCTGATAAAAGGCTAACTCACAGGAATGCCCCTGAGAGACATCACCACAGAGTCCATTTTTAGCACATTGTTAAAGCTGCAAAAAAATATAAGACCTGTGAGGTTTCAATTATTTGTCTGTTAATTTCTTCTGCCTGAGGAGATTTAAATTCTGCTGACACCTGCTGTTGTGTGAAGAGAGGTATACCACTAGACAGCTGAATGACAGGAGGTAGAAAGGATCAATAGTTGGGCTAAACTCCATGAAGAAGGCCCATGCCTTGAAGAAAAAATGTGAAAACTGCTGGTGTCACAAATGAGAGACCTGCAGTATTGACAAGCCTTGTTCATCTGCTAGATTAAAATTTAATGCCTGGAAAAGGTCCAGTCCCATCAGATTGGGAAACTCGACGTCTCACAAAAGAAGCGAAGGCTGACAGCAGCTGTGTTTGGGATTGTATTGAAAGTACACTGTCTTTGCTAGACTGAAGCACATTTGCAAGCATGCAGAGTAAATTTGGGAAGGCAGTGGAAAAGATTGTTTCAAAAGGCAAAGAAACTTTGCTCTATTGTCCTCAAGTCGTTATACAGACCATTCAGAATTCCACAATGATCACTGAGTAGCTGAATGAGATCAGTGAGAAAAATAACCCAACTAGGCTTGGGTGGGGCAGCTTGCCACTGAGCAAATTTAGTTTCTGCAACAATATCAAGTGGAAATATGCATTTTCTTTCACTGCACTATAAAAGAGAAAAATGTGTTGCTGCTGCCAGCTGACAAATTTCATTTACTGGTGCTTCTTTTTCCATCCAATTTGTAGAATGTTGACAGCTGACAAACTGTCAAGTTCCAAGAAACAAATAATTCCACTCAGAGTGGCCTAGTAAGTGCTATTATATATTTTTTTATTTATATATACACTCACTTATAAGAACTTCACAATGTACTGTTGATGCTTGAGCTCATCATGTAAGGTCTTACTCCTAGAATCAGACTTACCATTCTCTTAAGCCCTGCAGTGAAAATAATATAATGAGGAGTCAGAGGATCAATGAATCCATCAAATGTATCTCTAGGAGATGGTAGAGTAGCAAAATGTCAGTGGTCTTCCAAGCATTACACCATTATTTCTCTTGGCCTCAGAAACCTTCTGAGCATGATGGCTCACAGCAAGACTAGCCTTTTCTGCAAGAGCATGGTGAGATATCTTGAAATTACTTGAAAAGCTGAAAAGTCATGTTGTCCACCACTCACTACTATATACTGCACAGCTCTAGTTGTCACCAGTGATGCACATGCATACATGATGTGTATGTTAAAGAGACTTCCCTATAGCTTTCTGGTATGTCACCCCTTCTTGTACTTTGTACTTGACCATCATCCACACCAGGTACTTTCTCCTGCAACAGAGTTCGCTGCATCACCTGCAAGTACATATCTAACACCACACTCATTCAAGGCCCCTCAGGACAATTCCGGGTCACCGACGCGACCTCTTGTACCTCCAGCTACCTCATTTACTGTATCTCTTGCAGGAAATGCCCAGCTATCTACATTGGGGAAACTGGAAGGAGACTAGGGCACTGCTTCAGAGAACATGTTAGGGCTGTGAAGATTAAAGATTTCTCCAAGTTCATAGTTTCCCATTTCATCTGCATTTTCAAAGAGGGGTAAACCTCCACAGCAGAAAGACATCAGAAACAAAAATTCTCTGGAAACTTGGTTCACACCTTCCCCCTTCTCTCAATGACAGACTTGTTTTCGTGAAATCTTCTCTATTCACATGCAGGTTTTGACTTCACACCTCTCTTCGCCTTTTCCCACTTCGCACCACCTGAGTGGCCGTTCCCCTCTCTCCTGCTCCAGCCTACGCCCCTATCCCAGCTTTCGTTCTCCTGTGCTATTTAATCTTTACTGTCTGCCCTGTCTTTCTCACACCTGAAGAAGGCTCCACAATTTTCTTTCTTCTCTTTTCAGCATGGAATAAACCTATTAATAGTTCCTTTGCATCCTACGCATTCTGACGCAGCTGCCCACCTGAACTTCTACACCTGTTATGCTGTTTAGTGGGGCTGCTGATGCAAAATGGCTCTGTGGTTTCTGCACTTCAGCAGTGGATGAAGAAGGTCTTTTCTTGTGTACTAAAGGACTGTATAATACAAAAGCACTATCCAATTGCAGGCAATTAATTTAATTACTGCACAGTTTAACAGAATACTAAAAGAAATTCAGAATGCAAAGTAATTCTATTAATTATTACATTACCCAAATGGTATCCAGTTTCAATGGTCTTGAAAAAGAATAAAACAAGCAGTGTGGAGACAGAAGAGTAGAAAGCATCAGAAATGTTTTAATGGCTGGACTATGGAAGATGAACAGTACCAAACACTCTCTCCATGTATCGATATACAGCTAGAAGATGGTTTTAATTCACATTTCACACACATGTTGCCCTTTTTACACGTTTTCTAGACATGTATTTTAAAATTTAAGGTTGTGATCAATTTCCATTTAGAAAGAAATGTTTGTTGACAAAATACTTGTTTAGTAAAATAATACTAATCAAACACAAAGAGGCCAATGAAAGTCTGAAAACCAAATAAACTTCTCACCCAAAACCTTTCTTGCACTCTTATTGCTATACCCTCCAAACTTTCAAGAAGTGGCTTGATGAGATTGGCAGATCAATAAGCTACAAGAAATCGCATGAGAAAGGCCAGCTGAAAAGCCTTCTCTTCTTGGCAACTTTGGTGTGTTTTTCTTATGTTTCAAGATGTTCTTACTTCATTGACTTCAGACTGCGAGGGTTAGGAACAGCAGCACTAACTGTTGTCTCATTTTAACCCGTCAGTCATCAAAAAACATCAGGAACCTGATCAAAACCTGTGATTTGAAATTCCTCGCCTTTTACTTTCTGTGTAGTTTCGGATCCAGTCATTAATAGTGAAAAAAGCACCCTCAGTCACCCCAAGTTGTAGACTGTGACAGAAAGCTCCAAGGGGTTAATTTCTTTTCTGGTGTTTACAGATGGTAGTTTACACAACATACTGTATGCTACCATCGAGTGTTTACTATATAGCGTAGAATTACAGTTTTTTTCAATTTTTTTAATACTTTTAGTTTTTCTGTACTTTACAATTCACTGTCAGAACTTTACTTCCCGATTATGAATATCTGAATATTTAGATTGGTACAGTAACTTCTGGTGGTGTCGTCTGTCTAAACTTAAGGGAAGCAATCCAAATGTTTTTCTGCTTTTGTAATGCTATTATTATTATACTAAGTCAGAAGACAGTATCTAAAAACACCAATAACAACCCCGTACATAACCTTATGAGCCATTACTGGAGAGATGTACAATTATATTGGCAAATTACTGAAGATTTATCATTGCAGTGATAGTGGATGTTGTAGGTTGCAAATTAATTTATTGGAGTCAATCTACTGTATATACAGAGACAGCCATCCAGGTTGTGCTTCAAAACCCATTGCTGCTGTAAGGCGACTGTGCCATGCCATGGTGTAATTCGTCACATCAAATCGAACTGCCCAAAGAGTCTTCACTGGCCAAAGGATAGGTGGCACTTGTGGTGCATTAGGATTAGTGAAAACATTTAATCATTTAACTTTATTTAATCTGTTGTCCTACTTAGTTAAATCCACTTAAATTGGAATATTAATATGAAATCATGTAACTAAAGGAAAATTCGGTAACTGAATATAATAATTCCTACCCATGACATACCCATTTATATATCTGCCTGAGTAATCTTGCTTTGTGAAACAGCCTTACTTTTATCATTTATAATTTAATATTTAACATACTGTGATATAGAAAATTAATAAGAATGTCAATATAGTACTGAAATTAAATTTTATTATTGGAGAAAGGTGATCCCCAAGTAGGTGGGCATTGGCCAGGAATGAAACCCATACATTTCACATACTGTAAAAGACAAGAATCAGATTATTTGAAAAAATACAAAAAATGTTGTGAGGTACCTTTCGGCATACAGCGATATTCTGTTGCAGTATGCCAAATGGCACCTCGAGCATTCTGAATGGCTGCATCTGTAACTACTTACTAAACTTTTAAAAGCATGCCAAATCAGGTAATATCAAACACAATCGAAACGAAGTTTGTAAAATGAGTACTGGAGTCTGGCAAACTCTACAGCACAAAAGGAACAACAAACATTGATATGATGAGGTAAAAATCGAAATATAAAAAATGCATTAAAAGATGATATAGTCCACTTCTCCAGATCCAACCTGCTTCAGCTCTCCCACTTCTGTATCTCAGAGATGTGATTAATAGCTTTAATCAAGTGAAACCTTCTCTCTAGAACCACACCACAGATCATCGACTGCTGCACCTAATTATAGATAAATTATAGATAAAATAAACCAAATATGACATTAGGTATATATATTAAATTTGATCAAACTGATTTAAACTGATTCTCTAGAACATGAAATGCATTTTAATTGTAGGATTCAACAACTTAACAAATGATATACATAAACTTTAATGAATGTATTTTCTGTTTCAGTGAACAAAGAAAGAATATTAATGGCTTATTCAGAGGTTAAAACAATAGCATGAAAGTGAGATGACTCAAGCAGCGAACCCAACAAAGGCAACACCATGTTATCTTTGTAATAAATGCTACTGTATCAGGTATGTGTGACTTTTTTCTATTCCAAAATACTGTATACTGTATACCCAAATGCTAAATTCAACAGAACAAACCAAAATTGATCACCAACACTGATCACCTTGGTGAAGACAACACACATACTGTACAGTACTTTAGCAACAATCAGAACAAATGTATTTTGTTCAACGGAACGAATTAAATTGTCGTTTTAGAAAGCTCTTAGAAAAAAAGGAAGTATTCTTATACATAAAGTTTGTTATGTACTGTATATCTGTACCTTTCTTAAATGTGCAATCAGAACCAATTCCCTGTGCAACACTCAACAATACTTGCAAATCAACAATAGAACAGTGTTTTTTTGGTTTTGTTCTATGAGAACACAGTTAACTAATTTATCACCATAACCCTTCTGCACCTACTCACTTCTTGAGCTGGACCAATCAGTCTGATATGGGAACAATTTGACAGCACTGTGCAATACATATCCAGCAGACATTCACAAATACCATTTTAAAATCTTTCAGAAGTGATGAAAAAGTAAATAATGTTAGAATTAGAAGAACATTATTTTTCCACAATGAACTTCATTTGTGCTCCTTGTGTTATCCACCTATCAGTTTTCTAACTGCATCTTGCAGGAGAACCAGGCACAAGGTGAAGTACAGTACATCCTGGACACCAATTCATTGCAGGACAGACAGACACAAACCCAGACAGGTACTGTACAGTATATTTATTTATATTCATTTACTGTTTGAGGAGACATATTAAAGCATAATTTAACACTTGTTCAAGGTGAACTACAATTCCCAGTTTTACCTACTGTATCTCTTTTCCTTTCAGTCTCTTGTCATTTCACATGACTCTTACTAAAAAAAAAACATCCTTCAATAATACCATCAAGTCCTTCTGAGGACACACTACTGACTGCCATCAACTACAGTTTCAGGCTTCTATACGGTCAAAGTAAAATAGATGTGCATATTTGTTCATTGTTTTGAGGTGTTGGTTGAATAATGGAAAAGAACTACTGTACGTGGGCCATTAAATCCTGGAGAGTCTTCAAATAAAATGTTCAATTATTATGTAAATACAGGTTTGTGACTGTTATCCCAAACTCACTGATAATTTGTACTAATGGACTGACAATGAAGCTGGACTTGTTTTCTCCAAATGAATGTGCAGCTTACTCAACCATCAGCACTATAGAGTTTATATCTAAAATACTTTGCTGTAAGAGTCATTCAAAGTAAAATATGTAGGATATTTTTAATGAAATGTTCATGAAAGAAAACAGCACATTTTTGTGTTATTATATCTCACGTTCTGCGGTAGCTTAAGAAATAAATATACTGGCCAATGGTGCCAGTGCTCTGTATCAGCAATCAAGCTAGGGGAAGCAGGTTCCCAATTCAGAATTACAGTCCAGTGGGGGATGTTTCATCCACTTTTGAGTAATTTAATTTACATAAGCTTGGTTAGATTCTGTTTTCACCCAATGTCTGAAACTGAAATTAATCAATTATCAATACTTTGTGGCCCATTTCCCAGTCAGATTGCTCTTTCTATAATTAATCTTCCCTTTCTGACTACATTCCCAAAGACACATTTGGCTAGTCACACTGTTCATGCTCAGTTATTCATTACGATTCATTTTCGCATTTTATACTCCAGGCAGCTCGCATACTTCATATCAGAGACTAATTACTGAATCAGGCGATGGAAGGATGCATATTTACATTGCACTATATTAATCAAAATCAGCCTTAAACCAGTCACAAAACATTTTAATCTTATAATTACGTAAAACTAAATCAACTTATTCAATGGGTTTTCATGACAAGGCAGTTGATCTATAATGTTCCCGGCTTTGCGTTATAGTATTTGTAAAAAATGTTTGCATGGGGACAATGGAGCCATTCAACATTCTCACTGGGAGTAATCTGCTCCTTGGTTTAAACATTGGTCTTTACTTGGCCAGAGCATTGAAAGTAGGGAAAGTGTATTCTCGGAACTTCTGTCAATAGAAGGACAACTAGGCTTCAGTTTAAACAGCATGTTAATTAGGCTGACTCTGCTTCTGTAGATGTTTTTTTTCAACTTAAATAATAAATTTACTTAGAGACTTACAATGCAACATATGAGCCAAACTCATAACTGGTTAGATTTGTTTTCAGTGGACATTCATGATTCCAGTATTACATTTCATTAACTTTGAGTTTCGTTATATAAGCTTTGTGTGCACTGTATACTGTGTACTGTACTACTTATGTTTACATATCATTGAATTTGCTATACAAGAAACTTAATGATTGATTTCTGTTACTGACAGATGAATGGATTTTAATGTGTTGTATCTGAGACACCCCTCTGAGAATAATCATCAATTTTCTTTAAGTACTCTAAAACATTCCTTGTAGTGAACCAAAGCTAAAATTGACTCTTTATTGGAAAATTCAAAATGATGCTGTTGCATTATGGAAAAACATCCCAGACATATTTAAATTATATAAAAAACTGGACCATAAAAATAATATAATCAACTCATAGACAAGGATACATAAGAGACTAAGAGTAATTATTTATCTAACAATCTTTATGAACGGTTACATGTTCTGCATCATGTTTTTCAATATAGAAGTTGTGAGTCATAGAATCACTCCCAGTATATTCCTCAGCATTTATCTCCATAATGAACACAATGTTTACACCTTTAAAGAAGAAACTATTTTTTGGTTCATAAAGTATCCAATTAGAAGGATTCATTGGGAGTCACAAACAGGACAGGCAAATATTTATTTCCCATTTTGTCATTTCTAAGGTAAAGAGAGTTGCCTGTAATAATTAATACACAGTTTAGGACACACATTGCCATTCTTTTGATCTGAGGCATGTTATAATGAAAGACTGAGTCATACTATTTTACTGAAAAGGAGCTTCTAGAGATGTAAGAACAGAACCCTGTGTGTTGCCGGAGAGACGATTAGTGAAGTCTATACGGTGAACAGGTTCAGTGGAAGCAGAGTATCCAAGACGCGAGGCAAGGGAGCAGTCCTAAAGTGGAATGCAGGGTGTCGAAGTCGGGATGTCTCAAAAGAAGAATAGTTTAGGGCGCAGTGTGGAGCAGCTCTTCTTGAAGAGTTTCACAACAAGCGAGGCCAAGATAGGAGGAGAGGGTTTAAGTAAGAAAAGTACATGGGCTTAATTAGGGCTTGAGCGTTCAGTGGGAATGCAATGGTGCTTGTGTGACAGAGTGAGATTCGTGACAGCTTCTTGTAGATTGAGTATCTCTGTTGACTCCCTGCATTATTCTGGCATTTGTACCTGTATGTTTGGCAGTTTTTCTTATGCCACATATGTGCATAATGGATACTGCATTAATGTATACACATCAAAATGATGACTCTGATCTGAATTAAAAAGAGTACTTTGGATTAAAAAGGTTTGGGGATAAGACAGACCAGAGCCTAACTGATCAGTTTATCAAGTTACTCATTTTTAATTTGAAATATGGGGGTCAGAAAATTGACTTAAAGGAAGCATCTGTATTCAGCACTGCCCCAGCACTAGGTTTCCCCATCGACAGTACAGAAATGCTAAATTGCCTTTGCACCCAATACACTTCAATACTCAATACCTGTGTACACTTACTCCTGCACTGACCCTTACATACATTGTCAAATACTGCTTCTGACAAAAAATCATATGCTTATTCCATTTTTACAGAACAATGGAGGACATAAGTGAATAGAGAAAAATGATGTTATGGATTATGATATAATATTACAAACAATAAACAAAGCCCCTGGGCAATATGTAAGCACACATCAGTCCACATTCCCTGTGGGCAAACTACTGATTCCCTAGTAAGTGAATGAGATGGGCAGTTTTTCTAGTCTGTCCACAGGGAAAATATGTCACAGTGACCATAATTCCTTTGAAAGCTGATACACAGCGTTTGGTCTCAGGCACCAAACCACATTTCATGTCAAGATTCTGAGCAAAGTAATAATTTCCATTAAAGTTTAAAGATTGATTCAAATCCCCAGTCTTACCTTTTAAAGGATTTACTTGTGTATTAATCAATATTATTTTACAATGAATTATGTTCTTGTAATTTGGACATTGGAGCATTTTTTGGTGGCATGTTCTGTAACTCTAAAATCAATAGTTGTTTTTTTCTGGAATAAGTTTCAGCATAAAACACCCCTTAAGCCTCCTAATATCCCTAGTAAGAATAGGAATCAGTTGTGTACTTTAACCCTTCAATCATAGTCATATTCGTCATGATCAGGAAGCTATATAAAAATATATAGGACAGGATCTCTGTGTCACTGGAAATCAGCTATTGCAATTTAGCATAACTCTTCTACTATTCTTGTCTGAAACAATTCTGGAAGTAAGGAATTAGTCCCAGTGGAAACCAGCCACAACAGATGTGTCCTGTTTCAATCCCTGTCCGTCAAGTCAAGCTGCAGGTTTACAATACATATTTAAAAACAAACAAAAATAATTTTCAGAGCAAATTTTATTTGTGTCATAAAATGTCATAAAAAACTTTCAAAATGCCATTCATTAAAATAATTGCCAAAAATAAAAATCCATAAAATTATATAATCCTGAAAGCCATGTATTTCCAGTCCATCCATTCTGCTTACCTTGAGCACATGTCCTGATGAGTAATTATCTGCTGCGCCACATGGAAACACCAAATCTGTCATGTTGATTTTTTTTGTCTTGCTCTGAACTAGTAGGGCCTCGTTGTTTTTGTTTAAAAAGCAGTAGGTTCACAGCAGGTTAGACTGTAATTTTTATTATTTTTCCAATCAAGCTTGTGGCTGTGGAAGCCCTGCCAATCAAACTTATCCTTTTTGAGTGAATTTTCCAGAACTACTTACAGATTCAGACCAAGTATAACCTTTTAGACATGAGGTAATAGCAGAGCTGGCATGCATAATGTTAGGTAAACAGCGAACGAAAACTGATCTCTGTAGAGGAATGCATCATTATTTTGGTTTAAGGCTCCTTGGATAAAATAATTGAATGTAATGAGGACTTACAATAAACAGATCAGGAGAATCTGGTCTGACAGTTACCCACTAGTGCATTGTTAGCTCTCAAAGGCATTAAGAGGAGATTGCCCTCTGGCTATTGTTTTTACTGTCACTTAACCGATTGGAATTTGAATAAATCCTGGAAAAAGCACAATTAAAACAGAAACTCTGCGAGAAATTCTAACAGTGCAAGTAAACTAAAATGTTTTCAGAATTTAATTTCTATAAACCAGAAATTATTTATACTGTAATTGTTAAAAATAACTTGTAACTTGTTAAAAATGTTATTCATTCTATATTTTTTTAATTAAGGTTTGTAGCAAATGGGAACGTTTTCATTGGGGAAAAAAAGGCTATTTGACCACATTGACTACTTTTACACCTATTAACATATGATGCGTGATTATTGTATATGACGGAGATTTCTTATACATTCTATGTTAAAAATAAAAACAGCACATTTTATTAATATGCAATGAGGATTTGAACACTGAAGTGTGAGTATAAAACCCTTTATGATTATTTTCAACACCCCTTAACATTGTCATTCTTTACAACAGAAGACATAAAGCATGAAATCTGCTGAGGGAAAATGACACAGCAAAACTTTTTTTTACTGCATTCAATTTGGGTTTTAGTACAAGTCTCATTATCTCTTCTATGTAATATGCAAATAAAATTACTTTACATACAGTATTCTGTATCTTTGATAATGCATTAACTTAACCTCAGGCAAAGCTTAGCCATACTATAAATCATGCTTAAGCCTTTCGCTATTATAATAATTTAACACGTACAGTAGCCACATAAACCGCAGTACCCTGAATATACAGAGTTTAGAACTGGAGAGGTGTATGGTAATTAATTTAATATTTGGTAAATATTTGCTTTAAATATATATTTTTTTTTATTTCTGCACTTTTTTATTTCAGAAGAATCTGTAATCTTTGACAAAAAAAAACAATTTATGCAGAATTTATTAGCACATAGGGAATTTAGATGTTATTTGGTTCACGTATGAAGATATTTCTTTTATAAACACCAATAGTTTGCAATGGCAGTAAAAGCTGTTGTACTAACGATATGGCTGTGTTAACGATCACTTGGGGATACTGAAGTCATCCATGAGTAACGTCACTGACAAATTCAGTGCTAAAGGTACAGGAAGTATACTCAACACACTATAAAACATTGCAGGTCAGGGGTTTTGTGACCTTGTTCAGTGGCACTGTGTTTTCTGTTTTTTTTTTCTAACAGAGCAGTTAGTCGCTTAGCTGGCATCTTTATTTGTCTTTTTGTGTTCATTCTCACCTTAAAACAACTGATGAGTTACAGTATAGGTAAGCACTCTTAATTAATAAGCACCCTTACTGCATTATTACTGCAGTTAAGGTGTCAGTCAGGTAATACATTAGTATTTCTCAGGTTCCCTAGCAGTCCTTTCCAGCACAGGGTCCAAACAATCAGGCATGGCAGCTGTCCAGAAACCTCACACAGCTGCACGCTGTCCCTGCACTTCTATTTGGCCTACTGTACCTGTGCATGCAGACACATTCAGCACGTGTGGCGTTAAAGGATCAGTTCTAATACAGTACACGGACACACTCTGCTGACCCAACTGCAGATACCATTTACTGATTTGTTTCTTTTTATTCTCTTCTACTCATAAAAGAAGCTTAAAAAAAAGTCTTGCTTTTCTGTAAGAAAATTAAAACTCTAAAAGTATAAAAAATAAAAGGAGTTTGCCTTTAAACTCCATTCATATTAGCCAGTTAAACAAATACATAGAATATTTTAAATATGATATCCAACATACAGTACAGGCTATATCTTATATTCCAATATGAGAAAAAAAATCCTTTAAATTCCCTATCAGAGTTAGAGAAATAAATGTAACTCAGCTTTGAGAAAGAGTTTTTCTTCAATCTGTCTGAATGCTGCTCATGAGACATCTGATTTCAATACAGCAGATATTAAAATTCAGAGCATATGCACATATGAAAGATATGAAGTAAATGATTTGCAAGCTACTGAATCAAACTAAAAAAGAATGTTCAGTACATGAGCTATTCTACAACAGCTTGTAAAAAAAAATAAAGTATCACTTGATTTGATTAGGAATTAAAGATTGTTTTTACATTCACATCAGTATGAGGAATAAAAGCCAAACATTCAATGTTATGTTCTACAATTGGTCAAATGTGCAGTTAAGAATAATCATTATCTTCACTGATACAACTATGCTACTAACAGATAAAGTTATTTTTCAACGTCTTACAATGACAACAATATGGCCCAAGATCCTTCATGATCACGTTAAGAAATAAAGGGCAAATTCCAGGGAACATTAACATATGAACATTTGAGGGAACATTTATGTTTTATTCAACTTCCATCCCTATTATAGAGGTCAAATGCAGCACAGTTCAGTTTTCTCCAGTATTTGCTTAACCATCCATTTAAGGCATAATCTGCCCCTGTTTTCATGGTCTGCCTCTGGTTCATGCTCTGGAGGTTTACCATAAGCTGTTTTCTATTCTCAACAAATTTGAGTTAGTGACTCATCCTTTCAAAGTATTTTTTGGGTTAAGTCTTTTCAAACCGCTGTTACAGCATGCAATAGAGTATGTGTTGAGTCCAGAATATCTCTAAGAGCATCCAACAGAAACATATCTCAACAGTTTAAATTTGGCTAAACGAGCACCCTGGTCAATCTCAGAGCTGAGTGAAAATTATATACACTGCATATTAAAGCAAAAGTGTGATGTAAGATGAGATAAAATGAGTAACAGAATGGTGAGGCTGTAATGAACAGGAAACAGAGCCCTGCTTTGTCAAAGTTCATCATCCAATAAACTACTGTTATTACACAAAGATGTACATGTGTTAAAGTGTGGACAATGCACCTGTGGACCTAACTGAATACTGGTTCTCTAAACAAAATCACTGTAGAAAATTTATTTTAACCAGGAACAGTGCCAAGATAGACTAATTCATGGAAATGGAACAAACAACTCCTGTGTGTAATTCATGTGTCTGGCAGGAGTCAAACTGGACGCAAATCATCTGTAAGAGCATTGCAGAAATGAGGATCTGATTAGCCCACCAATCAATCACACATCAGGTACGAAAAGCCTTGCAGGGAACTATTTTTTTATTTATTTTATGGATGCAAAGGATTTGAAATCTGTATACAGTTTGTCACATTTCCAGCATTGCACCCTGGGGCACAGCAGGGGTTAAGTCCCACTGCTCCTGTGCCTAGAATGAGAAAAACCTTATTTTACCTTTGGTTTTCATTTTGCCTTTTCCTTTTAAAATTTGGAACCGCAGTCATTTTCAGTGGCCAGGTGGCACAACTCCTGCCTCACAGCACCTGGGTTCCTGGTTCAAATCCAAATAGGAACGCCTTCTTTGTGGAGTCTGGGGCATTGGGGGTTTTCTTGGGGAATCTCTGTTTCCTCTCAGTCCACAGACTTGCAGTCCAGGTTAACCAACATCTCTATACTTCCCCACGCCCATGCATTGACTCATTTAGGCATGCTGTTTGGCATGCACCCTGGACCTGCTGGGTTTTGCTAATTGCCAGTTGCTAATAAACTTAGGAGCTGAGGAGAGCCTAAAGCCCAACCAGCCCCAGCAGCCCTCAGCCACGTGAGCACCAATGCTTGGAGAGCCAGCGAACAATTCAGCATTGGGGATCAAACTGCATACTGTATGTCGGCTCCGAACACATCTGGATCTGGCACCTCTCGTGTATGTGCACCTCCTCTTCAGTCATTTATTTAGGTTAATATTACAAAATTACCTACATTGATCCTGGACCTTCTGCATCTGTGACCAATTCTCCAGTGATGTGGCACCACTGTTGAAGGTCTCACTCGATCTGACAAACTAGTTACATAACTCTACCCAGTTACATGTCTTTAAAATATTTGCTCATACTTCATGTTATGGCTTTCCCCCTACTGCAAAATTTGCTTATTAATTCAGGCAGATGGAGACCCTAAAAAAATGTGCTGATTATTGAGCCACCTGACTGAATCAATGTTCAGATACAGACAGATGGGTGGAAGTAAGAAAACAATGGGGAGTGGGATTTCTTCCTAACATGGTGGATATCAAAACATATTTTCCTAGTTGGATGAATAGATGTTGTTAAAAAAAAAAGATTCCTTCATGCTTAGATTTCGTAACCTGCTTAGATTTTCTGACTGACTAAAGGCTGTAGGAATAAGCCCTTTGGTTGAAGCTGATACTCTGGTTTCTCTCATGAAACAGTTGGATGAGATCCTACTGTAGGGTCAATTCACAAGCTATCAAACAGGCTAGCTGGGCCCAATAGCCTCCACTTATTTGTAATTCACATACAATATGTTCTTCTGACTTCCCAGTTTGGAAAATATCAAGAGTTTCTAATGTATTCAACCACAGGCCTTAGGAACAGCCTGCCCCTTATCCATACAGCTGAATTATTTTTCAGTTACATCCAGTAGCTGATTGTGCCAAACTGGGATGATCTAGAGTGACTGGAACTTCCTGATCACACGCAGTCCTGACATTTGCTCACCAGGCATTAGAAAACCGTCAGTGCTGCTCACTCCACTTCTCTCTTCAGCCATGAATCATTACTTTCTTTTCTGCCTGACATGGTTAGCTGCTACCGTGAAGCTATGAGGTAAATCAAGAATAGTATCATATCATCTCACCAACAGGGGCCAGAGATCTGGACTTGACTTTGTGCAACATCAGCATCATAGAGTAGTAGCAAATTAAATGGTCTCAAATTCCTTATTTGCCATTTAAGCCATTTTAACAAATTGTAATAAATATAGTCTGAACAAATCTCACGGTCATTAAGAATCATCCATTTCACAAAAGCTTTTTTTCAAGTCTCAAGTGAACATCATTTTGATGTATTTGTAAAAGTTGTGGGTATCTCATTATCTTCAAAGTACTTAAATCACAAAAAATCCTCTCAGTAAAACCAAGAAAGCCACAAAACTGACTGATTGCAAATTAGTGTGTGCAATTTGTGACTCTTAACTGTGTTTTTTACATAATCAGAAATTAAGTAAATTTGTCTTAATCAGAAATGAAGTAAAAAGTGAAGTAAAAAGTTATGGTTTGTTTT